>NC_056681.1:14490000-14790000 GCF_018350215.1 Panthera leo
TGCTGTGGTCATTACAGAATTTAGACCCACACTTTTCGGTAATAATGTATCTCCTTACCACCCTAAAAATCTCCCAGCAACCTCCAAAGTATTATTGTTTTTCTTTTTTAAAAAACTACCACTCAGGGGCACCCGAGTGGCTCAGTCAGTTATGCGTCCAACTTCAGCTCAACTCATGATCTTGAGGGTCGAGAGTTTGAGTCCTGCTTTGGGGGATCTCCTGTCCTGCCCCGCCTCTCTCAAAAATAAACATTAAAAAAAAAAAAAGGACCATCTACATTTATAACAGTTCCCCAGCTGTTTCTGAGGCACGCAGTAGCCCGAGAAGCATGGTTCTTAAGGCAAGTGTGATGGTTTGGAAGATGGTGAATGAAGCTTGGGTCATCACAAGATGCAAATGTCCTTTCCTAGCATCACAGGGCTCCAGTCCTTTGCTGAAGGAGGTCAAGTTGAAATTCAGTCAAGCATTCTCAGGGGCTTTGAGATATTCACACAGAAGGAAAGATTCCACCACAGGCAGTTTTAAACCAGCAGGGAAAGATCTCCTTACCCAAAGACACAAGGTAATTAAACCAGCAGGGAAAGATCTCCTTACCCAAAGACACAAGGTAATTAAACCAGCAGGGAAAGATCTCCTTACCCAAAGACACAAGGTAATCACAGTTATCCAGCATCACATCCTTATACAACTGTCTCTCTTCAGGGCTCAGATAAGCCCACTGGTCCGGAGAAAAGATCACAGCCACGTCTCTAAATTTCACAGACTCCTGAAATAACAGTTTATGCTTTATATGTATGCAAGCTTCCGTGTGCCTCTTGGTAGTTTTCAAGTTGGGCATAACAGGGTGACAGCATATAAGGATAGATAAGGGGACACCTGGGTGGCTCAGTCGGTGAGGCATCCAACGCTTGATTTCGGCTCAGGTCATGATCCCAGGGTTTGTGAGATGGAGCCCCGCATCGGGCTCTGTGCCGACAGCACGAAGCCTGCTTGGGATTCTCTCTACTCCCTCTCTCTGACCCTTTCCCACTCATCCTCCCTCTCTCTCTCAAAATAAACATTAAGAAAGAAAAAAGGATAGGTAAGAATGTGTGGCCGAAAGCGGTAATGGAAAGCAGAAACTGTAAGAAATATACTTTGCCCTTGTAGAGTTTGGGGAGGCAAAAATCACCCATCCTCATGAAAAAGGAACAGCTAAAGAAATATCTTTGGTGTATGTGCTGAAGTCTCAAGCCTGCCAGATTTCTGACTGGCACTTACACCGTCGGCTTTCCTGGTTCCCAGGCTTTCTTGCTGGGGCTGGAACTACACCATCAGCCCTCCTGGGTCTCCAGCTCGCCAACTACAGATCTAGGGACTTCTCAGACTTTATAATCACATGAGTCCTTATAAGAAGTCCTGTGTATCTCCTGTTGGAGAATCCTGATGAATACAATCACTTGTTAAATGCCATGCAGTGTCGATTGATAAAGATTTACAATTACAGGAGCTGAGATATCGTGGGGCACCTGCAGAAATGAAGTAAATTTGTCCTTTGAGTGAACAGACCCCTATGGTTCTGCCATGATGGAGTAGCTGCCGGGAGTTGCCCCCTTGCCGTGAAAGAACTAAAAAGCTAGATAAATAAACAAGTCACTATTCTTACACTCTAGAAAGTGACATATCCAAGGCTGTGACCTTTGACAGAAGAAAAGCGCATGATCCTGGCATTCTCTTGGATGGCATTGCTAGGGTCACAGTGCAGGAACATAGAACCCAAGCTGGGATCTTGCTGGATGATGGGAGAGGATATCAGAGTTTGGAGCTTCCTTCCAACACAGCTGGGGTGTGGAGGGCAGGATGCTGGAGGGGGAGCCCTAAACACCTATATAAGAATTTCCCTCAGGCCCTTGGTGGACATTGAAAATGTGCCTATACAGGACCAGACTTGTGAGAACAGCTCTTGGGATACAGAGTCCGACAGAACTCTTGGAGATCACTAACTAATCCTACTTTCTTGGGTTAGAAGGTAGGATTCCAGACTATTCCAGTGCTCAGGGAGAACAGCGTGACTGAGCATTTAGTGGAGGCCATACACCTAGAGTTGTTTTTGGTTTTTTTTTTAAGTTTATTTGTTTATTTGGAGAGTGAGAGAAAGAGCTCAAGTGAGGGAGGGACAGAGAGAGAGGGAGACAAAGAACCCCAAGCCGGCTCTGCGCTGTCAGCCCCGAGCTCGACATGGGGCACGAACTCATGGAACCATGAGATCATAACTTGAGCCAAAACCAAGAGTCAGACACTTAACCAACTGAGCCACCCAGACACCCCCTAGATTTATATACCCAGTAAAGAGGTCCTTCGAAAATGAAGGCAGATACAAATTTATCAATTTGGATTTGAAAAGCTGAATGACCAGTAACCACAAGACAAAAAGAAACTTCTCTCCCAGAAGAAATAAGTTTTGATAAGTTTTTGTGTCTGCCTATTACGGATTCCTAACAGGTCCCCCCAAAAAGTTACATTAAAGTTCTAATCCCTGGTACCTCAGCATGTGACTGACTTGAAAATAGGGCTTTCACAGAAGTAATCAAGTTAAAATGAGATTAGGGTGGGCCTTACTCCAATGGGACTTATAAAGGGGAGATTTGGATCCAGAGACAGACATGCACAGAGGGACACTGCGTGATGAGACGTGGGGAGAATGCGATGTAAAGAGAAAAAAGATTCGGGAGAGGAGTGTACAAGCCAAGGAGCGCCCAAGATTGCCACAAAACCAGCAGAAGGTAGGGTCGAGGCCTGGAACAGATTCTCCCTTACAGCCCAAGCAGCGAAATGTTTTCAGGCCCTGTAAATTCATATTTTAGGAAGGAAATCAGAAGAAAGCGATTCACCTGTGATATCACCTTGAGAAATGAAAGAGCCATTTTTCTTTCCTCCTCCTCCTCCTCCTCTTCTTAGGAGAAAGCAGACTCCTGGGAAGCCACACCTTCAAATCGAGGGCAGAAGCATGTGAAGCCAGGCACCCCAACCTCCATCCCCACCCCAAATCACTACCAACTCAACCACACAGAGGAAACCAGGAATACACAACAGCCTCCCAACCTTGACCTGCAGGCTCCCCTACAAGGGCCCCACAAGGAGCCCACACGTGATGCTGCAGCAGCTGCGATTTGGGGGCACATGGGGCCTCCCCCCATGTTCCAAAATGTGTAGCTCTGCTTTCCAGATCTACCCTGAACAAAGCTCCCTCCACGTCCCAGTGGAACAGAGCATGAACTCACCCCCTCGGAGAGGTCAGCTCCAACACGGTCAGCAAGCCCGGCACGCACCTGAGCCTGCTTATGTAGAGCCCGGGTCATCGCACCCAGAAACTTCTCATTTGCCAATCAAGGCCAGTAACTGCCCGCAGGCTCTCAGCCCTAATGGCCCCAACTATAGTATGAATAAGAAGGAGCAGGGAACACAGGAGTGTCTGGTCAAGGTCTAGGCTGAAAATTCCCAAGTGCTCTTTGTTCGTGCCTACTGTGTACCCCAATCATGATGTCATACAACACACACCGCAGAAGGGCTTGTGACACACTTCCCACTTAGAGCCTTGAGATGGGGGGATCTCACCTGATGCCCTCTACCCATATGAAGCAGCTGCACGGAGAAGAAGCAGTGAGGTGCCTTCAGTGGGGTGATGGTGTAAAAAGGCACCTCCTCTTTCCCTTGGCCCATCGGTGACTTGGGGGGAATGCGGTGGGTGCTGTTTGCCCCAGCAGGGGTTGTGAATGATGGGACGGTATGGTAGGCAGAATAATGACCCCACCACCAGCACCGCAAGAGGACCACATCCTAATTCCCAAAACCTGTGACTGTGTTACCTTACATAGCAAAAGGGACTTCACAGGTGTGATTAAGTTAAGGTTCCTGAGATGGGGAGAGTAGCCTAGAATGTCCAGGTGGGCCTGATATAATCAAAAGGGCCCTTATAATAAGGAGGCAGGGGCATCCGCTGATGAGAGGGGGTTTAGAGTTAAGGAAGGGCAAGCAACCTCTAGATGCTAGAAGAGACAGGGAAATGGGTCCTCCCTAGAGCCTCCAGAAGGAACGCAGTCTTGCCAGTAGCTTGATTTTAGCCCCATGAGACCCATTTTGGACGTCTGGCCTCCAGAACTGTAAGGTAATCAATTTGTGTTGTGTCAAGCTGTACTCTGTGTTTGTGACGCTTTGTTAGAGCAGCAGTGGAAACTGATGTAGGGGCCAGAGGCAGAGGGTCAGGGTTGGGACGAGATGGGCACAGAGTGCAGATGTCTGGAGCAGAGGCCATGAAAGAGCATGCCAGGTGGAGATGCTCGCTTCCACCCAAAGGCTAGGGTGACCACACACAGCAGCAGGACAGAAGCCCAAGCAGGGTAAGATGCCCCACACAGAAGCCAGCTGGGCCCAGAGGACAACACCAGACCTGAGACCCAGTCCCCTGTTCCTTTGCCTCCCATTTAACTCCACGCAGGGGAACGCTTACCTCTGAGTCCAAAACATGAGGACGGGGAGCGAGAGCATACGTGAAATTTGGAATCAGAGAACTTAATTTCTTGATTGATCATTTCGGAAGACCCTGTGTTAAACACGAAGATGTGAGATTACCTTAGAGTGGTATGAATATAGAAGATGTGTTCTATCATCATTTGTGGCTGAGCAAGTAGCTGAATCATCCTCAAGGTGGTGGCATTTTTGCACACACGATGGGCGTTGTCGCGGGCTGCTGGGAGATCCTGAGAACTTGTCAGGTGCTAAGCATTGCCATGCTCATGATCTCATTTACTGACATAGACGTCCTCAACGGGAATTATTCTATTAGTTTTGGAGATGCGGAAAGGGATGATTTTGAGAAAGAGGCAATTTGCCCCAGGCCTCCTAGCAGTGAGGGGCCCCCCTGGGCTTCAGCCCCCAGCTGTCTGACGCTGAAGGGCTAGGCTCTTTGGCACGACCCTCCAGGGGGGCACAGTTCAGATGCCTGACTTTGCACCTGGCCACAGTTGACTTAGCAGGCTTGTGAACCAATCCCCTCCACCCACCTATATCTCCCACTTTGTGCTTCTGAGGGTTTTTTTGTTGTTTTTTTGTTGTTGTTTTTTTTTTTTTTTAAATATATTCTCTTGTCCTAGGCTTTGCTCATAGACTGGGTGCTGTAACTTTTATGTCTTTCAATCAAAGCCTTCAGCTCCGGGGTCTAGCACTTCATATCAGTGAAGAGACATTCTTTCAAGAATCTCCCACCACCTCACGGTCTGTGAGTTCGAGCCCCACGTCGGGCTCTGTGCTGATGGCTCAGAGCCTGGAGCCTGCTTCGGATTCTGTGTCTCCCTCTGTCCTCTGCCCTTTCCCTGTTCATTCTCTGTTTCTCTCTTTCTGTCAAAAATAAATAAACATTAAAAAAAATTTTAAAAATCTCCCACCACCAGCCCTCTGTACTAGCATGAATTATTTTATTTCAGCATCTTGAAATCCCATTGGTGTAGGTACGATTGTTCTCATATTAATTATTATAAAAATGCAAACATTAGTTTTCTAAGATCACGTGGCCAGATAGTTGTGGTCCGGAAGCGATATATCCCAAAGCTGTTTGGATCCAGGGCTGGAGGGCTTGACATTTGCCACAAAATGCTCCGTTATAAATCTAGAAAGGCAGAACTTGTGATGAGCTGCTTGATAGTAACAAGTTTTAGGGGCTTGAGTAGGTGCTTAATCTTGATATGCCTCTGTTTTCTCATCTTTTAAACTGAAGGCATTGGACTCTTTCACGATTTTTTTATCGTAAGGATGATGCAAACTTATCTGTGACTGCAGGGAAAAACTTTCTTTTGGGTCTGACTTTTTTTTTTTTTTTTTTGACATTTTTGGGACCATTGTAGATTCACATACCATTGTAAGAAATAATAAAGAGGTTCCACGTGCCATTTGCCTGGTTTTCCCCAATAGCCACATCTTGTAAAATGATAGTATAGTATCAAAGCCAGGATATTAACGTTGATAAAATTCTCCATTCTTTTTCAGATTCCCCCAATGTGCTTGTGCGTGTCCTATACAAGGTCATTACATGTGCAGGGTCGTGTATCCGCCACTACAGTCATGTTCTAGACCTTTCCACCACCACCAGGATTTCTGGGGTCGCCCTTTTATAACCACGCCCACTTCCGTCCCACCCCCTTCCCAAACCTGGGAACCATTAATCTTCATTGCCAAAATTTTATAATTTCGAAAGTGCTATACAAATGGAATCCTGGAGTATATGACGCTTGGGATTGGCTCTTACCACTCAGCATAATTCCCTGGAGACTCGTCCAACATGTTATATGTATTGGCATTTGCTTCTCATTGCTGGGTAGCATTCCATGGCATGGATGGACCACATGGTTTAGGGAATCACTGAAAGACATCTGAGTTTGGGGCTATTACAAATAAAGCTACCGTGAAAATTAGTGTATAGGTTCTTAGGTGAATATAAGTTTTTATTTTTCTGAGATAAATGCCCAGGAGTGAAATTTCTGGGTTGTATGATAATTGATCATAAAAAACTTCCAGGGGTGCCTGGGTGGCTCAGTAGGTTGAGCATCCAACTCTTGATTTTGGCTCAGGTCATGATCCCAGGGTTATGGGATCAAGCCCCGAGTTGGGCTCTGCACTGGGCGTAGAGCCTGCTTAAGATTCTCTTTCTCCCTCTCACCCTCCCTCTGCTCGTGCTCTCTCACGCATGCGCTTTCTCTGAAAGGAAGGAAGGAAGGAAGAAAAACTGCCAAAACTATTTTCCAGAGTGGTTATACCATTTTACATACCCACAAGCAATGTGGGATCCAGTCTCCCCACATCCTTGCCAGCATTTGGGGGTGGAACTATTTTTTATCTTGGCCATTCTGATAGGTACGCAGTGACAGCTCATTGTGGTTTTAATATGCATTTCCTTAATGGCTAGTGATGGTGAACATCTTTTCATGTGTGTGTTTTCCATCTGTTTATCCTTTTCAGTACAAACACTGTTCACGTCTTTTGCCTACTTTCTAACTGGATTTTTTTTTTTTTTTTTTACTATTGAGTTTCGAGAGGCTTTTATATACTTCAAATATCAACTCTTTGCGATCTATCTGGTTTGCAAATATTTTAGTCTGTAGCTTGTCTTTTCATCCTCTTCACATGGTCTTCTGCAGAGCAAAAGTTTTTAACTCTGATGTCCAGTTTATAAATTTTTCCTTTATGGACCATGCTTTGGTGTCCAGTCTAAGAAGTCTCTGCCTAGAACTCCTGCAGCGTTTTTTTCCCCCTGAAACTTCTAGTTTTACATTTAAATTCGTTGATTTGGAGTTAATTTTTGTAGATGTATGAGGCTTAGGTGAAGATTTACTTTTTGTCTGTGGATGTCCAATTGCTTCAGTAGTCTTTTGTTAAAAAGGTGAGGTTTTATTTTAAAAGGTATGATGGTTTTGTAGCTTACCCCATATTTACATTTTCATAGAATAATGCCTACATTATATGACCTCAAATAAAGTTGATCATCCAAGAAAATGTATCCAGTAAATCCTGTGGTTTCCTTTCCTTGTAGGCATAGGTCCACAAATTCCTTCAGGTATGTAAATCTCAGCGTGAGAAATCCTACTGGATGATCTTGGAGGTGCCTGGCTTTGATAATCTATTTATGTCTCTGTATCTCTCTTCTCTGCTGCTCGTTAACTTCTCTCTTCAAACGGCCATTTAAAGCTTTGATCTAGATATGCTTTAGCCCCAATATGTAAATAAAAAATTTTGAGCAAAAAGAGTTCAAGCATCTTGTAAAGGTGGTAGGTCTCCATACAATATTTTGAACTCCTACAGCTGTGGACCTAAACTAGCATGATCAGGGCACCTGGGTGGCTCAGTCAGTTGGGCATCTGACTCTTGATTTCAGCTCAGGTCATGATTCCAGGGTCATGGGATTAATCCCTGCATCAGCTCCGCACTGAGTGTAGAGCCTGCTTGGGATTCTCCCTCTATCCCTCTGCCCCTCCCTGGCATGTGCATGCGCATGAACTCTCAAAAATAAATAAACCAGTGTGATCTAATTATTCAGGCTGACTCCTTCCCATCCATCTACATGGTGGCCATAAATTCTGCATACAGGTAAATATATACATATATATACAATGGTTGCTTGATGTTACAATACATGATACATCCAAAGGCTTATGTGATCTATTCAAACTCTTAATTCCTCATTAGCAGCGTATAGTTCCATGTACTTCACGAAACTGCACCGGACACGGACCATTGGCCTAGAAGTTTCAGCAGCCTCTCCACTTGTATATGGAGTGCATACTTCAGATTTTTGTCTCTGACTTTCACAAGATATCCTGTGCCTTGAGCATCCCTCAGAAGAAGTAATCAGAGTTTCTGATCTGGAGAATGTGCACCCAATTTCACGTGGCAATCTCCTCCCACCCAGCTTTGGAAATTAATCCAACCAGTTTCTCTCCATCCTGGCATAAAGGGGTAGCCCATCATCCTGTTAGGCTCACATTGGGTGATCTCCCTCTTCCTTGTCAAGTGTAGGCATTAGTTGATTCTATAACATGGTCACAAATCAAATATTTATCCACATTTCCCCAACTTTATGGCTACTCTGTAGATTTGTAATTGGTTTGTCTTCCTCATGAGAATGTACACTCCATTGGGAGTAAGATGTATCTGTTTTGTCCATTGATGGATATATCCTCAGCAGCTAGGAACAAGTATGCCTGATAGATAGAAATAGGCTCTCAATTTTTAAATGCATGGTTAAAATATGGGAAGGAAGGAAGGAAGGGGATGAAAAAGAAATGACCAGATGCTAGAGTTGGAGAACATTGAAAAATTGAGGTTGATTCTCTGAATTCTACCCACCAACCAGGAAGGATATTTTTCTATAGTTCTTCCAAATCTCATACTTATGATCTTGGTTCTGTGGCTTAGACACTAGGTGACATGGTGTAGGTCCCCAATTCTTTGTAAAGGAACTAGAATCCAGGGGCTCCTGGATGGCTCAGTCAGTTAAGTGTCCAACTTTGACTCAGGTCATGATCTCGCAGTTTGTGGGTTCAAGCTCCACGTCAGGCTTTGTGCTGCCAGTCCAGAGCCTGCTTGAGATATTCTCTCTCTCTCTCTCTCTCTCTCTCTCTCTCTCTCTCTCTCTGCCCCTCTCCCACTCATGCTTTCTCTCTCTCTCAAAAATAAACTTAAAAAAAAAAAAGGAACTAGAATCAGACTCCACTCTTTCTAAAGCTGAGGTGAACTCTTCCCACTAGAATAATTTTATTGGACAATACTTTTAATAGCTCCTCAAAATGTCAGTATAAAGGATTTTATGTTAGGTCTTGACTGTCTGAAAGACTTAATGACAAAAAATTCAAACTGGACATGTGTATAACATCAATATTCAGATGTTCCAAGGTAGATATAAAAATCACTCCCAACTATCATTTGGTTGTATTGAAAACCCTGTGTTATCAGATATAGTAAGTTATTTATAAACAGATCTATTAAAAATGGGGAAAACGTAAAATGATTTTGCCTGGAGTTCTTTGATCAAGATGTCTTCGAATGACCAACATTTCATAATGGATGCTTTTTTTTCTTCTTCTTCTTCTTCTTAGGCAGTCGGTTCAGACCGTTATTTCAGAAGCCGAGACTGACCTGCCGTTAGTGAATGCCCCAAGCAAGTGTGGCAAACATGTAGGGACAGGAGAATATTAGTCTGGGCTTTTTTAAGCGAGGGGTCTCTTACCCTAACAAATCCATTGATGGCCTGTTTGGAAGCCCAGCTTTTCAGAGCAAGTCCCTTTGGTTTTCTATTCAGTTTCTTTTTCTTTCCTATCGTTTGGATTTCAGTACTGGAGTTGTGGACTGGTAGGAGTTCTTTGGGCCAAATATATGCCATAGATGCCATTCAATTTGCTTTAGCCCTGGATTTTAAGAACCAAATAAGGTGGGAGAGGAGGTTTGATGCATGGTCTCATGAACTTAGGAATTTATGAGCCACCTCAGGCCCGTAATGTCACTATTTTCGTGACTGTGTTTCTCATCTCCTTTCCATTTTCTCAGCCATTTCTCAAACATATTTTAGTTCACTTCTCAGCCAAGTGCCGTTAGATTTTCAGCTCCTCTACCTTGAATCCAGTCCAAGTGGAGTGAGCCCTGTATAGGTACAAGAACTTAACATCTGTATCCACTTTAACTTGGAGAAAGCTATTAGCGAATGTGCTCGCAAGGCTCATCTGGAAATCCAAAATGAACTTTTCTTTAGAGAAGCCTTAGTAATATCTGAGAGAGAAGCATTATGGGCAAGAAAGAGAAATTGAGGGTCCTATTCAAAAAATTGTCGGTGCATTGGGATCAGGTTCAAGAGACTTGTTAAACTAGACCCTCTGCCTTAGGCTGGGCAGGGGAACTTCATCACTAATGGTTGAAGGAATTCACCCGGCAGTGTATGATAGGTCCTAAGTTTGTAAGGTCAGAAATCCACTAGGTAGCAGATACTAGAAAGGTTTATTGCTTATTAAGTCATTAGTAAATGTAGTTACTTTCAAGCAAAACACTACTCTAAGTAGGTTCTCCAGGGGCACCTGGGTGCCTCCGTCAGTTAAGTGTCTGACTTCCACTCAGGTCATGATCTTGCAGTTCGTGAGTTTGAGCCCCACGTCGGGCTGACAGCCCAGAGCCTGGAACCTGCTTCAGATTCTGTGTCTCCCTCTCTCTCTGTCCCTCCCCTCCCCATGCTCACTCGCTTGCTCTCTCTCTCTCTCTCTCTCTTTCTCTCAAAAGTAAATAAATGTTAAAAAAAATATTTTAAGTAGGTTTTCCAGTTTCTGAATGCAAGCCAACAGCCCTCTGTTGTAATAAGTCAGTATCCTCATTTTTCTCTAAATAGATTGAAGACTATACTCTGGTTTCTCTTCAAATCGTATAAATCTTTTTCCTTTTAAATAGATCAAAGACTAATGATAATTCCATGAGGCCAGAGGACACAGATACCAATGTTTGTCAGCCCCAACATTTTTATTTATATTACAAATGTCAATACCCATCAGTAATCATTCTTTATGTTCTGGTTTCAAAACTAGAGAAAAATCAATTGAAGGGTTTTTTTTTTGTTGTTGGTTGGTTGTTTTTTTTTTTTTGTTGTTGTTGTTGGTTGGTTGGTTTCTGCAGCTAGAAATTTTTTTCAATAGTTTTTATCTCAGAAACAGTTCATATCACTTCTTTATGTCTACTTGGATTGGGTGTAAAGTGTTCCACATGAAATCTTTTTATCATTTACCATATTGCCTCTGTATCAAAAGTATTTATGATCTAATTTATTGTCTTCACTGAATAACCTAAAGAAAAAATTTTTCCTGATTACATTACTCTTCATAGCTTCCTACTTTCAATACAGGGAATATGATAAAGACAATGCCTTGGTTTATTCCAAATCCTAGGCTGAATCCTCTCATTTTTGTGGTGGATATTTCAAAGAGCCATGGTCAAAGGAAGATAGAAAATACGTCTGTAATCATACAATGCTCTTTCCTTGCTGAGTTTGTTCTTAAGTTTCATACATGAGTTTTATATTCTAAAATTTTCCAATAAGTATGAATTCTGAGGAACAAGGGTTGAATATTCAGTACGGAAAGCTGTTTAGCTATAGATCGGGTCTCTCTGGATGAATTGTGTGGTGTTGAGTAAAGATGTGGCACCTAGAGATCTTTTCAGTCCTTTTAGAAATGGTTTCCCGTGCATTTTCTGATGTTGAACAAGGTATGACCTTCTTTGAAAAGCTTTTTTATGCTGAATGCAAATAAAGGGTTTCCCTTCTGAATGAGTTCTTTTATGATAGCTGAGATTAGATGTAGTTCTGAAGGTCTTACCACACTGGCTACATCCATGTGGCTTTTCTCCAGTATGAGTTCTTTCATGCTGGGTAAGATCATAGTTAGTGCTAACATCATGTCCACACAACTTGACAATAAAAAAAGTTTCTCTCCAGTGTGATTTTTTTTTTTTTTTAATGCCATTTCATGGCTCCTTGACTAAAGATCTTTCCACATAGATTATGCTTGAAGGGTTTCTCTCCAGTATGAGTTCTCTGAGGTCTATTAGACTGTGAGTAAACCTTAAGGCATTTTTCACATTAATCACATTTGTATATTGTTGGTTCAGTAAGTGTTGTCCAGTGTTCAGTAAGCTTTGAAACTTTGTCAAAGTTACCTCCATATCCATTACATTCAAAGAGTTGCTCTGGGGTGTGAATTATTTTATGTCACTTCAAGGTTGCCTGTTGGCTCAAGTCCTTCATACATTCATCACACCGGAGGGTTTTTTGTCCAGTGTGAAGTCTCTGATGTTCAATAACGAGGGGACACAGTGTAAGGACCTTGTTTGTTACAAGCGTCACACTTGTGTAGTTTTGGTCCTGTCTGCTTTTTTCTGATACTGTATAAACTTTGAAGCTCTGATAAAAAGGATTTCTACAATCATTACATTCAAAGAGTTGCTCGAATGCATGGGTATTTTGGTGAGTAGAAAATGCTGAATGATAGATACTTTCAAAGGCCTCTTAGCGTGCGCGTTGTATTTGTCTGGTTTCTCTACTGTATGAATTTTCTTATGTCGAGTAAAGGGACAGACATGACTGAATGTTCTTCCAAAGCCCTCACACTCCTGCCTCTGCATTACAGTGTAAAGTCTTTGTTGTGCATTCAAGGGTGAGCTCTGTCTGAAGGCACTCATGGCTGCATTAGGGATGGAGAAAAATCCAAAGTTGGTTGGCATGCTGATGGGGGGGCAATAAGAGAAGAAAATAAGACAAGACTCTCACATCACAATATAAGTCACAATGAGTTGTTGTGTGTGTTGGGGGGGGGGGTGGGTAGAGTGTGTGGAGGCTACAAGGATACCGCGATTCCAGGTTAGGAAGGGGCAGTGTATAAGGGTGAAGAATGAGGGGTGTAGCCATACAACTTGAAGGTCTCATTTAAAAGCAGCACCAGGGGTGCCTATGTGGCTCGGTTGGGCGTCCAGCTCTTGATTTTGGCTCAGGTCATGATTCCAGAGTCACGGGATCAAGTCCCACATAAGGCTCTGCACCGAGCATGGAGCCTGCTTGAGACTCTCTCTCGGCCCCTTTGCCCTTCTCCGTCACTTGTGTGTTCGTTCTCTCTCTCTCTCTCTCTCAAATTAAAAAAAAAAAAAAGCAACACCAATATTTTTTAAACAATAAAGAGGCACAGACATTATTCTTTAAACTGAAAGTCTTTTTCTGTAAGAATTACCTATTAAAAATTTTACACTCAAAAATTTTACACTTAATAGAGTGTTAATTGGATTTTACTCTCAAGTTTTTCTTTTAGCCGCAGATTTTAATGAGTTAATATGTGACTAAATATAAATACAGTACATTGATTTTAATGCTACTTCAACACTAACAATTAGAGTGTCACACTAGACTTCCCATTGATTTATTACATAGAATTTACATTGTGTCCATTTGTTAATACAAAGAGTGGTCCACTAAATCGTAGATAGGCCTTTATGGATTTAATCAACAGTATATTATATTTAAAGTTCTAGAATTAGACTTTTTCAAAGAGGAATCTCCATTGTATACTTTAAATTTTTTTTTCAACTGGGACAGAGAGAGACAGAGCATGAACGGGGGAGGGGCAGAGAGAGAGGGAGACACAGAATCGGAAACAGGCTCCAGGCTCCGAGCCATCAGCCCAGAGCCTGACGCGGGGCTCGAACTCACAGACGGCGAGATCGTGACCTGGCTGAAGTTGGACGCTTAACCGACTGCGCCACCCAGGCGCCCCTCCATTGTATACTTTAAAGCACAAAAGTGAAGTTCTGCTAAGTTGGCACTTAAACTCTAATGTGTGTGTATATCATTGTCGTCACAATTTCTACAAACCCACGTTCTACCAATGTTTTATATTTTTGCCAATCAGATATGAAGTTTTATCACTGATCTTTTTATTTGGATTTATTCAGTTGCTAGAAAATAGTTGGTTTTTGCTTCATGAGATAAAACAAAATAAATTACAAAAATATGAAGGAGTAAATATAAGACTCTCCACCACTGACAAAAAGTGTAATTAAGCAGAACATCCTATTACTTGCCTGCATCCGAACTGTGGGTAGGGCTACTCTGGTCTCAAAATGATGGCTAAGTTATCATTAATGTGAAGCAGGATCAGAAAGTAATTCTAAAAACAAAGGAGAACTATTGGGAATGAATACAATAGATGGTATAAATGGAAGAATAATACAGGCAAAGACAAAAGAGTAAAATGGGAAGTTTATGGAGAATTCAGAAAAATCCAGATTGGATTTAAAAGAATATTAACATTAAGACAAATATAAAATAAAGAACTGTTACTAACTAGAAGCCTCAGAATAAAAGAAAAATTAAATTTGGAGGAGAAAAATAATCCAGAATATCTGAATCCTCCCCCAGAAATGATAGGAGTCTTGGTGGACAGGTTTGGTCTCTTGCCTTCAGCACCGTGAAAGTTTCTTCTCCCTGCCTCTACCCTACCACCATTTTTGAAAAGCCAGCTGCGAATTATACTGTTGTTTTCTTGTACGTGATGGGTCAGTTTTCTCTTGCCAGTTTCAAGATTTTCTCTTTGTCTTTGGCTTGTAACAGTTTGATCATGATGGAGGGAGTTGTGGAATTCTCTATTTTCCCTGTGTGGAGTTTGTTGACCTTCTACGCTAGGCAGATTACTGTTTTTCACCAAATTTGAGATCTTTCTGGTCAATATTCAAATATTTTTTCTTTCTCTCTCTCTCTTCTTCTGAGACTTCTACTATGTATATTATCGGTATGCTTGAGGGCATTCCACTGGTCTTTGATGCTCTGTTCATTTTTATTTATTCTTGTTCTTTCTGTTCTTCGGATTAGGTAATATCTATTAATATATCTTCAAATATATATTCATATTTTATATTTTATTAATATTATATTTTATTAATATTTTATTCATATTCATATTCATATTTCATATAATATATCTTCATATTTTGCTCTATGCCAAATCATCTTCTGCCAGCTCAAATCTACCTTTGAGCCCTCCAGTGAAATACTCATTTCAGTTACGGTACTTTTAAACCCCGAATCTCCAGTTTTCATAAATTCTGCCTCTCTAGTGATATTTATTTGAATCATTGTCATACCTGCAGTGGTTTCCTTTAGTTCTTCGAACATATTTACAATAATGGTTTTTGAAGTCTAAGTCCAGCATCTGCCCCCAGCCCCCCCCACCCAAAATTTCAAAATTTCAAAATTTCAAAACTTCTGTTGGCTGCTTTTTTCTGTGTGGGTCACAGTTTCCAGTTTCTTTACATGGCTTGTAATTTTTTTTTTCTTAAACACAGGACATTTTAGATAATATTGTAGTGACTCTGGATTCTGATTTCTACCACAGGAGGGCATTATTGTTGCAGTTTTTTGGTGACTTGTCTGAACTAATCCTTTGGAGTCTGTCTCCCCTGTGGTATACAACTACTGTTGTCTCTGCCCCATATTTTAAATGTTTTATTTATTTTTGAGAGAGAGCGCATACATGGAGGAGGGCAGAGAGGGGGACAGAGGATCCAAAGCATGCTCTGCGCTAACAGCAGCAAGCCCAATGTGGGGCTTGATCCCACAGACTGTGAGATCATAACCCGAACCAAAATCAAGAGTCGGACGTTTAACCAACTAAGCCACCCAGGCATCCCTAAAAATTCTTGATTTCCTTCATAAGCCTGATTTTAATCCTGTTTAGCATAGGTTCATAGGTAGCCACTGATTGGCTGAAGATTGTGCTCCAACATCTTGAGCCAATAAGGCTTCTACCCTTTGCCAACAAACCTATGTGAATGTTGGGTATTGAATTCAAAGTTGAATCTGTTTACAAGTCTGCTCCAGATTTTATTTTCCATGGTACGCTCTCGTGTCTCTCCTGTGCCTGAGCATGGCCTCCCATTTAGCCAGGAAAGGGTAGATAGTTAAGGTCCTCTCTCCTATCCTAAGCCTGTGCCCACCCTTTCTCAGAATTCCGGATCACCAGGGATATGGTGAACTCATCAGGGCTAACTATACCTATCTCATTTCTTGGATTTCTGATAAAAAGTTCTGGCTAGTTTGCCACTTTGTTGCTGGCCCCAGTGAGGATCACAACCTCAGGCTAACCACAACCTTGACCTTCATCGTTCATTTGCACCAAGCTCACTACCATTTCCAAAACTACCCAAACGTGGGATTTTTCCTAGCTTCTAGGTTTCCAAATTAAGTCAGTCTTCTCTTAAATCAAAGTGTCTAGCTTGCCGTGAGGCTACTGGCCTGACAAAGCTGGGGTAAAACACCAAGTATCTCATTGTTCGTACCTCTAGTTCAGTAGTTTCCTTGCAGAAATACTTCTCAATTTGTTGTATGCTCTTCGTCCACTACCAGAGTCCTGTTCAGTTTTATCAGTGCTTTTGGAGAGAGGATCTGCTAAGCTTCTCATTCTACTGTTCTACATGTCCTAGGAGGTAGCTTAAGTACCACGTACTGGAAGCTAGCATTGAAATGTATATATAACCAGGGTGCCTGGGTGGTTCAATGGGTTAAGTGTCTGACCCCCCAGCTTAGATCATGATCTCACGGTTTGTGAATTCGAGCCTCGCGTTGGGCTCTCTGCTGTCATTGCAGAGCTCGCTTTGGATCCTCTGTCACCCCCTCTCTCTGCCCCTCCCCCCTCTCAAAAATAAATTAACATTAAAAAAAAAAAGTACTGGAAGCTAGCTAAATGAACTGAGGGCATTGGTGTGTGACTACCATAAACTAACATGGGAATGATCTGATAATGGTTAGATCTTAGTAAATGTTCAGTTGATAATTTTAAGATCAGAAATAAATGTTAATTCAGTTCTCACAGAGTGGTAGATGGGGGTCATTTCTTATGTTTCCTGAAACTTTATAGATTGGCATTTGATTATATATCAGTTTATATTTTTGAAAATGTAATTTAAGGAAAGAACATTTTCTTACATTGAACATGAGTGATCATAACTCAGGTTATGCTATCCTGCAGTCAAGTTCATACTTTGACTATTCTAAATGGAAGCGTATTAAGGTCACCTTGAAGGAGCAGTTTTTAACTCAGGAAGCTCAATACCGAGATATCACTTGTGATTCCTAGGACTGAGTCTCAGAAATATATATTTTAAACTTACTTCTGGGCTTCCAGTGCACATTAAAAACTGATTACAGCTTATCTACATTTGATCTATTCCCTATTCTTTGAGTTTAATTATGACCCAAAGCAGAAATAATAATCCCCTAAATTTTTAGACATCAGCTAATGGGCAGTGACTTCTTTCAAAATGCTATTATAAAACTTCAGGAGAAAATTGTATTTTACTATGTCTGAACTCTGTATTGAACTTATGTTCTATGTGATTTGAAATCCTGGTGGTTTCTATATTGATATTTAAGGTCACAGCATCTCTCCCCAGGTAGATATAAACTTCTTAATTATTTGAGGTTTGTTTTCTTTCCCGGTTTGATTGTTGCTTTGCCATAAACATTTTTTATTTTTTTTTTTATTTTCTTTTTTAAGTTTCTTTATTTTGAGGGAGCATGCACATGAGCAGAGGAAGGACAGAGAGAGAGGAGAGAGAGAATCTCTAGTAGGCTGGGCACTGTTAGCACAGAGCCCCACGCAAGGCTCAAACCCATGGACCTTGAGATCATGACCTGAGCCAAAATCAAGAGTCTGATGCTTGACCGGCCAAGTCACCCAGGCGCCCCACCACAAAGACAGGCAAGAGTATCTACCTCTTTGGGGCACCTGGGTGGCTCAATGGTTAAGCGTCCAACTTTGGCTCAGGTTATAATCTCATGGTTCATGAGTTCGAGTCCCACGTCAGGCTCTGTGCTGACAGCTCAGAACCTGGAGCCTGCTTCGGATTCTGTGTCTCCCCCTCTCTCTATGCCCCTCCCCTGCTCATGTTCTGTCTCTCTCAAGAAAAAAAAAATTGAAAAAAATTTTTTTAAAAAGAGTATTTACATCTTTAAGAAGAGGGATGTGGCAAGAGGGACTCTAGAAGAATAATGATGGGTAAAAAGATCCATTTTCATATTCTTTTCTCTGCTGTAGGGAAACCCAATGCAAAGAGCTCATGTCTCCTCACCTCAGGGACCCAGGTTACTCTGACCAGTTAAGGTGTGAGTTGTGATGGCTTTCACCTCTGCTCCCTGTGTCAACTACCTGAGCATGACATATTTGCCCCTCTCTCACCATCATCCAGGGGTCACCATCTTGCTTCAAAGAGACCTCACCTCTGCTTTAAAAGCATATTGCGCTGCACAGAGGAAAATACAGTGCTCTTTTTTCAATGCTTTGAGTATCAGAGAATTTAGCATTTGCACCACTGTCTTTGAGAAAGGCATTAAGATTTGAGCAGTCTGTGATACATGAAGCTTGGGTGCTCGTAGCATGAATGTGCCCATCCCTTCCTTCAAAAGCCCCCACAGATTATTTAGAGATAGCTGAAATTTAGGTAAGCATTTCAAGAGTTCTGTAGACATTTGTACAATAGGAAGAAAAATCTCAATGTAGGCAGCTTATCAACAAATGGGAAAGATACTCTTACCCAAAGTCATCAGATGTTTGTGATTTTCCAACATCACCTTCTTGTGTAGCATCTGGATATTCCCACTGCCTCCAGACTAAGTCAATGAGCACATCTCCAAATTTTATTGACTTCTGAAACAACAAATACTTCATGATTCTCCAACTGCCCATATAGTCAAATAGTCCTAGAAGGATGGGTCATAAAAAGTGGGAGTCTGAGTCTAAGCATAAACTTGGATAGCAAGGTGGACTAAGAAGAAAGAGAAGACACAAATTAACAATATCAGGAGTGAAATAGTAGCTAGCCATCACTGCAAACCCTCCAGACATCAAAAAGATAATAAGGGAATATTATGAACAACTCTATACACACACTTTGGCAACGTAAAGGGCGTCTCAAAAAGCATAAACTATTATAACCCACCCAATATGAAATAAATATCCCCCAAACTAATAAGGAAACTGAATTCATGATTTTTAAAAATTATAGAAATGGAGAGCAGATTAGTGGTTGCCCAAAGTTAGGGATGAAGCAGGGAGGGACTGGGTGTGCCAGTAAAGGGGTAGATGAAGTTTTTACAGTGATGGAGTAGTTCTGAGTCCTGAATGCCATGGTGGTTCTACTAATCTATATCTATGACATAGGATGATTTACACACATTATACCAATGTCAGTTTTGTGATTTTTATATTGTACTATGGTCATATGAGTTATAACCAATGGTAGAAACTGGGTGAAGGGTACAGAGAGCCCTTCTATATTGTCATTCTAACTCCCATAAATCTGTAATTCAGAATAAAGGCCTAATGAACATACAGTGGGAGGAATCTTGAGTCCTCCACATCGGGTTATTGGGGAGCACATACGCCCCTTGCTTGTCAAATTGTGACACAGACTGAATACTGTGGAGCATTTTGCCCTCATAGAATTTAAGGTTTGGGGAAGGTGAATTACTTATATTCATTAAAAAATTATTACGTTGTTAAAATGTCAGTACTACCCAGAGCAATCTACATATTCAGTGCAATATCTTTCAAAATAATGCCATCATTCTTCACAGAGCTGGAACAAACAATCCTAAATTCTGTATGGAACCAGAAAAGACCCCGAATAGCCAAAGCAATCTTGAAAGAGAAAACCAAAGCAAGAGGCATCATAATCCCAGACTTCAAGCTGTATTACAAAGCTGCAATCATCAAGACAGTATGGTACTGGCACAAGAACAGACCTTCAGATCAATGGAACAGAATAGAGAACCCAGAAATGGACCCACAAATGTATGGCCAACTAATCTTTGACAAAGAAGGAAAGAATATCCAATGGAATAAAGACAGTCTCTTCAGCAAGTGATGCTAAGAAAACTGGACAGAGACATGCAGAAAAGTGAACCTGGACCACTTTCTTACACCATACACAAAAATAAACTCAAAATGGATGAAAGACCTCAATGTAAGACAGGAAGCCATCAAAACCGTAGAGGAGAAAGCAGGCAAAAACCTCTTTGATCTTGGCCACAGCAACTGCTTACTCAACATGTCTCTGGAAGCAAGGGAAACAAAAGCAAAAATGAACTGTTGGGACCTCATAAAAATAAAAAGCTTCTGCACAACGAAGGAAACAACCAGCAAAACTAAAAGGCAACTGACAGAATGGGAGAAGATATTTGCAAATGACATATCAGATAAAGGGTGAGTATCCAAAATCTATAAAGAACTTATCAAAGTCAACACCCAAAAAACAAATAATCCAATGAAGAAATGGACAAAAGACATGAATAGACATTTCTCCAAAGGCATCCAGATGGCCAACAGATATGAAAAAATGCTCAACATCACTCATCAGTGAAATACATCAGGGAGATACCACCTCACACCTGTCAGAATGGCTAACATTAACAACTCAGGCAACAACAGATATTGGTGAGGATGCGGGGAGAGAGAAGCTCTCTTTTGCACTGCTTGTGGGAATGCAAACTGGTGCAGCCACTCTGGGAAACAGTATGGAGGTTCCTCAAAAAATTAAAAATAGAACTACCCTACGACCCAGCAATTGCACTACTAGGCATTTATCCAAGGGATGCAGGTGTGCTGTTTCAAAGGGGGCACATGCACCCCAATGTTTATAGCAGCACTATTGACAATAGCCAAAGTACGGAAAGAGCCCAAAAGTCCATCGATGGATGAATGGATAAAGAAGATGTGGTATATATATACAATGGAGTATTACTCGGCAACCAAAAAGAATGAAATCTTGCCATTTGCAACTACATGGTTGGAACTGGAGGGTATTATGATGAGTGAAATTAGTCAGAGAAAGACAAATGTCATATGACTTCACTCATTTGAGGACTTTAAGAGACAAAACAGCTGAACATAAGGGAAGGGAAACAAAAATAATATAAAGACAGGAATGGGGACAAAACATAAGAGACTCTTAAACATGGAGAATAAACAGAGGGTTACTGGAAGGGTTGTGGGAGGGGGGATGGGCTAAATGGGTAAGGGGCATTAAGGAATCTACTCCGGAAATCACTGTTGCACTATATGCTAACTAACCTGGATGTAAATTTAAAAAAATAAATAAAAATAAAATTATTACAACAGGTAGTGCTAAATGTGTTACATTGGCCAAGGGATATCAAAAAGTGAGATCACTATTTGTATAGGAATGTTGCCTTCAAAAAGAAGGTAAATTTGGATTATGTCATAAATGAAAAAGCAGGGTTAAACAGAGGAACTCCCAGAAATGCATCCTAAGAGAAATGTACAAGAGTTAACTAGAAATATGTCCATAGTACTGTTTTATCATAGTGAAAAAAGGAAAAAAAATTGTTTACATTGAGGGATTAGTCAGATTATACCTATTTATGGGACATACCACAAAGAAGCTATTAAATATTAAAGTCAAGTTTAAATTATAATCTGCCATTGATAATATCTAATGACTTGTAGAATTTACGTTAAACTGATATATTATAAATTTTTTATACTGTGCCTTTGAAAGAAATATACAGTTCCTAGGAAGGATGACTAATAGTGGAAGTCTGAGATGTGGCCATATAGATGTATTTTCTTTGTAACCCATACTTTCAACTTTTCCACTGAATGGGTATGGTTTTTTTTTTTCTTTAAAGTATTATTATAATAGCAGGAAGGTTGTCCAGGACTTTTGGGTTGACTGAGGAATGAATCTCATTCTTGAGCCTGGAGTAACTGACAGAATTGTGTTATGGAAAGAAGATTATCCTGGAAATACATCTTTGTGAACATTCCTTTTGGGGCAGATGAAGTATCCAGGACTCAGAATACACGGAATACTCACGTTTAAAATCGCCAGACCTTGGGGCGCCTGGGTGGCTCAGTCAGTTGAGCGTCCGACTTTGGCTCAGGTCATGATCTCACGGTCCGTGAGTTCCAGCCCCGCGTCGGGCTCTGTGCTGACAGCTCAGAGCCTGGAGCCTGTTTCAGATTCTGTGTTTCCCTCTCTGCCCCTCCCTGTCCCTCCCTGTTCATGCTCTGTCTCTCTCTGTCTCAAAAATAAAAATAAACATTAAAAAAAATAAACTAATTAATATATTAATTAATTAAATAAATAAAATCGCCAGACCAGAAAAATCACTAAAAGGTTAGATGGCCCATGCAGAGTAAATAAAATAATGTAAATAAGTCACAGTGTATATAGTAGGAACTCCTTATGCTCAAGGACCGACTTTTCTCTATTACATTTAATTTGGAAACAATAGATGTGTTTGTGCCAAAATATTCCTTTGGCACCCATTAAATCCTATGCTCTCAGAGTCCCCGCCACCTTTCAATGCCTATGTAGTGATAGGAAGAGAACAGAAAGATTTTAAGTTTTTTAATGTTTATTTATTTTTGAGAGAGAGACCGAGTGTGAGTAGGGGAGGGGCAGAGAGAGAGGGAGACAGAATCTGAAGTAGGCTCCAGGCTCTGAGCTGTCAGCACAGAGCCCGATGCAGGGCTCAAACCCACAAACTGAGATCATGACCTGAGCAGAAGTCGGACGCTTAACCGACTGAGCCACCCAGACGCCCGACCACATAAACTTAATGTCCAAATGTTCTGTATCAAAGAGACAAAGAAGAATTGTACATTGATAAATATTAGCCTTCAGATTCTGTATTAGTCTTTATGCACCAAAGCTGTATGCTTTAAATCAAGTAAAACTTAATAGAAACAAAAAGAATTTTTTGTTTTACGTCTGTCTCAGAAAACTACGTGGGCAAATTGAGTACAGAAGAGTGTCACAATTAAACTTGACCTAAATGTTACAAAGTTACTATATACCCAACATTTATTTAATAGCCAGCCCTTTGAGTTCTGTAATGTATTAGGAACAAAGAAAATCTCCACAGATTCTAAAAGCAGAAATTCTATGTCTGGGGCACCTGGGTGGCTCAGTCGGTTAAGCGTCTGACTTCGGCTCAGGTCATGATCTCGTGGTTTGTGGGTTCGAGCCCCGTGTCCGGCTCTGTGCTGACAGCTCAGAGCCTGAAGCCTTCTTCGGATTCTGTGTCTCCCTCTCTGCCCCTCCCCCCTGCTCATTCTCTCTCTCTCTCTCAAATATTAAAAATCTTTTTAATTAAAAAAAATTGTATGTCTGATTTTCTGCCCAAACTGATTGTATTTATTAAAAAGCCAAACATAACAAAATAATAAAATATTGTCTGAAAAAATGTTTTCCTCCAAATTTTTATTTAAATTCAAGTTAGTTAACATATGGTATAATATTAGTTTTAGGAGTAGAATTTAGTGATTCATCACTTACATATAACAGTGCTCAACACAACAATCACCCATTTAGCCCATCCCGCACCAACCTCCCTCCATCAACCCCCAGATTGTTCTCTATCGTTAAGATTCTTACAGTTTGCCTCCCTCTCTGTTTTTATCTTATTTTTCCTTCCCTTCCCCTATGTTCATCTGTTTTGTTTCTTTAGTTCTACATATGAGTGAAATCATATGGTATTTGTCTCTCTCTGATTTATTTTACCTAGCATAATACGCTCTAGATCCATCCCAAATGGCAAGATTTCATTCTTTTTGATGGTTGAGTAATATTCCATTTTATACACACACACACACACACACACACACACACACACACACACACATCTTCTTTATCCATTCATCAGTCAGTGGACATTTGGACTCTTTCCATACTCTGGCTATTGTTGATAGTGCTGCTATAAACATTGGGGTGCATGTGCCCCTTTGAATCTGTATTTTTGTATCCTTCTGGTAAGTACCTAGTAGTGCAATTGCTGGGTCATAGAGTAGTTCTATTTTTAAGTTTTTGAGGAACCTCCATACTGTTTTCCAGAGTGACTGCCCCAGTTTGCGTCCCACCAACAGGGTAAGAGGGTTCCCCTGAAAAAAAATTTTTTTTTAATTTTGTAGCGCAAGCAGAGGAGAAGGGCAGAGGGAGAGAGAATCTTAAGCAGGCTCCATGCAGAGCATGGAGCCTGACACGAGGTTCAGTCTCACGACCTCAAGATCATGACCTGAGCTGAGATCAAGAGTCGAATGCTTTACTCACTGAGCCACCCTGGTGCCCCTACCCTAAAAATTTTTTTAATTATGAAACACTACAGCAAAAGAATTATTAATTCAGATTTTGAGCTATTTAGAAAATACAGCTATTTAGAAATTGAGGCTAAATGTGAGCTATAGCCTTACCTGTACTTATTCTTAAATAAGTACAACTCAGCGAAAGGTGCTAGTGGGAACGGGACATGAAGCCAAAACCAGCGATTGCCAGACCAGCCCCTTTCTACCATAAAGAAAAGTGACATGTCTGTAAAAAACCTATGATTCTTTAAACAAAATCATTTCTTAAAAAGGGACATGGCCTTGACCATTTTATGCAGAAAGCCAATCAAAACTTCAAAGGAGCCTGGGTGGCTCAGTCAGTTAAGTGTCCAACTCTTGGTTTTGGCTCAGGTCATGATCTTGTGGTTTGTGGGTTTGAGCCCTGCGTCGGGCTCTGCGCTAACAGTGCAGACTGCTTGGGGTTCTCTCTCTCTGCCTCTCCTCTCTTTCTCTCTCTCAAATAAACTTGAAAACTTCAAAGGGTAGGAACGCCTAGATGGCTCAATCAGTAGAGCGTGTGACTCTTGATCTCGGGGTCATGAGTTTGAGCCCCACGTTGGGGGTAGAGTTAACTTAAAATTTTTTTTTAAAAAAATCAATAAATCAAACTTCAAAGAACACATTTCCTTATTATACAAAGCAGAAGAAAGAAAATAGATATGGGAAACTTAACCACCTTATTCTAGGAGACAAAGACACCCCCCAAATAAACAGGGCAAGCATAGTACATACGTGTAGTCACAAAAGAATAAATAATTTCTATTTTAAACAGATACAAATTCTAAATATAAAATAGCAAAATTGTTCTGCTATATAGTTAATAAATTTTGTTTCTGGGATGAACATAAACGTTGATTATTGATTACAAAGATCCTGTTGTTTAAATTTTTTACATTAAGAGAGGAAAGAAAAGCTTCCAATGGGCACCAAATTATAAATTTGATAATATTCAGCCAATTTAAAAAAATAATACTGTATGCAAATAAGTCACAGATGAAAAATACAGCATAGAGAATGTAGTCAATAAGGTAATGTATGGTGACAACACTTACCGTTGTGAGAACTGAGTAATAGAATTATTGTCAAATCACTATGTTGTACACCTGAAACTCCTATGACATTGTATGTCAACTATACTTCAATGATAGCTTTTTTAATGCAAAAACTGAAAAAAATACTCCTTGAAACCAAGGAAGAAAAGAAAATCACTTAGATAACAAGCATTGCTACTCAAAACCCATTGCACATAAACATCTGAAATAATGAAACAGTGGGAACATTTTCATTATAACAAAAATGTCTAGGATGCTCCTATTGTCGTTTAGCTTTCTTTGAAAAAAAATTGACAAGGGTAATAAAACACATATATGCGTGTCAAACTATATATAAATATATAGACAAATAATCAACAAAAATGAAAAACAAAATGTGAACAAGTTTATAAGTCAGGAGATTTCCCATCCAGGAAAAGGAAACATTAGAGAAGAAAAAAAAAGCATTGCATTCTCAATGGCAAAGCACCCCTAATTAAACAGCTGGTAATTCAAAAAGAACTGTGTAAAACCTATGGACAGGGCAAAAGTAAAGTCTGAAGGGAATGCTGGAAGCTCCGAATATATTAACCATCAAAAATTCTTGGAAGGAAATATTAATACCAGAAACATTAGTTCTCAAAAGTTGATCCATAAATTTAATGAAGTACCAATAAAAATAGCAATGGGTTTTTTTTTAAGTTTATTTATTTTTGAGAGAGAGAAAGTGGGAGTGGGAAAGGGGCAGAGAGAGGGACAGACAGAATCCCAAGCAGGCTCTACACTGTCAGCATGGAGCCCAATGCAGGGCTTGAACCCATGAACCATGAGATCATGACCTGAGACAAAGATGGACGCTCAACCGACTGAGCCACCCAGGCTCCCCTCAGCAGGTTTTGTTTTTTAATGGAACTTCGTAAATAGATGCTAACATTCAAATGGAGGGGAGTGTGGGAGATGAATCCATTTCTTTAAGAGAATAAGGAAGGGGTTCCCACATCCACAGAATATAAAGCTGTAGTAATTATGGAATAATAATTGGCATAGGAACAGGTGGATCAATGGAATCGAGTAACAAGCCCAGAAATCCACATATCAATTGTAAAATGATTGAATGAACAACAAGTGGATAAATGAACATCCTCTGGGGGAGGAAGAAGAGAAGAAGAAAGTCTGTGTCTGGAGTTGCCCACAGAAGTAAATTCCAGATGAGACAGACACTAACATGAAAAGGGCATACCAATGTTACAATAAATTACAAGAGTTCGGAGTCAGAGGGGAGAGGAGGTCTTAAGCAAAACTTAAGGTTCAAGAAACAAAATGGAAATGACGAATACAGTCAGTGACCCTATATTAAAGATAGAAAATCTACCAGAAGCAAAGTGATAGGCAACATATCTGGAGACCTTTGCCTAGGGCATAGCCAAAATTAATATTCAGAATCTATATGCAGCTTAATAACTAAGAAAAGGATAAGCTCTTGGTAGTGAATAAGACTCTGTGAAAATTCATTGTTCAAATGAAGACAAAGGGCCAATAAAGGTGAAAGATGGTCAGATCCAGTAGGAATCAGGGAAATGCAATTAAATTACTCATGAGCTCTAATTTCTTGGCAAGAAAGTCCCAATACCCAAACACAGATAATATCTACTGTGGTCGAGCTCTGGGAACAAAGAACTCCCCAAACACTGGAGATGGGTTTAAAAATTGGTCCGTGTCTTTTCAAAGTACAACTTGGTAATACTTCTGAAAACAAGAATAGCTCATATCTTTTAATGAACTACGTTTTAGCAGAAAAATATCTGCTGTACATTTACAGCAGATTATTGCAACAGTAAAATACGCAGGGACTGTATGGATATATAATTAGAGGAGTACTTTATGGGATAATCAGACTGTGGAATTGCATGCAGAAGTTGTAAGAATTAGAGCGCTCTCTATGGATAGCCATAGACATATCTCTAGAAGGGGCACCTGGGCGGCTCAGTTGGTTGAGGGTCTGATTCTTATTTTGGCTCAGGTCATGACCCAGGGTCGTGGGATTGAGCCCCGCGTCGGGCTCCACACTGAGTGTGGAGCCTGCTTGGGATTCTCTCTCCCTCTCTCCATCTCGTGTGCTCTCTCTCTCTCAAACACACACACACACACACACACACACACACACACATAGAATACGGTGAAGTTTTAAAAAAGTGTTTACAGGATATTACATAGGTTTTCCCATTTTTATACAAAAATCTAAAAATGTTAATTATATGTATAATTATGTATATGCACACATATAAATGCCTAAAGAGTCACAGTCTATAAAAACTGGAGGAAATGAGATAGGGTTGGGGATCAATGGTGATCAATGAAGAATTTCACTTTTTATTCTGCATTTTTTTCATTAATATGAGAATCTGCAGGGGTGCCTGGGTGGCTCAGTCGGTTAAGTGTCTGACTTCAGCTCAGGTCATGATCTTGCAGTCTGTAAGTTCAAGCCCCACATCGGGCTCTGTGCCAACGGCTCAGAGCCTGGAGCTTGCTTCAGATTCTGTGTCTCCTTCTCTCTCTGCCCCTCCCCTGCTTGCGCTCCGTCTCTCAAAAATAAACAAACCTTTAAAAAAAATGTTTAAATATGAGAATCTGTAAGTATGTTTATAGTTTGAAAGAAGAGAAGTGTGATATGCCAGGACAAACACAGAATTCAGTTTAGCTTTGTTTGATTCTCAGGGTCCAGCTTAATAACCACTACACTCTACTCAATGACATCATGTATATTATATTCATGAAAATTCCTTAAACATTTTAAGAAATATTTTGATCAAATTAAGTATAATTGAATTAAATGTACTTAAAAGTCCTATTTTCTATATGTGGGTGTTTGGCTTGTTTCCAGTTCTTTGATGTCATGCATTGACTAAGCTTTGTCCTCTTATGTTAAATTCTGCAAAAATTCATCAATCACCTAACCTTTCTGTCTACATTGATATGTTTCTGAATGTTCACCGTCATTGCATTTAACCTCTCAACATTAAGGCCAATTTCATTGTACCTTGGTGAGATTAATAAAAGAATTTGGTGAGGGTGCCTGGGTGGCTCAGTCAGTTAAGCATCCGACTTCGGCTCGGGTCATGATCTCACAGCTCACGAGTTCAAGCCCCCCGTCAGGCTCTGTGCTGACCGCTCAGAGCCTGGATCCTGCTTCAGATTCTGTGTCTCCCTCTCTCTCTGCCCCTCCCCTGCTCCCGTGCGCGCTCGCTCTCTCTCTCTCAAGAAATAAATAAGCATTTAAAAAAAAAAAGAATTTGGTAGTGTGCATAATCCCTAAATTTCTTTTCTTATCCAGATGTATCCTGGCATTGCAACAGGTTCACACCAGTCTGTCTTAACTGACCGTTTGCTTTACCCCTGATCAACAGGAGATTTCAGAACAACAGATGCAACTCCAGCCGGAGATTTTGCAAGTCTTAACAAGTCCTAGCAATTCCAACAAGTTCCCAGGTGGTCCTGATGCTGCTGTCCAATACCTGCTCTCTAGCTCCATCCCCAACTCAGTTGGTCTCTGCTGCACCCCCACAGTGAAATTCCTAGCAAATCCCCCGGCACTGCCCATAGTAGACCGTCTTCTGATACCCTTTGGTCAGTACCTCCTTGAGTCGTTTGTTGAGTGACTATGTGAGTCTTGGAAGAGAACTTCCGCTTTCTGACTGGTTTCATCTGGAGAGACAGACGTGGAAAACTTGCCACTGGACATGAGAGTATGAGAAGCCGGGACACCACAGCAGCTGACGTGTTAGGAACTGCCTGTCGGCATCTCAGAAGAAGAGACGAGAAGCTAATGCGTCTGGGACAGGATTTTTTTTTTAATGAAAGAATCATTTTCTCCTCCCCCTTCTCCTCTTCTTCATTCCATCACTAGAGAAGAACAGACTCTGAGAAGCCACACCTTGGAACTGAAAACAGAAGCATGAGAGACCAGGAATCCCACAGCCCCGCCTCCCACCACAGAGCGGGAACAGACTAGACTGTTTCAGACCCCCTAACTTGGACCCTCTGATTCCCTGCTTTACCTGATGGGCCCACAGGGTTGCCACAGCAGCCAGGACCTGGGGTAGAGCAGGCTGCCCCAGTGATCTAGAGTCCGAACTGCCCTCCCTCACCAAATCTGTCCTGGAAAATGAAACTGCCTCTAGCATCCAGCAGACAGGGAGTGAACTCCCTTTCTGCAAGAAGGAAATCCCACTACTAGGGCAGACCCAGCCTACACCCGAACCCACTTATATGGGGCTCAGATAAACACACCCGGAACCTTCTGGTTTCTCAGTCAGGGCCAGTCACCTGCCTACACATTGCCCAGCCCTTCGGGCCCATAGTGTAATGAGGAGAGGATTAGAGCAGTCATCCTTAACTTGAGCTTGTACCACAGGCACTTGTCAAAACATCCATTGCAATCCCCACCCCAGGCTCTCTGAATCAGTAAGTCTGGTGTGGGGCCCAAGAGTTTGTATGTCTCATAAGCTTCTGGGTGCTGCTGGTGGAGGACCATACTTTGAAAACCAGTGGACTGAGGAATAAACAAGACTTAGGCTGAAAAATTATGAGCATTCTTTAGCAATGCCTTCTATGTGCCTCAGTTGTGAGGTCTGTAGTACACAGACCCCACAGGCCTTGTGACCCATTTCCCCCTTGACACTTTGAGACAAAGGGTCTCACTCGGTCATCCTTACCTTCACAAGGTACCTACAGTGGAGGAGGAGAAGTAACTTGGCACCTTAGGCAGAGACACCTCCCCATCCCATGGGCCAACACTGACAAGGTGCCCTCGGGCAAGCAGCACATGCTGTCCCCCTAAGTGTGGCCTGGGTGAGGGATGAAGTGGCCCCAAATGTGAATACCTAGACCAAAGGCCACAGAAGGGGGCACCAGATCCAGATACACTTGTACCCAAAGACAAGTGACACCATCAATAGATGGGGCAGAACAGAAGCCAAAATCGAAGACCAGGAAGGATCGGATGACCCTGTCGGAAGCAAGCAGGACCCAGCAGACAACACCCAGACCAGACATCTTGTCCCAGTCCCGGGACTAAGAGCCCTCTGCATAAAGACTAGATAGATACTGAGGCCCAAGAGGGAGAAGTGGAGAACTCTTGAGGAAGAACGTGCTGAATATCACTTTTGAAATAGGAAAGGAAAAAATTCCTTAGTCAAGAAATGGTTAAATATCAGGAGCTGTCCCCTTGAATGGGATCAAAAGATGAATTTTTATTTCGTCTCATCAGGAATGAGTTAAAAGCATGCCTGCTACCACCACGTCTCCTCAACATTGCAATGATCTTAGTGCAAAAGGAAAGAAAAAGAAATCAAGACAGAAGGATTGGGAATGAAACTATTTGCAGAAGACATGATTATGTCTATAGGGGCACTTGGGTGGCTCAGTTGGTTAAGCGTCTGACTCTTGGTTTCAGCTCAGGTCATGATCTCACGGTTCGTGAGTTCAAGCCCCGTTTTGGGCTCTATGCTGACAGTGCGGAGCCTGCTTGGGATTCTCTCTCTTTCTCTCTCTCTCTCTCTCTTCCCCCTTCCCCCACTTGTGCGTGCTCTCTCAAAATAAATAAATAAATAAATAAATAAATAAATAAATGGATCTAGAAATTATTTCAGGTAAATGAATTTAGCAGGTGCCTAGATATGAAGTAAATATCTTTTTTAAGTCAGTGGTTTTTCTATATGCCAACAGATAATAAATGAAAATTTTAAAATATTAAAATATTCATTTGCATAGTATCAGAGTCATTTCATATAGAGGAATAAATCTAGCAGAAGCTATATTAGGCTTTCAATACTGAAAACAACAAATAATAAGGAGAGAAATTTAAAAGGTTCTGAATAAAAGAAAGAATGTACCATGCTCTTAGGCCTGAAGACCCCCATATTATAAAGATTGCAATTTTCCCCAATTGGTCTGTAGATTTAATGCATTCTCAGTAAAAAAAAAAAAAATCCCAGCAGATTTTACTGTTGAACACCTCAAGTTGACTCTTAATATGTCAAGTTGACTGTAATATGTACACACAAATTTGAAGGTCCAGTAACAGCCATGGTCAAATCCAAGAAAAATGACAAAGCCGCAGGATTTCCTAACAACAAGTGACCCTTCCCATTTTTCTATAAGAAGCCCCCTTCAAGGAGATCTCTCTGATTTGGCTTGCTCATCTCCTTCACTTTTTCCTTGGTGACTGGTCTAGGAGTAAACTTTTCTGAGACGTTGTTATAATAGCACTAAGAAAATGAAACAAGGGGCCCTTGGCTGGCTCAGTCAGTAGAGCAAATGACTCTTGATCTCAGGGTTGTGAATTTGAGCCCCACACTGGGTGTAGAGATTACTTTAAAAAAGAGAGAGAAATAAGTGTCACCAATCCTGCTACTTCAGGCTGGGTTAGATAAGAAAAAATATGCCTCTCTCTGCACATTGTAATTATATAGACAGCTATGTATGGAATTTTTGGAATATGATTGGATCATGTACTTGATTTTTGTGCAACAGCATTCTACTGCACCGAGAGTTACTACTGCATTCATAGCACAGAATCGGTATTTTGGAATGAGTGGAGTATGTTTGCATACTGGGTAGGGAAGTGCTGGGTATTTTGTGACTGATTTGCATAATCTGTCGAGTGGGGATCTCAGTCTTTCTTTAAAGATACAGATTATGCAGAAGAATATTGCTATGTAAGAATATGTATGTAGATTATATGGCTTTCACAAGCTCAATAATGGTAAATAAGGCCCCAGAAATATCTTCTACTTAATACTTCACACCCATCAATTACCAATTAGTTTGCATCTGATTGCCAAAATATTTCTCAAATCCATTCCCTTCTATCTGTTTCCAGATGCATTCCTAGACCAGGTGCCTATTACAGTCCCTGGGGAGCTGAGTGCCCTCAGTCCCTCAAAGCTGCCCCTTCTCCTCCACCCTTTCCTGCTCTGGGAGGTCGGTGGGGGATCCCCAGTGTGCCAACGCTCCCCTCTGCTTGTCTTTCAACAGGAAAACTATATGGAGCCAGTCCTAAGCCATTCTGATTATTAAAAGTATTACTCTGCTGTTCTTAAAAAAAAAAAAAAAAGTCCTGCTGGTTTCCTAATTAATTTCCTTTCAGATGAACTTTTAGAACCATCTGTCAGGGCACCTGGGTGGCTCAATCAGTTAAGCATCTGATTGCAGCTCAGATCATGATCACAGTTCTTAAGTTCGAGCCCCGTGTCAGGCTCTGTGCTGACAGCTCAGAGCCTGGAGCCTGCTTTGGATTCTGTGTCTCCCTCTCTCTCTCTGCCCCTCCCCGGCTCACGTTCTGTCTCTCACTCTCTAAAATAAACACTAAAAAATTTAAAAAAGACTGTCAAATAAAACAGCAAAAATAAATCCGATTTTGGTTGGGTTTGTTAAACCATGACAAGCTTTCTTGTGTGCAGTTTTCTTCATGTGGCTTCTTCACATTTGTTTTTTTCTTTCCCTTTTTACTTTTTTTCTTCTTTCCAAGGCAGTTTGTGGGAAAAAGTGGTAGCAGGATTGGCCCCGGTGGGCTGGAGGCAAAGCTTTGAGATCACCCCATCCATGCCAGCAAGGACCCCCTAAATTCTTTGTTTCTCAGCTTACTCTAAAGTCACCCCAGAGACAAGGAGACCAAGGTGGACCCCAGCCGGAGAGCTCCTTTCCAGGGCTGGAGAAAGCTGATTTCTTTCTCAGTAAGTGCACTCTGTGTGTTAGTTATGACCATGGAAATGTACAAGAATTCTCTTCCTTGACGTGGGTGTGGTTACACTGGTTTCCCATTACAGTAATTTGGTAAGCTGTACATTTGTTTTGCATACTTCTCCATAAGTGTTTTATATTTCACAAATTTAAAAAGTAAAGAAAAAAAACAGGTTACCAGAATTGATTCCATAAATGCAAGGTGCTTGATAATGAAGTACTTAAGGGCAGCTGGTAAGATCACTGACGTTGTTGTTGTTGTTGTTGTTGTTGTTGTTGTTGCTGCTGTTGTTGTTTAGTTTCCCTGATAAGGGATCATCCGCAGTGCTTGTGTGCTTTGTAGAACCAAACATGCCTGGCTTCAAATCCCAGATCTGCCCCTGAGAGGCTCTCTGACCTTGAGCAAGCTATTTAATCTGTGTTATTCCGTTTCCTCTTTTGAAAAATGAAGGGGCTGTTATGAGGATTGAATGAGATTAGAAAGGAAAAGTTTTAGCACCTTGCTACTCAAAATGTGATGGGGATGGGGGCACCTGGGTAGCACAGTCGATTGAGTGTCTGACTCTTGGTTTCAGCTCAGGTCATGATCTGTCATGAGACTGAGCCCTGCGCTGGACTCCATGCTCACAGTGCATGAGCTTGGTTGGGATTCTCTCTCTCTCTTTCTCTCTCTCTCTCTCTCTCTCTGCCCCTCCCTGCCTCAAATAAGTACTCTTAAAAAAAAATGGGATAGGGGGCCAGCAGCATGGGCATCACTGGGGACTGTCAGGAATGCAGGATCTTGTGCCCTACCCCACACTGGCTGAATAAGACATCTGTATTTTAACAAGGTTCCGAAGTGATTCTATGCACATCACCTAGTACCTAATAGGCGCATAGGCATCCGATCAGTGTTGTTATTACAAGCCCCTTTATTTAGGTTCTTAACTATCTCCACCTTCACAGTCATGAGGTTAGGATATTTTTTTTAATTTTTAAAAATATTTGTTGATTTTGGAGAGAGAGAGAGAGAGAGAGAGAGAGCAAGTGGGGGTGGGGCAGAGAGAGAAGGAGACACAGAATCCAAAACAGACTCCAGGCTCTGAGCTGTCAGCACAGAGCCTGACGCGGGGCTTGAACCCACGAACCATGAGATCATGACCTGAGCCAAAGTTGGACACTTAATAGGATGAGCCACCCAGGCTCCCCGAGGTTAGGGTTTAAATCCTCATTTTGATAAATAAGTAAAGTAAGGCTCAGAGGTCATATAGCTAGTGGATGGAGTTGCTGGGATTCAAACAGATACTTAACTCTAAATTTGATTATCTTTTCAATACATGTTTATGCCTAAAATTAAAAATGTATGCACCATTTTATCCTTAATATTAAAAGGATATAAAGTATCTGTAATATCCTGTGTCCCACATGCCAAATAATTGTGGAGAAAATATTGAATTAATCTCACTATTCTGGTGATTGCATTTCAAAGGGTCAGACAGTGAGAAAGCCTCTCTAGTCTGCCTCTGTCCTCAGTCACCCAGTATAGAGTTTACAGCCCAGTCTGAGGTTCTAGATCGAGTTCATTTGACACCCAGGCACACGTCCAAGCTCCAGAGGAACACTAACGAGCTCAAAAGAAGGAAGAAAGGGATGGTTCTAGGAGTACCTTGGAGAGTACCCTTCCTAACTGAGACCTCTTAAGGCAGAGTAAAAGAATCCCTGAAGGAGTGGGTTCTAGATTGCTGGGCTTGAAACAATTTCTGATTCTCCTACTTCTAGTGAGCAAAATGGGGATAACAGCACCACATCCATGGCCATCCATGACAGTGTGACGGCGGAAGCTATGAGCAAACTTGGAGAGAGGAGCAGTAAGCCAGGGCAAAAGGGACTGGTAAGGGACTGGTAAGGGACAGGGTCTGAGGGGGAAATAAACATTACTGTAGGGTGTTTGAGGGGTTGGCATTGGAATAAGAGCTCACCATCCCCAGCAGATGAAGTGTTCTCCACTCTCCCCTAAACTACACACCAATTTTATTTTCTGCTTCCTCTTTCCAGATTCTGGGCTGGTTTTATACCATATGCGTTACCATACTTATGGTAACTGATTGATTTTTTTTTTCCCCTCGATCCTGGCCAAGGTGAAGAAAAGCTTTTCCTCTTAGCTAGAAAAGCACTGAAAGGTAGTACGGGAGTGAACTTCGCAAGTTATCTAAATCTTGCTCCTTGTTTAAAATAGCAATAACATTAGGGTAGAATGAGTAACTTGCCTGGGATCACATATATTGTTAGCAACAGAATTAAGACTAGAAATTGAGAGAAGCCTCCTGCTTATTGTTTTTAGATGAAATGGATGAATGTCTAGGAAAACATCAATTACTAAAACTGACAACAGAAGAAATAGAAAATCTACATAATTCTTTCACTATTTAAAATTCTTTTAAAAATTCATTCCATAACTTAAAATTTGAGGACCCAGGTATTATCACCAACTAATTGTACCAAATATATAATGAGGAAGTAACACAATCCTGTAGGAATTGTTCTAGAGAATAGAGCAAGAGGAAGTATTCCTCAACTTATTTTTTTTTTTAACGTTTACTTATTTTTGAGACAGAGAGAGAGCATGGACGGGGGAGGGGCAGAGAGAGAGGGAGACACACAGAATCGGAAGCAGGCTCCAGGCTCTGAGCCTTCAGCCCAGAGCCCGATGCGGGTCTCGAACTCACGGACCGCGAGATCGTGACCTGAGCTTAAGTTGGACGCTTAACCGACTGAGCCACCCAGGCGCCCCATCCTCAACTTATTTTATTGGCCAACATAATCTTGATATCAAAACCAAATTAAGGATGTTATAAGAATGAAACATTAAAAGTCAATCTCATTCATGAAGTAGAAGAATTCTAAACAAAATATTAGCAAATTGGGCAATATTTCTTCCAGTTCTATTGCGATATAATTTCCAGTTCTATTGAGATACTGTACTGACATATGGTACTGCGTAAGTTTAAGATGTACAGCATAGCTTGGTGGCTTAGTCAGTTAAGCATCCGACTTCGGCTCAGGTCATGATCTCACGGTTCATGGGTTCGAGCCCCGTGTCGGGCTCTGTGCTGACAGCTCAGAGCCTGAAGCCTGCTATGGATTCTGTGTCTCCCCCTCTCTCTGCCCCTCCCCTGCTTGTGCTCTCTGTCTCTCAAAAAATGAATAAATGTTAAAAAAAAATTTTTAAGATGTAAAGCATGACTTGACTTTTTTTTTTTAAGATTTTATTTTTTTTAAGTAATCTTTACACCCAATATAGGGCTCAAATTCACAACCCTGAGATCAAGAGTCATACATTCCATGACTGAGCCAGTGAGGCACCCTGACTTGACTCTTACATTTTATGAAATGGTTACCACAGTGAATTTAGTTAATATCCATTACCTCACTTAGATACAAAAAAAGCAATATTTTTAAAAGGTGAGATTTCATGATCAAGCTGAATTTAGTCCAGGAATACAGTATTTGTTCAACTCTAAAAATTAAGCAGTGAAACAAAAATATATTAGCAACATACAGGTCATAGCAATAATATGGAAAGTGCATTTGTTAAAATTCAGTCTAGTCATAATTTTTTAAATTCATAATTTCAAAGATCCTTAGCAAACTAGGAAGGAAGGCAGTTTCCTAAATATGATTGATAATGGACATTTATAAGAAACCAACAGCAAGTATACTAATGCTTCATATTAGGGACAAATTTCAATATAATACAAGCCTTTTGGAGTTTCCAAAATTGTAAGGAACCACATAAATTATAAGCAGTAAAGAGCACTAATTGTGAGTTTTGTTTATGTTACTGAGATTTGGCTATGTCATTTTAGCAAATAAACTAAAATTCACCCATTTAACAATCAAGCTCGGGATTGTTAATGTCCTTGAATAAGTACACTGTTACTAATGCTTTAGGATATTTTGAGTGATTTTGTTACTTTGGCCGTTATTTTAACATTCACCGTTATTAAAATTTTAAATATTTTAATTACTACACCAGTCTCATCCAAATATTCATTAAATGGTAGTGCTCTTAAGGGGCTTAAAAATTCATGAAGACCAATTACTTTGAAGTGAAAATTAGATGTTACAATATACTACAAAGACACTTAAACAAACACCATAATGCACTGTGCAGTTAATTTAGCGGAGAACGCTCAATACAACATCAGAGCTAATGCCGAGAAAATAAAACGAGGCAGTATTAAAGCAGATACGTTCCACGGTGGGTGCGAATTTATGCTCCCTGAGAATGTTTTCTTCCTATTCTACATCTCTTCCTACGGGGATATGAGAATTGAATAATGCAGGCTTTGAATTTTTCCAGGTCTTATGAACAAAATCCTTGCATAGACTGCTCCATTGTTACATATGAAATAAAGTAATTTTAAATTTTTTTGGTTCAATTTTGTTCCTGTATTCGGTTTTTACATTTGCTTTCATATGCTTACACCATTTATGATTTTCATACAAAAAAAGATCAATACCTTATATTTTTGTGTAAAATGCATATTATTTTTAAAAAATTTTTAGCATCTATCTATTTTTTGAGAGACAGAAAGGGTGTGAGCAGGGGAGGGGCAGAGAGATAGGGAGACACAGAATCCGAAGCAGGCTCCAGGCTCTGAGCTGTCAGCACAGAGCCTGATGCAGGCCTTGAACTCACAAACTGCGAGATCATGACCTGAGCCAAAGTCAGATGCTTAACCGACTGAGCCACCCAGGTGTTCTGAAAAGTATATTATTTTTTAAATATTGTAAATTCTCCCCATGTCAGTTTATATATCTCGGCCTTATGAACTTTCATGGTTACCTGATATATTTCCCACCTTATGGATTCCTACAACCTGTTTTCTTTTTTTTCCCCGTTTTTCTGTTTTGTTTTGTTTTTAGATTTAGATTCTCTTTTAATGTTTATTTTTGAGAGAGAGAGAGAGGGAGACAGAGGATCCGAAAAGGGCTCTCTGCTGTCAGCACAGATGCAGGGCTCAAACTCACAAACCGTGAGATCATGACCTGAGCCAAAGTCAGATGCTTAACCGACTAAGCCACCCAAACGCCCCTAGATTTAGATTTTTGACAATGTGGCGCTGTTAACATAAATCGTAAGAAATGTACTTATATGTGTATCTTTAGACAATTATTTCCTTAGGTTGTATCTCTAATAATAGAATTGCTACATTAAAGTACATGCTTCTTTAAATCTTGGTACAGAGTAGCTTCCAAATTGTTCTATAAATTATATTCCAAATAGAAATTTATGAGAATGAACATTTCCCCAAACTTATGCCCACCGTGGATATCATTTTTTCTTTATAATCTTTGCCAACTGTAAAGGCCAAAAAATGTATTTAAACATTTGCATTTTTTATTTGTAGTTTATCGGCTGCTTTCACATATTTATTCCTCATTTGCATTTTCCCTTTTATTACTTTCCCCTTCATATCCATATATCACTTTTATGGTAGTGCGATCTTCTTATAAATGTGTAAGAGATAATTAAATGAAGTCCATAAACCATTTCTTTCATATATTTAACAAATGTGTTGTCCAAGTGTGTTTTTACTTGATTTTTTTTCCTGAAAGTAAGGTTTCAAATTTTTCTAGAGTAAAATTCAGCACTCATTTCAAGTCTGACAGCTGGCCATCCCTGCCCAGAAATTAGTGAGAAAGTTCTTTTATATTTTCTCAAGGTACTGGGTGGCTTCCTGTTAAAATGTCAAATTAAGAGTCGATACAAAATGTATGTCTTATAATGTGCCTGTACTAGAGACATAAGCTTGTCTTCTCCTCCCACTGCCCCTAGTTTCCTAACATGATTTCTTGACTGCCTCATTTGTCCCCTCCTCCCACAGTGCCCAACTTGGAAATTCTACCTGCTCTCAATTCTTATGAGCTCTTGGGTACCTGCTCTTCTAAGAAGCCAGAGACAACCGTTTGACTATCACATTTATATCATACATATACATGTCTGATAGGAAATACTACAATTTTTCTCAAGTCTTGGCTTTTTTCCCAGGGCTTTTTTGTTTGTTTGTTCCAGATGAAATTTAGATGTGTTCTGTTAAGTAAAATAACAAAGAAAGAACAAAAGAATGAAAGAAAGGAAGGAAGGAAAGAAGGAAAGTGAAAGAAAGAAAGAAAGAAAGAAAGAAGAAAGAAAGGAAAGAAAGAAAGAAAGAAAGAAAGAAAGAAAGAAAGAAAGAAAAAAGGAAAACTGCATCAGTCAAGTTATTGAGATTTTGACTGGAATTTTATCAAAGAATGTTGAGCTTTCCCATCTAGGAAAACAATATGTGTCTTTAGAATACAATATGTGTCACATCATTAATGTCACATGGTAGAAGGTAATAGTTTCTTTTGTGTAATTCTGCCAAATTCTTGGGGGTTTTTTATCTGAGTATAGTTGACACTCAATGCTATATTACTTTGAAGGGTACAACATAGTGATTCCACAGGTTAACACATTATGCTATGCTAACCACAAGTGTAGCTAAATTCTTATTAACCTAGTGCTAGATACTGAATGCCTCTGTCAATGGATCTCACTTCCTATTACCATCATTGGCATAAGAGATACAATTGATACAAGAGTATATGGACCTTCACACCATCTTAATCATGGGATCAAAGGTAATAATGACCAAAACTGGAACAAACTAACATCATGTACGTGAAACTGATCTGATGTGATTTACTAAGAACATAACGTCCCTTATGTAGAATTTCTGCCAAGAAATGTATAACCTGAATCTAATTGTGAGGAAACAAACCCAAATGAAGGAATATTCTTCAAAACAACTGGTCTGTCTGCTTGAAAACTGACAGTGCCACGAAAGACCGAGGAAGACTGAGGAACTAGATTAAAGGAGTCTGGGCGGTGCGACAAATGGATCTAATGAATGATTCTGAGTTGGATCCTGGATCAGGAAAAAAAAATGTTAGGCGGTTATTGAGACAGTGGGTAACATGTGAATATGGTCTACATATTAGGTAACTCTCCAGTGTTCAATTCCTTGGATTTGATCTTTGTGTGGTATTACATAAACGAATGCCCTTGTTCTTAGGAAATATAGGCTAAAGTTTTAGGGGTGACAGTTCGTGTTTGCAACTTACTCTCAAATAGTGAGGAGGATGAGAAGAGAGAAATTGAAAGTGCAAATGTTAGCAATTGGTGAATCTAAGTAAATGGTTTCCAGGTGTTCATGCAGAATGAATCACTCCTGCAATCCTCCTGTAAGTTTGAAATTTTTCAAAATAAAAAGGTTAAAAGGGCCAGAAAATTATTAACCACACGTTTAACGAAAAGATCAAACTACCACATTGAACTCTTAGGGTCCTGTTTTAGCAAAGGTATCGCCTAACATGGTCATCCCTGGGAGGGGAGATTATGAGGGCTGTCCTTGATCAAATCTTCCTTTGACTTTTAGTGTATCTGCCGTTTTATCTACAATTTTAGTGCATTTTGAAATCTCCTTTTTAATTTTCTTAATGTTTATTTACCTTTGAGAGAGAGAGACAGAGGGAGCACAAGCAGGGGAGGGGGAGAGAGAGAGGGAGACACAGAATCCAAAACAAGCTCCAGGCTCTGAGCTGTCAGCACAGAGCCCGACGCGGGGCTCGAACCCATGAACCATGAGATCATGACCTGAGCCGCAGTCGGACGTTTAACCAACTGAGCCACCCAGGCGCCCCTGAAATGTCATTTTGAGTGGAGGTGGTGTTGCATTCCTGGGGGGAGACTTGCTGGTGGTGGGCATCAATCTTTTACTATATTGCTGGGCTTTATTTTCTAGAACTTTAGTTAAATTCTTGTTTTCATGTGTGCAGTTGACATACTCAAGGTACATTTCTCAAGGTAGCTTTGAGTCTAAGGGGACCCTGGATGTAGGCGGAGCTGGGTTCAGATGCCTAATCCAGGGGGTTATGGAGGAACCAGGGCTCTAAACAAATCATCTAAAGATGATTTTGGACAAATAACCCAACTCACCCAATAGGCAAGGGCTCTTCTGACATGCCCTGAGGGGGCGCAGAGACTTATGGGAACCGGCCTTCCGAGTTTGATGGATGACCGGGAGCAGAGCCCAGGGAACGGGGGTCCCTCGCAGCTCCTTCTGCGCATGTGCAGCTCTTCCTCCTTGTTCGCCCGCTCCCTCGTCTCCAGCTTCGCAGCGCAAGTAATCGCCCAGCCTCCGGGTCAACGCGCTGCTCCGTGACCGAGTCCTGCGGGAAGAATGCGCACCCCAGGTGAGAACCTAGTTTAGAGGGTTGCTTTGCCGGGTGTGGGATAGGTCTGTGCCCACTCGTGGTGGAAGCGAAAACTTGGGCGAATCCCACGCGGCCCGAGACCCTAACGAAAACCAGAGACAAAGTAGTTGGGCTGCAGACCCGCAGGTTCCACGACAAGGATAAGGGCGCGGGTTTCTTGGTCAGAATGAAGTGCTCCGAGAAAAGGCATCTGAATGTTAAAGAGCTGTTTCCAGAAGCTCTTTGAATTTGCCCGTGCCCTGGTCACGTATTCGTTAGCGAGTCAAATCCAGGACAGCAGCGGGGATGAAAGTGAATTCTTGTATTTATTATATGCCTGCAAGCTAAGGGCAGGTGGCGGGTCTGCATTATAGCAGACTGATACAGGAGCCTCAGTTTGAACTCAGACGAGTTTAAATTCTAGCTCGGCCACTGAGTCTCCATGGGCAACATGATGAGCCTCTAAGACTCAGTTTCCCCATCCTAAAATGAACTCATTCCTAAAACCTGCCTCAAGGTTGCTCTGCGGATTGAATAAGAGAGCGTCTGTGAAGCACTCATCATGGGTCCTCACTGAGTAACTGGGAAATGTTAATTACCTTTATCACCGTTCTTTTCATTAAGAATATTATTTATTTCCAAAGACCCCCTGTAAATTTGGTATTAATCCCATTTTAACCAAGAAGAAAACCAAGGCTCTGGAGGTGAAGCCTCATGGACAGTAACTGAGGGAGCTGGGATGCACATCTCAGTTTTATTTCTAAATCCCATGCCGGGGTTCGTCCAGAGTGGCAAGCCCCCAAGCGCCACGAGGAACAACCTGGAGTCGACCAGGCTGACTTCTCTAGAGTTCTTGGAGATTTCTTGGCATCTGTTCAGAACCCTCGGGTTACTGAGTAATGGAGGCTTCTAGACGTCAAGGGGCTTGAAGCCCCTTGAGGGCTTGTTAAAACCCAAGAGCTGTCTGGGCCCCACCTCCAGAGTCTCTGATTCAGAAGGGCCCCCAAATCGGCATTTCTATCAAGTTCCCCAGTGATGCTAATACTGCTGGTCTGGGAGCCACGAAAGTTGTACGGGGTGGTGAAGGCCAAGAGAGAGTTGGGACCTGGGCTGGAGATGCCAGTTATTTGAATTTACCCCCTCCAGCCAGGTTCCTATTTCCTTGGATCACACAGCTCTTGTGAGGAAAGAAGGTGGGGCCACCAGAAGCAGGACTCCCACCTGGGAGGGGAGATCCCCATCCTACCCGGATACAGCTCACCTCCGATGCGGGGCACAGATCCCAGGAACAAGCACGTTCTATCTTGACTTCCTCTGGGGCAATTCCTGATCCTTCCGCCCTGAATAGCATCACCACACCAGAGGTTGTCGAGAGCCGTCAATCGGTGAAGATGTGAGCCAACTTTCAAAAGAGAGAGGTCAGCTGAGCTGAGGGTGCTGGGCAAGAGGCAGGCTCCCTGGGATGAGGAAATCCTGTGGATGGTTGGTGAGGCTGTGATCTGGGAGGAAGGCGGGGGAGACACTCTCTCCACTCCTCCCGGAGACTCCTCCCCGCAATTTTTATTCTCCAGTCCCTCTTCTGGGATCTACACAGCCCACAGACCCCGGCCATCACCTCATGTGGAATTTAGAGATATGCTACCCACCCCTCATTCCTGCCCTTGTAGGAGTACAGAAAGGGGGTCTTCAGGGGTTCTATAATCCTGCCTCATTTTAGAAGTGAACAGTATTAACTCTGAGCGAGTCATTAGCATAGGGTTAAGTTCAAGGTTTCTGGAGACTACCAGGGTTCAAAGCGTGGCTCTACCATTTCCCTCAATTTCCTCATCTGTAAACTGGGAGTAATAATACTACCTACATTCTGCTTTATTTCAAGGAATAGATGAGGTAATATATGTGAAGGACTTAGAATAGTGCCTGTTACACAGGAAGCACTACCCAAGTATTTTCAGTATCATCAATATTATTATAATCTCAGTTCACATTATTTGTTAGTCCCAGCACCTAAAGGAGCATGGGGGCCCCCTGACTCCCAAGTCCCGTCCTGCCTACTGTGTCTCAGTTAAAGCAAAATTCGTTTCTTAACAAAAAATCCTTTGGAGGGGCACCTGGGTGGCTCAGTCAGTTGAGCGTCCAACTCTTGATTTAGGCTCAAGTCGTGAACTCACAGTTGTGGGATCCAGCCCCATGTCCTGCTGAGCATGGAACCTGCTTGGGATTCTCTCCCTCGCGGCCCCTCCCCACCCACGTGCATGCTCTCTCTTTCTCATTAAATAAATACACATTAAAAAAAATCCTTTGGAGACACTGACACCAAAGGAGAATAAATCCCTTTTAGAAAAAATGGACTCCCTTGAAGCACACCTGTCCCTCTTGTCAGAGGTTCCTATTAATTCTTTAACTTGAAGGAGTTGAAAATACAAGTAGGAGAGTAAATGAGCAGATCTCTGTCAGGTTTCTGTTGTTTGCTGCGTCCTTTTTTACACTTTTTCCGGTGGAAATATTCAAGACATACGGAAGTAAAGAAAATAGTGTAATGACTGCCATATATTTGTCACAGCTTCAGCCATTATCAACATATGATCATTCTGTTTCATCTGTCCCTGCCCCAGTTACACACATGTACGTGTTCTCCCTTCCACTTTCTGTGACCAGATTACTGTAAAGGAGGTCCCAGACAGCAAAGACTTCAGAATGTGCCATGTTTAATAATGGCCAGAGACACGGCTGTCATCCTTGCTAAGATTTGTTTAACCCGGTCTTTGTCTGGTTTCATATTTGTCTGTTATAAATCAAAGAAAGCTGTAAGAAACCAATGGTAAGAAACCAATAAGATAAAAATATTTACTCTCCCCGGTAACAAGTATGCTTCTCTTGGCTCCCTGCGGTTACACCAGGGTCACGAGAGTCCCCTCGGCACACCTGCCCCCTCTGAAGGGTCAGAGACTTTCTCCCACCACGTGGCTGTTTGCCAGCTACGACGTGTGGATTTCTAGGCAAGTGCTGTGAGGACTGTCAGGACCGACCGCTTTTCTCGTGATTTCTCTGCTGCTTCCGCTTCCTCCAGCTCTGCCCCCACACTTCTTGAAATTTTTCCTGGAGCAGGAGAAAATGAACACATCCCAGGTGAGTCGTTTACCTATTACTCAAAATTTTCAAAGACATCTAAGAATTAATTTTACATGTTTAGTAACCGTGCTTTCTTTCTTTTTTAATGGGGATTTGAGAGACAGATCATGCGAGCGAGTTGGGGAGGGGCAGAGAGACAGGAGAGAGAGAATCCCAAGCAGGCTCCACACTGTCAGCACAGAGCCTGATGCAGGACTCGATCCTACAACCATGAGATCATGACCCGAGCCAAAATCAAGAGTTGGATGCTTAACCGACTGAGCCACCCAGGCGCCCCAATAATTATTGCAATTCTAGTATACGTTTTCTTGTTATTTTTGTGGTCCCAAGTTTGAAGATAAAGAGATGAAGTTATAATAGTTATAATGTTATCTACAATTTAGGATGGCTTATAATATTCCAGTCACTGTTGGGGCATCAGGGTGGCTCAGTCAGTTGAGCGTCCAACTCTTGGTTTCAGCTCAGGTCATGATCTCACAGGTTCATAGGATCAAGCCCCACATCGGGCTCTGCACTGACAGTGTGGAGCCTGCTTAGGTTTTTCTCTCTCTCCCTCTCTCTCTGCCCCTCCCAGGCTCACACATTCTCTCTTTCAGAATAAATAAATAAACATGAAAAAAAACTTAATAAAAAAAATATTCCAGTCTCTATTAAATTCCTTACCTGGCTTGGCTCTTGGAATTACAACAACAACGTTAAAAGGTAGGTACTTTTATTATGCCCTTTTTACTGAAAGTTTAAATAAAAGATTTAAGTGCCTGTAGCTGGTATGGTTCTAAGGATACATCATTAGAAATTTGGCCAGATAAGGGGCAGCTGGCTGACTCAGTTGGTGGAAGATGCACCTCTTGATCTCAGGGTCGTGAGTTCAAGCCCCACATTGGGTGTAGCGATTACTAAAAATAAATAAAAGGAATTTGGCTAGATAGATCACGTTTGTCCTAGAGCCCAAATTCACAAGCTTTCCACCCATTCTGGGGAGGAAGATGCACCTCTTGATCTCAGGGTCGTGAGTTCAAGTCCCACATTGGGTGTAGCGATTACTAAAAATAAATAAAAGGAATTTGGCTAGATAGATCAAGTTTATCCTAGAGCCCAAATCCACAAGCTTTCCACCCATTCTGGGAAGGAAGATACCATCTGTTTCCATCCCACCCTGTCCAAAAACTTGGAATGGGACATCTCTTAGGCGTGGCATTGCCAGATAAGACACAGGGCATGTAAAGGGACACACTTATAATAAAGTAAAGTATGCATGGGATATACTTATACTAAAAATCTATTTGGTGTTTAACTGGGTGCCCTGTGTTTTTATTTACTAAATCTGGGAACGATACTTGGGTAGAAAGAGGGTGTGACGTACCCTTTGCTGACCCTTAGCTCTGGCAGTCCTAGCCCATCCAGAGGACCAGTCAGTCTCTATTTTCAGTGGCTGATTTTATCACCATATTCCAGGTGGCCTGTTGCTGGACGGGACCAGCCTGCCTCAGTTTCTCTGTCAATCACTGTGGCCGTCCCTCTCCCAAAGTTTCAAGAATTCTTGGGCTTCACACCCACAATGGGTAGCCTTGTCCAAAGATGAAAATTTTGCCTACTTACACTTTATAGATATTTTTTAAAGTTTCTTTTTGAGTATCTTTTTTTTTTTTTTCAATTTTTAACATGTATTTTTCAGAGAGAGAGACAGAGTGTGAGTGAGGGAGGCACAGAATCAGAAGCAGGCTCCAGGCTCTGAGCTGTCAGCACAGAGCCTGACGCGAGGCTCGAACCCATGAACCATGAGATCAAGACCCGAGCTGAAGTCGGTCGCTTAACCGACTGAGCCACCCGGGCGCCCCTCCTTTTGGGTAATCACCTGCCTCTTCCCTTGCACAGTCGGTAAGTCTCCCTCACTTCGCTGGCTTCATCAGGAAGCGATTCTTCCTGCCTGTTCTTCTTCTGTCTGTTCACCACACTGTCCCAGTAGTTGTCTTCCTTCTCCGACTGCTGAGTCTTCATGGAAGGCTCTGGAGTGTTTTGCACAACGGCTGTGTGGTGATACGCCTGCTGAGTCTGAATATGCGAAAGTACCTTTATTCCTCCCTGTTACGTGAGTGACCGGCTACAGAACCGGGGTTCAGACTCCCTTCTCCTTCAGCGTGTTCTGGGAAAGCAGGGTCTCCCTTACCTCCCAGCGTCTGGACAGGCTGAGAAGTCGTGTGCAAGTTTGGTCCTCACGCCTGTGCAGGTGACCCGTTCTGTTTTCTCTTCTTGCAAGTTTTTCTTTCTTGGAGGGGTTTGAGCTCTTTCACCAGGATGCCCACTTGCCGACTGGATGGTTCCTGCCCGTGAAGACCCGTGTGCACCCGGACACTTTCAGTGGTTTGGGGGTTATTTCCCTCCCTTCCTCCTCTTCATTCTCGCCACCCAGACCTCCTACGAGGCTGTGGGTGCCTCTCCCCTGCGGTTCGTCTGGGCTCCTTTACTTTTCTGTCACCTTTTCCATTTTCCTGGGCTTTTGTTCTGTGCGTTGAAAGATCAGCTCATTTTTGTCACCCGTGCCATTTTGTTTTCAAGCCTTCTTTAGAGAGTTTTAGGGTTGGCTTTTCCCCCCGCCAAGGGGACACCAAAATACTTACTATCTGGGGAGGCGCCTGGGTGGCTCAGTCGGTTAAGTAAGTGTCTGACTCTTGGTTTCGGCCCAGGTCATGATCTCATGGTTTCATGAGTTCGAGCCCTGTGTGGGGCTCTGTGCTGACCGTGCAGAGCCTACTTGGGATTCTTTCTCTCTCTCTCTCTCTCTCTCTCTCTCTCTGCTCCTCCCCTGTTCATGCTGTCTCTGTCTAAATAAATAAATAAATAAATCTTTAAAAAAAGATATATTCACTATCTGGGTCCCCCCCCTTTTTTTTGCCCATAGTCCACTTTTCTCATTTTTTTAAAATTTAAATTCAAGTTAGTTAACATATAATGTAATAATAATTTCAGAAATAGAATTTAGTGATTCCTCACTTACATATAACACCCAGTGCTCATCCCAGCAAGTGGCCTCCTTAAAGCCCCTCATCCATTTAGCCCACCCCCCACCTCCCCTCCAGCAACCCTCAGTTTGTTCTCAGTATTTAAGAGTCTCTTATGGTTTGTCTCCCTCTCTGTTTTTATACAATTTTTGCTTCCCTTCTCCTATGTTCATCTGTTTTGTATCTTAAATTCCACCTATGAACGAAGTCATATGATGTTTGTCTCTCTGACTTATTTCACTTAGCATGATACCCTCTAGTTCCATCCACGTTGTTGCAAATGGCGAGATTTCATTCTTTTTGATTGCTGAGTAATATTCCATCGTATATATACACGACTTCTTTATCCCTTCACCAGTCGGTGGACATTTGGGCTCTTTCCATACTCTGGCTATTGCCAGTAGTGCTTCTGTAAACATTGGGGTGCATGTGCCCCTTCAAAACAGCACTCCTGTATCCTTAGGATAAATACCTAGTAGCAATCGCTGGGTCATAAGGTTGATCTATTTTTGCTTTTTGATGAACCTCCATACTGTTTTCCAGAGGAGCTGTACCAGTTTGCATCCCTGCTGGCAGTACAAAAGGGTTCCTCTTTCTTCCCATCCTCGCCAATGCCTATTGTTGCCTGGGTTGTTAATTTTAGCCATTCTGACAGGTGTGAGGTGGTATCTCATTGTGGTTTTGATTTGTCTTTCCCTGATGATGAGTGATGTTGAGCATTTTTTCATGTGTTGGTTGGCCATCTGGATGGATGTCTGCTTTGGAGAAGTGTCTATTCATGTCTTTTGCCCATTTCTTCACTGGATTATTTGTTTTTTGGTGTTGAGTTTGATAAGTTCTTTATAGATTTTGGATCCTAACCCTTTATCTGATATGTCGTTTGCAAATATCTTCTCCCATTCTGTCGGTTGCCTTTTAGTTTTGCTGATCGTTTCCTTCTCTGTGCAGAAGCTTTTTATTTTGATGAGGTCCCGGTAGTTCATATTTGCTTTTGTTTCCCTTGCCTCCGGAGACATGTTGGGTAAGAAGTTGCTGGGGCTGAGGTCAAAGAGGTTTTTGCCTGCTTTCTTCTCTGTGATTTTGATGGCTTCCTGTCTCATGTTTAGGTCTTTCATCCATTTTGAGTTTATTTTTGTGTATGGTGTAAGAAAGTGGTCCAGGTTCATTTTTCTGCATGTTGCCGCCCAGTTTTCCCAGCACCACTTGCTGAAGAGACTGTCTTTATTCCATTGGATATTCTTTCCTGCTTTGTCAAAGATTAGTTGGCCATACATTTGTGGGTCCATTTCTGGGTTCTCTATTCTGTTCCATTGATCTGAGTGTCTGTTTTGTGCCAATACCATACTGTCTTGATGATTACAGCTTTGTAATACAGCTTGAAGTCCGGGATTGTGATGCCTCCCGCTTTGGTTTTCTTTTCCAAGATTCCTTTGGCTATTCGGGGTCTTTTCTGGTTCCATACAAAGTTTAGGATTGTTTGTTCTAGCTCTGTGAAGAATGCTGCTGTTATTTTGATGGGATTGCATTGAATATGTAGATGGCTTTGGGCAGTATCGAGATTTTAACAATATTTGTTCTTCCTATCCATGAGCATGGAATGTTTTTTCCGCCTTTTTGGGCCTTCTTCAATTTCTTTCATAAGCTTTCTATCATTTTCAGTGTATAGATTTTTTCACCTTTTTGGTTAGGTTTATTCCTAGGTATTCCTTGATTTCTCTTTCTGCTGCTCGATTATTGGTGTATAGAAATGCAAGCAATCGACTTTTCTCATTTTATGGAAGTAAGACTCTTACATCAATCTAGGGACACCAATTTGAAGTCTTAAAAATATTTGTCTTCAATATCTAAATTGATTTTGTTTCCCTACGCTTCAATCTATTCATCTTGGTGCTTATTTTTTAAGATGTTGGTTTCTATTTACAGAAAATAAATAATTTGTTAAGCGGTTTTACTTGCGAATGCTTATTTTTCCGATGGTTGTTTTTACTCCAGCATCTGGGCCCTTTTTAGTTTTCTGTGTAAATGGAAAGGCAAAAACCTCATTAGATCCAGGCAGCTGATGTGTGTTCACTCGGCAACACAGGAGTCTGTGTCTTTGGCGAGCTTTTCCCTTGAATGAAAGGGCGGACTTGGGGGCCTTTCATGTGGATTGTTGGGAGATGTGTACAGACAGGCCTCTCTGTAGGCTCAATAGAGGGGGATGGAGCTCGAGGGGACCCTCCCTTCCCCCGCCAAAGCCGGCAGTGCCTTACCTGATGGCAGAGCACGTTGGTCTGTTTCCCTAGAGTTGCCTTAAAAGAAAAGCTGTGGCCAGTTCAGGGCCCTCCGCATAGTACTCGCTTCCCTCTTGGGTTGCAAAGTTCACGCAGACTCCTGGAGGTGGTTCTCCTACATTTTACAGGAAACACAATCCTGAGCGTCAACCCTTAGGCAACCCCTCGGGGTGTAAGAACAACCCAGAAGTGTGGCTGTCTTTTCTCATATCCCCGACTCACTCTCCTGGTTCTTCAGCCCGGAGCCCACGTCCTGCTGTGGCCAGTTCTGAGTTGGGAGATCCCGCCTGGCTCTGGACAGAACCCAAGACTCTTGCACATTCCATGTTTGTATTAGGGGGTTGAGCACACCGCCTCCAGTACGTGCCTCCTACTCTGTATCTTACAGAAGCCAGTCAGAATTTGTCACTTGCCGACAGCCCCCTTCCCTGTACTCCTCTGCCCTGATAATGTATTGGTGTTTTTATGTCTCTCCCTGCTATGGTCTTGGAGGCAGAAGAGAGAAATCTGGAGATGAATCCAGCCCATCTTGTGGTGTTGAAAGCATCACTTATTCTTGAAATTGTCACCGCCGGTGGCTTCATTCATTTGATGGCTGTTTAGTGAGCACCACTGTGGACCTCCTCTGCTCTCGATGCTGCAGATACTGGGCACCTGGGGGGCTCAGTTGGTGAAGCGTCTGACTCTTGATTTCTTTGGCTCGGGTCATGATCTCACGTTTTGTGGGTTCGAGCCCCGCGTCGGGCTCCATGCTGGCAGTGCGGAGCCTACTTCAACTGCCAACCCGACCTCTCCACCCGTATGTGTCACAGACGCCTTACACAGAACATGTCCAAGATCCACCCCGCTCTCTGTCTCTCTCCTGAGTGGTTAGTTTCGTATACGCCACCAGCATTGACCCAGCTGCTCTTGGATATAACCTCGGAGTAAGTAGTGTTCCATTTCCCTGCTTTCCCTAACCCATCGCTGATCAATTCCATTTAGAATCTGCTGTACTTTTTTTTATTATTAATGTTTTTTCACTTTTATTTATTTCTGAGAGACAGAGACCGAGCATGAGGGGCAGAGCGAGAGGGAGACACAGAATCCAAAGCAGGCTCCAGGCTCTGAGTAGTCAGCACAGCACAGAGCCTGACGTAGGGCTTGAACCCCACGAACTTCGAGTTCGTGACCTGCGCCGAAGCTAGACGCTTAACCCGCTGAGCCACCCAGGCACCCCAGAATCTGCTGCACTTGTAAATGCCCCTGTTACTACATTAAAATCTTCTCTTATACTAGTTATTACTTGGCTCTCTGACTTCCCTTTAAAATAAGCTTTCTCAGCCTCAACGCTATCAGTATTTGGGGCCAGATAATCCTTTGTTGTAGAGGCTGTCCTGGGCATCACAGAACATTCCACAGCATCCCTGGACTCCCCCCCACTATATACCAGAAGCACCTTTTCCTCAGCTGGGACAACGACAAGTGTCTCCAGACATTGCCAGGTGCCCCCCAGCAGGCAAAATCATGTCGGTTGCGAAACCGCGCTTTCATACACTCCCCCACTCTGCTCCTAGGGCATTGCTTTCCAAATATGAATCTGGCCATGTTACTTATGTATATATCCCCATTGTCCACGGAAGTCATCTCCAAAGCCAGGTGTCCACCCCGGAAAACTGCATGAGACAATCAAGTAGTGTATGGTATGCAAAGAAAGTGTCTTTTGTGTCTACAAAAATTAAGAAAGGAAGCTTTCCCTTTGGTGGGTAGCCCGAGAGTCGTAGAGGTACATCATTTACAAGTTAATGCACCGAGGGAGGCTTAGGAACTCTTACTGATGGGGTTGATAAATACCTGGAGGCCAGTGGTCTCCAGGAGAAAGTCCAAAATTTCTCTGTGTCTGACCACTAAGTACCTCTACTGCTCTGAGTCTCGTCAAAGCCCCCAGCCTTATCCTGTCGCACTGCACTGCCTACAGCTCTCTTAATTTAATGTGTTTTTAACGTTTCTACACCGTTGCTTAGCTGTTGCCCATATTCACACGAAACTCACATTGATCGGTGTGCAATCAAATATTGATCTCTTTGATGAACATTACCTGAGAAAACAAGGAGATTGAACACCCCTCCCTTTGTGATTTCACTCCACCTTATATACACATTTTTCACGGCCCCCCGTAATTTATTATTGTGCATGTAGGTGTTTTGTAGAAAGTCTCCTCAATGGTCTATAAACACCTTAAAAAAGGGACCAGTGTCTCCTTTGCCTTACCATCCTCTACAACTAGAACAGTTCTAGGCATATAAAGGGACTCCCATTTTTATCATTTTTTGAATTAATAAGTAAATGGAGAGACAGAGTATTTCTATTATGATGTCTTTCTCCCACAAAGTATAGCATGAAGGAAGGTTAATGGCTGACATCCTTTGTAATGTTTTCTGGTAAATTCTTAACATTGAACGCAGTAGGGATTCATTCCCACGCGTATTTCCCACGTTGTCTGGTCTTGAGCACTTGACAGAGAGTAGGATTGGTCTGTTACAGGGATCAGTGTTGTTCGAGGATGTATCTGTGGACTTCACCCGGAAGGAGTGGCGGCTGCTGGACCCGGCCCAGAGGCTCCTGTGCAGGGATGTGATGCTGGAGAACTACGGGCACCTGGTGTCCCTGGGTAAGCACAGCTCCCCGCTCAACTACCGACAGCATCCATTTCCTATCTTAGGAACCAAATCATTGTAGGACGTAGCGAGTATCAGACTTGAGATTTGGGATTTAAAGACCCTTTTCGGGACTTGAAAGTATGTTGTATCCTCGCCTCCCTGGTGCAGGGGTCTCGTTTGATGAAGGCTCTGTCATCGTACAGCTTCTAAAGCTTCTCTCTTCTGATTCTTCAAAGGGCCTGAACCTTAAGCAACTTCGCCAAGCCCCGTGTCATTTCCCACAACAGGGCGCTGTGTCACCAGACCTGAGCTGACATTCAAGTTGGAGCAAGGAGAAGGGCCATGGGCACCAAGGAGGGAACTCCCAAGTCAGAGCCCCCCGGGTGAGTTAACGAAGGTAGACAGAAGGCAGCTGGTGGACACTGGATCCCAAATGGCCAGTTCAGGGTATTTTTCAAAATGTTTTAGAAATCTCTTTTATTTTTTTTAAGTTTATATATTTCTTTTGAGAGAGAGAGAACAAGCGGGGTAGGGGCAGAGAGAGAGGGGAGAGAGAGAATCCCAAGCAGGCTCCACACTGTCAGCACAGAGCCCGATGTGGGGCTCAAACCTGCCAACCGTGAGATCATGACCTGAGCTGAAATCAAGAGTCAGATGCTTAACCAACTGAACCACCCAGGTGCCCCAGAAATTTCTTTTATAGGCTTCTAGAAGTGACTAAAGACAGATGATCACCATGCCTTAGATATCAAACCTCCAAATAGCACTCTCATGAGTAAATGCTCTTCGTGTTTTGTTTGACTTTTACATACAGAGAGATTGGCTGGGTTTTCGTAGAACCCAATTGCTGCCTTCCTCACCCGAGACCTTTATTTCCCTGTCTTTCTGTTCAGCAGTGGCCATTCACCTTCCCTTCTGTGCCAAACACTCTGTAAATATACAGTTGTTGGTGCACTCTTATGTTCAACAGCTATTCATTTTTTTTCATGTTTATTTATTTATTTTGAGGCTGGGAGATAGAGGGAATCCCAAGCAGGCTCCACACTGTCAGCACACGGCCCAATGCGGGGCTTGATCTCACGAACCATGAGATCATGACCTGAGCCAAAATCAAGAGTCAGATGCTTAACTGACTGAGCCACCCAGGCGCCCTTCAACAAATATTTATTAAGCACCTGCTGTGCACCAGTCACACTCCAAGCAGAGGGGATACAAAGTCTCTACTCCTATCAGTAGACCCAATTAGCAAATTGGCAAATTTAGCAAAAAATTGGCAATTAACAAAAAAAAAATATATATATATATATATATACATATATGTATATACACACACACATATATATATATGTATATATACATATATACACATATATATACACATATATATGTGTATATATGTATATACACATATATATATGTGTGTGTGTATATACATATATGTATATATATGTGTGTATATATATATGCATATATATGTATATGTATACCAAAAATTGGCAATTAGCAAAAAAATATATATATACATATATATGTATATATACGCACATATATGTGTGTGTATATATGCATATATATGTATATATACGCACATATATGTGTGTGTATATATGCATATATATGTATATATACGCACATATATGTGTGTGTATATATGCATATATATGTATATATATATTTTTTGCTAATTGCCAATTTTTTGTATATATATACACATATATGGATATATATGTGTATATATATACAAAAAATTGGCAATTAGCAAAAATTGTATATATTACAATTAGCAAAAATGTATATTGCTAAAAATATTAGCAAAAAATTGTATATTGTATATTGTATTGTAATTGTATATATTATAATTAGCAAAAATGTATATTGCTAAAAAATTAGCAAAAAATGTATATATATGCATATATATGTATATATACACACATATATGTATATATACATATTTACATGTATACATATATACATTTATATGTATATATCTATATATATATGTCTGGTAGTGATCAGCAGTACGAAAAACTGAAATCAGATGAAGGGCATTGGGACTGACATGGAGTGCTGTTCTGGAAAGGAAGTCAGGGAAGGCCTCTTTGCGAAGGTGGACATTGGTCAGGAACAGTAGAATACAGTTTCAAACAGGACAGAGTAAGCCACAGGTTATCTGAGAGATTTCCAGATTGAGGGAGCGGCAGGTACAAGAGCCTCTGAGATGCGAGTGTCCTGGGTGTAATCAGGGAACAGCAAGCAGTCAGTGGGACCAGAGCAGGGTCAGAAGAAAGTCTCAGCTGATGTCAGAGAGTCAGCAGGAGCGAAGCTTTCTGGTCCTCATAAGACTGACTTGTACTCCGAGTGAGACATTAGAGAGGGGGTCAAGGACTGCACCTGTAAGCACTACGTTTGGAGGTCAGGAAGGCACGCGGCTCTAGCAAGGGAGACTGAGAAGCACCCAGTATGGAGGGAAGAGAACCAGAAGACAGTGGTGTCCCAGACATGAACAAAGGGTTTTCAGAAGGAAGGAGTGAGTTCCAGCATTGCAGGTGGATGCGTGAAGTCAGAATCGCCTCCTCTTTTCCTGCAAGTTATTCAAAGGCCACAAGGAAAATAAGAGCAACATGTCAGCCCCATTTTCGTCAGTGGTTGGAGGCAGCTGAAATCCCAAACTGAAAGCAATGGAAATCGGGCTTGGTCACGGAAGTAGAAGTAGAAAAGAACACCATACAAACCAGCCGTGGAAAATAGTGTCAAAACACATCGTACAGATAGTACTTACTGGCAAACCTTGCCGTAAATGGAACTTGAAGCGATGAGATTCTTGTTTAAAAAAGCAATTGGATGGTAGCATTGCCCTGAAGGATGTATAGGTTCTGAGTAGAGCGAAGGATAGACTGTGTGCTACCCGAGTAAGAACACGAGAGTGGATTTGTATCTAGACATTTCCAGTTCACAGAATTAAATGCCCTGGTCCGATATGATCTGACAGGACTGGGCTGGTCACTCAAAATCGTATTGTGATTTTGGGTATAAGAACCTAGCGTAAACTCTAGGTATAAAAATCCAATATCAAATTTTCCTTGCTCACGTATTGGCTTGTATTTGTTTTGTCTGATACGGAAAAGTCATATACTTTTAGGCATACCGTGGATTTTATTGCATAAAATGATAATAGCAGAGGATGATAATAATCACCCATAGCTAAAAAAAATGTTTAAGACAAAGATTAATAAAGGTCCTTGGACCGAGTTGGATAGCCAGCTGCTTGAGTTTTCACAGAAAAGAGAAATCGGAGAGGAAGAAAACATGATATAAAGGTGGAATTAAAAATTAGTATTGTGACAGGACACAATGGGTTGGCAGAGTAAATCAGCAGATCGAAAGAGGGAAAAGTAGAGGTGTCAGTCAGGACAGATAACTGGTGACCAATTCTGACAGAATCAAATGAAGCCCCACCAACCAGAATGCTGAGGTGAATGGCTGGTTCTCGCCTATATTTTAACACTCTCTTTGGACGTTGTTTCACCATATCACAGCTCTGTGAAGAGATGGGGATGAACTATAAGACTGACCTTTAGACCCAAGGAACTTAGTAATTTCGTAGGTTTAATTGGGAGTTGGTGTACAGAATGGGAAAGAGGAGGAAGAGATTGGGAACATGGAGAATGGAGTAAGGATTCCACTGCAGGTGTTAAAATATGGGCGCGGGGAGGATATGGCTCTAGTCTCTGACCTGCTGTAAACCTGATCTGGGCTCTGGTACTTCCTTCTTACCCACCCCCCCCCCCCGCCCCAGTCTCCCTTGTCTCCCTCCTCACTGTCCCTTGTCTTTGCCCATCCTCTGAATATCCTCCCTCCTTGTTTTCCTGAGCATCCTTTTTGCTCAGTTCACCGTTCCTTATGTCTTATTTCAAGCCCTCTAGCCATTCTCTTTGACAGAACTCTAATATGATTTATTGGTTTTCTTTGATTGCCTCTGGTCCAGCTTTGGAAGGGGTTTCTGGGCTCTTCTGGCCTTCCGGGCTGCCACTGCTGCAGATTTTAAGGCCCTTTTTTGCTTCTTCAGCCTTTGTACTTCCCGGAAAACCCGAATGCACAGGGCCTTCTTGGTCGCCCAGCGGTGGTGGGCTTTCCAGTGGAACGGAGGGGGAAAGGTGTACTCCGTCCCCAGGTCCTTGCATACCTTCTCAAAGGCACATGGTTGGTCTTATGGAGGTTGGTCTTGTATCTTGCTCCTCTGGTGGATGCTCATCAGCAGACAGTGCTTGTGCGTCTCGTCCTTTCGGTGGCTCCGCGTGTGCACTTCGTAATTGCAGATCTTGACGGTCAAGGCGACAATTCAAGCCTCCAGGAAGCTGCTACTCTCAGGGTTTGCCACAATCTTCTTCATCAACTGATCTTGCTTGACTTTTAGTTTCTCCTTCTGGTTGGCCATTTCCAAAGACAAGAGTCTTCTTACAACGTCATCAAACTTCTCAATTCCAGGAATGTTCTGGTAGTCTTTGAGCTGTTGTGGAAGGGGGTGGGTGGGTGGGTCATCTTCTTGGCTGGGCTGGACTGGTTTCTGGGTGGCATATCCACAAGCAGCCAGGAGGGTGACACCGCCAGGAGGGGAGGGAAGGCCCCACTGGTGGCGGGGAGGCCTGGTGCGCGCACCGCCCGGCAGCCCACGGACTGGAGCCTGGGCCGCTGCCTGGGTCTGAAGCGACCTCAGCGCGCTCCATGCCGTTCTCAGCATGCTGACCTGTGACCCCGAGGGGCCAGCGCCACAGCCACCTTCCCTTTTTCGGCACAGATTGTGTTACAAGGATGTCGCCATGCTGGCTCAGCCTCTCTGTCCATCCTGACAGCATATTCGCAACAAACCAAAGTCACTTGTATTAATTTTCAGCTTTCTCTCCTCTTTCTACTTTTCCTACCACAATGTGTTTTTGTCTTTGTTATCATGCTACCAAACCAAAAGAGGAGAATAAATATTTGCTCAGGACTTCTTTCATCCCAGAAGACTATGTCTAAAAACTTAAGAATCAACTCTACATAGTCCACCTGCGCACATGCCGTATCTCAAGAAATGTGTGAAGATTTATAATGTGTATCAATTTTTCATATTTCTAGAACACCAGAAAGCCAATAACATGAAAGAAAGAAGCCAAGAAAAGGTAGATAAATACTTGAGGCAAGCTTTATTCTTCAACAGCAGAATATTGACTATGGAGAGAGGAAAGATGTTGAGAGAAGCATTTAATATGGCCACAAATCCAGTGCCCTCAAGAAAAATGTCCCATAAATGTGACTCCTCTGGAACAAGCTTGAAAAGTGTTTCAGGATTAATTATTATTAATAGAAACCAGATAAGAAAAAAGCCTAATGATCTCAATGGATGTGGATTCCTTGATATGGTACATGAGAAGACTCACCCAGGGAACAAGCCCTGTGAAAATGATCAAAAGAAATCCCACAGACATAATGAGGAGTTTATACAACATCAGAAGAATTCTGTTTTGAAGAAGATTCTTGAATATAATAATTGTGGGAAAGCCTTTCACAAAAAGACTGCCTTTGTTACATGTAAGAGAGCTCACAAAGGAGAGAAATCCTCTGAAGGTAATGAATGCAGACAAGCCATCACCCAAAAGTTAAAGCTCAATGCTCATCCAAGAACCCTTAGGGAAAGGAAATCGCATGAATCCAATAAAAACAGGAAATCTTCATTCATGAAGTCAAAACATGCACATCAGAGAGCTCACCTAGGGAGAAATACTATGATTGTAATAAACTAGAGAAATCCTTTAGCAGGAAGTCCAACCCAACTCAACATCAGAGAGGGTATGGAGGAGGAAAACCCAAGGAGTATAATGAAAGTGAGGAAACCTTGTGGAAGTCATACCACATTCAAAGTGAGAGAACTCTTGGAAAGAAAGTCTATGACAGTGATAAATGTGGGAAATCCTTCCACGCAAAGCCATGTCTCACTCAACATCAGAGAACTCATACAACAGAAAAACTTAGTGAGGGTAATGATAGTGAGAGCACTGTAAAGAAGGAGTCACACCTCCCTCTAAATCAGAGAATTAACACAAGAGAGAACAGCTTTAAAGGTAAAAAATGTGAGAAGTCCTCCTGTGAGAAGCCAAAACTCACTCAACATCAGAGCGCTCACAAGGGAAAGAAAGCCTATGACTGTAATAGATGTAGGAAAAGCTTTCGTAAGAAAACAGACCTTGCTCAACCTCAGAGCACACACACAGGAAAAAAGCCCTTTGAGTGTAATGAGTGTGGGAAGTCCTTCTTTGTGAAGTCCAACCTCACTGAATATCAGAGAACTCACACAGGATAGAAGCCTTATGAATGTAATGAATGTGGAAAGTCCTTCTGCCAGAAGTCAGCCCTCACAGTGCATCAGAGAACTCACACAGGAGAGAAACCATACAAATGTAATGAATGTGGGAAAACCTTCCGTGTGAAATCAAACCTTACTCAGCATCAAAGGACCCACACAGGAGAGAAACCCTACAAATGCCCTGAATGTGGGAAAACCTTCCATGAAAAATCAGCCCTCGCGAAACATCAGAGAATTCACACGGGGGAAAAAACCCTATGAATGTAATGAATGTAGGAAAACCTTCGGCCAGAGGTCAGCCCTCACCGAACGTCAGAGAAAAACACACAAGAAGAAAACTCCCATCAACGCTGCCTGCGTGCGGAAGCCTGTGTCTACAAGTCAGACTCATTGAACGTCAGCAAAATCACAGGGCTGAAAAGCTAAGATGTCAACACGTGTAGGAAAGTCTTCATCAGTCAGTTATAGCTTATTGGAACTAGAGGATTCATATGGGAGTGAGACCTCATGAATGCTTTGAACATGTGAAATCTTTCGACAAATATTCAAGGATATTGAGAGGAAATGTATCAGTTTAAGGAATATGGATAAAAATGTTCTTGCGGAAATATTAACCAGAAGTCCTATTTCAGATGTGATACCAAACTTATTATAGAAAAGAGAACAGAAGATATTCTGTTAATAGATTGTGAAGCGTGGAGCTTTTCTAAAAGCATAAATAATTTAAGTCATTGATGCAACAGCCTGAAATGTATGTGTGAAGACTGAGGCATTTTGGACTATAAGCATATAGTACATGAGTGTGCCATACGACATGAATCACGTGTATGGTCGATCTGTGTGCAGGAACCCACCGCTGTTCCCGAATCTCAACAGTACAGCACATAGAGACTGAGTGGAAATGGAGCCATCCCCTAACCTGTGACCCAACAATTCCACTTCTAGAGACGTACCCGAAAACGATAGTTCTCAACCGCGCCTCCCAAAGGGGTATTTGGAAACACTGGGATGGTTTGGCTGTCACTGCGACAGGGTGCTACAGGCAGTTAGCGTGTGGGAGGGCCGCAGATCCCAAACGTCCTACAATGTGTCAGGAAAAGGACAGGAAGAAGAGGTTCATCCACGAAGACGTGGCTCCATCACAGAACAACGCTGCCCTGGAGAAACTCTTGCACAGCTGCAGCCACAGACGTGTACAAGAATGTTCACCGCAGCACTGCAATAATTTTTTTAATAACAGTTTTTAAAAAAATGGAAAGTAAAAAATGCCCGTTAGTGACAGACTAGATAAATAGATGTTGGTGATGGTCATACCATGGAGATAATATATAACAATGAAAATGAATTAATGAGTTAGACACCTCGAGATTATTATACCTTAAAGCAATAATGTTGAATGGAAAAATATATATATAGCTATCATGTTACTGCATTTCAAAAACAAAGTTCAAAACACAAAGAATTCACGGGTGCCTGGATGGCTCAGTCAGTTGAGTGTCTGAGTTCAGCTCAGGTCATGATCTCACGGTTTGTGGGTTTGAGCCCCGCATCGGGCTCTGTGCTGACAGCTCGGAGCCTGGAGCCTGCTTCGGATTCTGTGTCTCCCTCTCTCTCTGCCCCTCCCCTGCTCATGCTCTGTTTCTCTCTTTCTCAAAAATAAACATTAAAATTTTTTAAAAAAAAGAATGCAGGAGTACATTGGGAATATAGATAGATAGATCTTTGTGTAAATATACACATAGAAATATATATGTGAGCCATAAAACTACAAAGGAAAGAAAGTGGATGATTAACAAAATCTAGGATAGCTATTACACTTGTGGAGGAAAAAGGGACTTACGTTTACAGAGAGAGAAAGCTTCATGTTTCTTAAAGGGGTCATGAGTATACAGGTGTTGCTTTTAATATGCTGTATCATATCTATGCATACATAACTATTTCTGTTTATAGACTTTGATTTTCAAGAAACAGGCTTCAAGATCATTGCCTTAGAATGTTAACAAAAGTGGTGTTTTGGCATAAGGATCATAGTTAAGATATTTTTCATTCATCTATTTTTCTATATCCAAAATTTCCATAATGACTTTTTCTTTTAAAAAAAAAAATGTTTACTTATTTATTTTGAGAGAGAGAACAGGGAAGGGGTAGAGACAGAGAGAGAGACAGAGAATCTCAAACAGGCTCTGCACTGTCAGCGCGGATCCCAATACAGGCCTCAAACTCATGAACCATGAGATTGTGACCTAAGCCGAAGTCAGACATTTAACCAACTGAGCCACTCAGGCGCCCCGATCCAAATATGCTCTTAACCTTTAAGTTCTTCAGCGTCTCATCAAAAATGATCTCATAGGGAAGTGGCCATTAATATGTATATATATTCAGGTTATGCTGCTTTTCTGTCTTAAACTAATGTTTTGCTTTTTAAACTAATGTTTTTAACCCTCCGTAACGTGAGGATCCACAGGAAGCTCTGGAAAGAGCAAAGAAAGGAATGGGCTTTCAAACATGTGTGTCTTTTTGACTGATGGCGCTCCCTTGGTTGTCCTTTCTAGTAAGAAACTTTTTGAGATGCGTGTTTTGACTTCATTTGGAATGACGGACAGGGCCCTGAGGGTGGGCACCCTGACTTCTAATCTTGGCATGGCCTCCAGCCCAATCTTATTAATCTTTAAAACAAAGAGCAGATTGAGACAACTTTATTGTCTTCGTCTGTTTGGGCTGCTATAATAATACCACCATTAGACTGAGGGTCTAATAAAGAACAGAAATTTATTTCTCCTAGTGCTGGTGGCTGGGAAGCCTGAGACCATGGCAGGGTCTGCTGAGGGCTCACTTCCTGGTGCACTGTCGCTTCACATGGTGGGAGGGGTGAGGGAGCTCTGTAGGGTCTAAGGGCAGTAATCCCATTAAAAGAGCTCCACCTCATGACCTAAGCACTTCTCAAAGCCTCCACCTCCTAACACCATCACAGCTGGGCGGTTAGAATTTCAATATATGAATTTTGGAGGGATACAAACAGGCCATGGGAGCTATTATGTGCTTCCAGTATTGTCATTCTGAACTTTGCATGTCAATGTACAGAGCAATCTGCACATCCTTAGAGGCCAAAGGCGATGATCTGGAAAGAAGGAGTGGAGAATGAAGAAAGCATGGAATGTGCATGTCCTCAGCTGAGCCCGATGATGCCCTCCTACCTAGACTGTACCCTTGCAGACACCCAGTAATAGTCTTTTTCTGGTAGAATCTTTTCCTGCCAGTCCCCCAGTTCAGTTCACTTCCTTTTTTTTTATGTTTATTTATTTATTTTTGAGAGAGAGAGAGAGAGAGCACACACAGGAGGGGCAGAGAGAGAGGGAGGCAGCAAATCCCAAGCAGACTCTGCACTGTCAGTGCAGAGCCTGATGTGGGGCTTGAACTCACAAACTGCGAGATCATGACCTGCACTGAAATCAAGAGTCGGAGGCTTAAACGACTGAGCCACCCAGGCGCCCCTCAGTTCACCTCTCTGGAAGTTGCCCCAAGCCTTCCATTGTCACTCAGTCCTGACAGTCTCTGCAGGGGGTAACACTGCAAATTTTGCATGCTCAGAATAGGAAGACCAAGAATTATATCTGACCTGGCTTCCTGTCTGAGGCCCTCCTGCCTCTTCCCAGAGCCTTGGTAAGAAGTCTCATTTCAGTGTGGGTCCCCTTACTAGAATTATTCCTTGAGCCTCCTAACACACAAGAGCTGGTGTATTTACAGGGAGTTAGCATCTGGGCCCCAAGCACAAATTCACTTCAAATGGAACCTCCACTCCTGGGACCAGTATCTATCTCTGATGGCACCCACTGCCCCCTGGAATCCCAAACCTGGCTTCTGGTAAACTCAAAACGGGGCCACTAAGAGAACTAGCAGTCTAAAGAGTCCAGGAGCCATCCTGAAGCTCCAGACGTTCAATTTGGCCTCAAACTCTGAAGAAACACCAAGAAATTCAAGGACTAGAAGGCAGGAGTCAATTTTAATTCAACGTGTGTTTCCTGGAGTCACTTGAGGGCATTTTTATTGGGCTGAGTGCTCCGAAGAATTCAAAGATGATCGAAGTCCAAGCCTGGGTTTTAAGCAGTGTGGTATATTGGGAAAACGTGAAATTTGAAGTAAAGTTGTCCTAGGATTTGATCCCAGAACTTCCACTAGATTGGAGGACTTATTTCACTTCTCTGCGCATCAATTTATTTGTTAAAATTAGAACAGCAACACCAGCTGTATTGTAGAGTTCGTGGAGCTGCTTAATTAAAAGAACCTAGCAAAGTGCCCGTAGTGAGTGGTGATGGTGGTGGTAATGTATTTTAATAGGATTTTGTTATGCAACAAGCAATGAAGCAAGTATGTATACGCCATTTTGCGTTTAATCTTTAAAACAGGCTTATGGGCGGGGGTGGGGGGCGCCTGGGTGGCTCAGTCGGTTGAGCATCCGACTTCGGCTCAGGTCATGATCTCACGGTCCGTGAGTTCGAGCCCCGCGTCGGGCTCTGTGCTGACAGCTCAGAGCCTGGAGCCTGCTTCAGATTCCGTGTCTCCCTCTCTCTGCCCCTGCCCCACTTTCTCTCTCTCTGTGTCGCTCAAAAATAAACATTAAAAATTATTTTAAGATAAATAAAACAAAACAGGCTTATGAAGTAAGTTCTCTTTCCGAGACTATTTTAGAGACGAGGAAAACAAGCGTTATAAATGTCGCTTAAAATTACTGGTATTATAGGGAAGCCAAGACCCTGGAGTTGAACCCAGGTCTCTTTGGCTCCAGTATTATTGCCTTTTTTTATATGAATTTGCACTATTGTTGCTTTTTTCAGATCAGCACATAATATTCATTCTCTTCCTTGATGCTCTCAAGAAACTTTTTTTTTAATGTTTATTTTTGAGAGAGAGAGAGAGAGAGAGAGAGAGAGAGAGAGAGACAGAACATAAGCAGGGGAGTGGCAGAGAGAGAGACACAGAATCTGAAGCAGGCTCCAGGCTCTGAGCCGTCAGCACAGAGCCTGACATGGGGCTCGAACTCATGAACTGCGAGATCATGACCTGAGCTGCAGCTGGACACTTAACCAACTGAGCCACCCAGGCACCTCTCAAGGAAATTACTTCTTAGAGTACCAGCCTGTATGTTGGCTAGGCCACACTCGCAAAAGCACAGTTTCCAGAATCTTCTTGTGCCCTTTGATTCATGTCCTGGGCTCCTACCCAGCACCCTGCTCAAGAGAAGAAACAAATGCAAACCTAGCCCATTCCACCCTTGCTCACTCTCTAACTCAAAAACACTATAGATAGATAAAAATAGAATTCTGAAAACTTCCCAGTAACACAAGAAGACAGGAAGAAGAAAATAGAGAAAAAATGAAGAACAGTGATAATAGAAATAAACAAAAAACCAAATGGCAGACTTAAGCTCTAACTTGTCAATTATTACATTAAATATAAGTGGTCTAAACACCTCAACTAAAAGATTGACAGTGCAAATTAAAAAACATGCCCCCACTATATACCGTCTACAGGAAACTCACCTGAAATAAAATTATATAGGCTAGTTAAAAGTAAAAGGATGGGAAAAGATATACCATACAAACATGCATTGAAAAAAGTGGCTATATATATATATATATTTTTTTTTTTTTTTTGACTGGACTAAGTGGTTTTATTGGGGAAAGCCAAGATTACAACAAACTTAAGAGTTGGCTTGGTGCCCTTCTTCTTGCCAAAGGTAGGCACAACATTGGCAAAGTAATGGTTGTACTACCTCTGCCTCTTGGCTCAGCCTGTCTTCTTTTTCTCCTGTTTGGCCACCTTGGGAGTCTGCCCTCTTACTTTCCCAGCACGGGCCAGGGAATGATGGATTTTACCTCCAAGCATGGAGCTGGCTACTTCCAGGGTGTCCAGAGCCTCCACTCCAAACTGACCTAGGGTAGCCTCATCCTCTCGGGGTGTGCCTGCCAGGAGCACAACTTGATCTTCTGGAGCGATGCCCTCCAGAGGGACTACATGAGCCTTGATCTGGGCAACAGTCTCCTCACCAGTCACCTCGAGGGTGTGTAGCTCCTGGGCACAGACAAAGAGCTGCATGTCAGCAACTGAACTGTGGCCACTGGAGCTGCAACCGAGAAGACAGAGTGGAGAAAGAGCCAAGAGTGGTTATATTAATACCAAATAAAGTTAAACATCTAAGAAAAAAGTTACCAGAGACACAAAGAGACATTACATGATAATAAAAGTAAACACAGCAATCCTAATGTGTATGTACCAAAACAACAATAACCAGATCTGCCAAATATGTAAAGCAGAAATGGATGGAACTAAAAGGAGAAAGAAACAAATCCACAATTAATAGTTGGAGACGCCAACACCCCGTCTTAATAATTGATAGAAAGAGACAGAAAATTATCAAAGATATATAATTCAGGGGTGCCTGGCTGGCTCAGTCGGTTGAGTGTCCCGCTCTTAATTTTGGCTCAGGTCATGATCTCACGATTCGTGGGTTTGAGCCCCATGTAGGGCTCTGTGTTCACAGTGTGGAGTCTGCTTGGGATTCTCTCTCTCCCTCTCTCTTTACAACTCCCCACTCGTGCGCTCTCTCTCCTTCTCAAAATAAACATTTTTTAAAAAGATATAGAATTTGGGGCGCCTGGGCAGCTCAGTCGGTTGAGCATCCAACTTCGGCTGAGGTCATGATCTTGCAGCTCGTGAGCGTGAGCCCCGTGTGGGGCTCTGTGCTGACAGCTCAGAGCCGGGAGCCTGCTTCGGATTCTGTGTCCCCCTCTCTCTCTGCCCCAACCCACTCACATTCTGTCTCTGTCTCTCTCAAAAATAAATAAACATTAAAAAAATTTTTTTAAAGATACAGAATTTAATTAACACCATCAAACAACAGGATCTACTTGACAGTGGACCATAATAATAAACCTCAAATTTTTTAAATCATATAGGCTGTTTTCTCTGACCACAGTAGAATCAAATCAGTAGAAAAAAAATAACATGAACATCTCCTAGCACTTGGTAACTAAGCAGCACACTTCTAAATAATCCACAAATCAAAGAGGAAGTCTCAAGAGAATTAATAGAAGTACATTGAACTAAATGAAAATGAAAATACAATACACCAAAATATTTGGGATGTACTAAAAACATTTTAAAAGAGAAACATAGGGGTGCCTGGCTAGCTCAGTCGGAGGAGGAAGCAACTCTTGATCTCGGGAGTTGTGAGTTGGAGCCCCATGTTGGGTGCAGAGATTACTTAAACAAATAAAACGTAAAAAAAATAAATAAATAAAAGAGAGACATAATCTAAGATCATAATCCAAGAATCTGGAAAAAGAAGAAAAAAATAAACCCAAAGCAAGCAAGGAAAGAAATAATAGAAGATACCAATGACACTGAAAACAGAAAAATAATAGAGAAAAAAAGCAACAAAGGTAAGAGCTGGTTCTTTAAAAATGGATAAAATTGATGTCTGTAGAAAGATTGATACAGAAAAAGAGAGAAGACACAAGTTACCAGTATCAGTAATGAAATGTGATATCATGACAGACCCTACAGACATCAAACTAATAGAGCAATCAATCAACAGCTTTATACCCATAAATGTGACAACTTAACCCACTCTGAAAAAAAAGAAAAAAAAAACCCTACAAACTACCACAACTCATGCAATATGAAATAGAATTAAAGAAATTGAATTTGTAATATAAAACCTCCCCAAAAGGGGGTGCCTGGGTGGCTCAGTTGTTTGAGCTTCTGACTCTTGGTTTCGGCTCAGAGGGTTGTCGAATGGAGCCCAGTGTCAAGGTGTGCACTAAGTGTGGAGTCTGCTTACGATTCTCTCCTCTCCCTCTGCCTCTCCCCAGCTCAAACTCACTCTTTCTCTAAAAATGAAGTGAAATGAAATGAAATGAAATATAAAAATTCCCCAAAAGGAAATCTCCAGGCCCAAATGATTTCACCAGAGAATCCTACCATGTGTTTAAGGGAGAACTGACACCAATTCTATACACTTTATTCCAGAAAACCAAAGAAAAGAAAACACTTCCCAGTTTAGTTTGTGAAGCTAATATTCACTGATGCCAAAACCAAAAAATAAAAATATATACAATACAAAAAAATTACAGACCAATATTCCTTTGGCTCTAAGCACACTAGTCCTTAACAAAATAATAGTAAATAGAATGATTCATTAATTATATAAAAAGACATGTGAATATATGAAAGAATTGTATACCATGGGGTTTATTGCAAGGATGCAAGGCTGGTTTAATATTCAAAATCAATCAGTGTAATCCATTATCTTAATAAACTAAGAAAGAAAAATCACATTGTATTGACCAATGAAGGAAAATTATTTGACAAAAAGTATTTTAAATTCATGACAAAAACTCTCAGAAAAATAAGAATAGTTGGTAGCTTGGTAAAGAGCATCTAATAAAACCCACAGCCAATGTTGAGACTTAATAGTGAAAGACTGGATGCTTCCCTCCCAAGATCAGGAACAAGGCAAGGATATCTGCTTTCACCACCCTTATTCAACACAGTGCTGGAAGTTCTAGCCTGTCTAATAAGGCAACAAAAGGCAATTTAAAAACACAGATCAGAAAAGAAGGAATTAAAACTGTCCTTACTTGCAGATGACATGATTGTCTAAATAGAAGACCCAAGGAATCTTCCAGAAAAGAAAAGGAAAGGAAAAGAAACCCTCCTAGGACTAGTGAGTTCAGTAAGGTCACAGGATATAAGGTAAACATATGAAATTCAATACTCCAGCAATGAACACATGGTCACCAAAATTTAAAATACAATACCATTTTAAATTGCTCCCCCCAAAAATATATGGTTAGGTGTAAATCTAACAAAACGTGTGGAACTTGCATGCTGAAAAGTACAAAATGCTAATCAAAGATGATCTAAATAAAAAAATGGATAAACATACCTTGTTCATGGATTGGAAAACTCAACCACAGTAAAGATGTCAATTCTCCCCATACTGATACATATGTTTAATGCAGTTGCTATTAAAATCCTAACAGGAGGGGTGCCTGGGTGGCCCAGTCAGTTAAGCGACCACCTCCGGCTCAGGTCATAATCTCTCAGTTCATGAGTTCAAGCCCCTGTGTCAGGTTCTGGGCTGACAGCTCAGAGCCTGGAGCGGATTCTGTGTCTCCCTCTCTCTCTGTCTCTCCCCTGCTTTTGCTTGGTGTGTGTGTCTCTCTCTCAAAAATAAATAAATATTTTTTAATTAAAAAAATCCTAACAGGTTTTTTTTGTAGATATGGGCAAGATTATTCTAAAGTTTATATGGAAAGAGAAAGGAATGAGAAGAGCTAAAACAATTTTGAAAAAGAATAATAAAATGGAAGGCTGTCTACTGACAATTTATGATAAAGCTAGGATAATCAAGACTGTGTGATATCAGTGAACAGATAGACGCGTAGATCAATGGAACAAAATGAAGAACCCAGAAACAGACCCATACAAATATCCCCAATTGATTTTTTATAAACGTGCAAAAGCAATGAAGGAAGAGGAGACTTTTGACCAATTAGACATCTATAGATGAAGAAATGAACCTCGACTTCCAAAGGAGGAGAGTATGGGCTTTAGATTCAGGCAAACCTGACTTTTAATTCTAGTTTTGTTCCTTACCACTGAGTGATTATGACACATTAAACCTCACTAAACCTCGAACCCAAGCCTGGAGCTCATCAACGACATCTTACGGATACTGAAAAAATAGCAGGTGAATGAATGGGCTCCATTTAATTTACTGGGGGGGGTGTTCCCGGAATGGCCAGAAGAGGGCTCTAATCGCACACGAAAGACCATAACTTCCTGAAAGCTTGTCTGCCTTGCAAATCCCACCTTGGCATTTCAGGCACCCATTTTCATAAACCCACATTAATGCACAGTGCTGGGGAAACATTTTTCACAGCTATGTGTGTCACTATGTTTCTTTCAAAGAATCAAATCGATAATTGTAATTACACCTCCTTTTCCTTGCTTACTTTAATTATTTTCATACAGGAATAGGCATGCATACTCCACGGGAACAATATTGCCCCCAAGGGGGTGAAAATTAGTTCTTGGGTCCAACCCAAAATCTTAGATATTGTAATGGTTTGTGGCCTTCAAAGGACCATAGTACATACACAGATATACAGTATATCTATGGTATTAAAATTTCACGGGGAAGGGGACAATTAGGGGAAAAAATATCTAAAAGGGCTTTTCGGGGCGGAGGGGAGGGGAACTGTAACTTAAAAAATAAAGGTTGAGAAACACTGCAATAAGGAAAGATGAATCAAGAGAACGCCCCATCATTGGCCCACATCTGAAGTTAGGACAATCCAGGGGCGCCTGGGTGACTGTTGGTTGAGCATACGACTCTTGATTTCAGCTCAGGTCATGATCTCATGGTTCATGGGTTCAAGCCCTATGTCTGGCTCAGCACTGGCAGCCCAAAGCCTGCTTGGAATTCTCCCTCTCTCCCTTTCTCTCTCCCTCTCCCTCTCTCTCTCTCTCTCTCCCTCTGCCCCTCCCTGCTTGCTTGCTCTCTCTCTGTCTCTGATTACACTTTTTTAAAAAAATGAAGTTAGGGCAGTCCTTTCTCCTAGAACTTGGGGTAGGACACAATCCTGTCCAACATCAAGAGCTCCTAACTAAAGATCTTGTTATTATTCAGAATGCACTCCTCCAGGGAAAATTTAAATTCCATTATAATCCATTATAATCATTCCCGAAAGTTTCTCCTGTACCACCCTACTCCCCCCCTTCAGGTCCAGTCCATCCCGAAACAACCATCGGTCTGCTTTGTGTTGCACACTCTTTTTTTGCTTCTTTCACTCAGCGTAAATATTTTGAGATTCCTCCATGTTGTTGGGTATATTTTTTTACATTTTTTAAATGTTTTCTTTATTTTTGAGAGAGAGAGACAGAGACAGAGCGTGAGTGGGGAAGGGGCAGAGAGAGGGGGGGAGACACAGAATCCGAAACAGGCTCTGCATTGTCAGCACAGAGCCCGACGCCGGTTCAGACTCACGAACCATGAGATCATGACCTGAGCCGAAGTCGGACACTTAACTGCCTGAGCCACCCAGGCGCCCCGAGTATACTCATAGTCCATTTCTCTTTACTGCTGAGTACTATTCCATTGCGATGTTGTATCACAATTTGTTCATTCGCTCACTTGTTCATGGATGTTTGGTTTGTGTCCGGTTCAAGGCTGTCATGAATGAAGGTGTGCGTATTCACGTCCAAGTCTTTGTGTAGGTCATGGGTTTTCATTGCTCTTGAGTAAATACCTAGGAGAGTGCTACTGGCCTGTATGACAGGCGTGCCTTTAACTTGGCAACAAAGGGACCGATTAAAGTCTCTCTGCCCAGGCTATGGGACCCCTTTGCCACTCCTCTGGGAGAAGCCACCTTGTATAATTCAAAAGGAGTCTTTCCTGGGAAGCCTCACGTGATCCCTGCTAGCCACACCCTCGGAGAGCAGCAAGTTGACTACTGCTTTCACTACAGCAAGGTGATTTTCTGGAACCTCCCTCCAGAGGAGAGAAAACACACCTACACCCACATCATCACTGGTGTGGCAGAGTACATCTGCTACAACACAAAAATGTGGGGCGCCCGGGTGGCTCAGTCGGGTAAGCGGCCAGTTCTCGGTTTCCGCTCAGGTCACGATCTCACGGTTTGTGGGTTCAAGGCCCGCGTTGGGCTCCGTGCTGACAGCACAGAACCAGCTTGGGATTCTCTCTCTCTCTCCTCTCTCTCTGCCCCTCCCCTGCCTCAAAACAAGTAAAACTAAACTGGGGAAAATGGTGGAAAACATAGAAAAATGCAAAGATTAAAAGGCTTGCAATACCACCAGTGAGAGGTAAGAATGGCCCACAGTCCACTAAACGTGGACTGGTCTCGTCTTTTTCCTAAACATAGTGTACATAGAAATGTATGACCCTGTGTCTCTTCTCCACTGAGATAGATCTTTCACAACTTAACTCTCCTGACCAGGTAGTTAATCACCCCTTTAAAAAACCACCGTCCCTCACTCAGTTTCCAGACCTGAGCCAGTGTTGGGATCCCAAACACACAGACTGAAGCAAAGACTGGATCCCTAGAAGGACCCTGTAAAACCATGACAGATAACAACATGCCGGGGAAAGGGGGAATATGCAAGCATTTTAAAAAAACCGTCACCACAGGGTCTGCACTGGCATTTACGCCCAGGAACCCATGCGAGATTAGTGTAGAAATGAATATACTTTATTCCTGCTGTTTTAATTCAGCCTTACTATTTATTTTTCTATGTTATTTCTCTCCTTTTTCATGTGTTTGCTGGCTCGATAACACGGCCATTGATTATCTTTTTTTCTCTTAGATTTTAGTGTTCGATACTTTTCCATTCCGACAGCAGTTACCTTCCCCTTTTCACATTTAGAGTAAAATACATAATTGCGATTATATAATCTTCCATTATATGAAAAAATACCATCTATTTCCCACTTATAATACTTTTATATCTCCATGCTTCCAACCCCCGTAGAGATTTCAATGCTTTTATTCTATAACATTAACAACTCAGGCAACAACGGATGTTGGTGAGGATTTGGAGAAAGAGGACCCTATTGGCACCGCTGGTGGGAGTGCAGGGTGGTGCAGCCACTCTGGAAAGCAGTATGGAGGTTCCTCAAAAAACTAAAAATAGAACTACCCTACGACCCAGCAATTGCATGACTAGGCATTTATCCAAGGGATACAGGTGTGCTGTTTTGAAGGGACACATGCACCCCCATGTTTATAGCAGCACTATCGACAATAGCCAAAGTATGGAAAGAGCCCAAATGTCCATCGATGGATGAATGGATAAAGAAGATGTGGTATATGTATACGATGGAATATTGCTCGGCAATCAAAAAGAATGAAATCTTGCCATTTGCAGCTACGTGGATGGAACTGGAGGGTATTAGGCTAAGTGAAATTAGTCAGCGAAAGACAAAAATCATATGACTTCACTCATATGAGGACTTTAAGAGACAAACCAGATGAACATAAGGGAAGGGAAACAAAAATAATATAAAAACAGGGAGGGGGACAAAACAGAAGAGACTCTTAAATATGGAGAACAAACAGGGTTACGGGAGGGGTTGTGGGAGGGGGGATGGGCTGAATGGGTCAGGGGCACTAAGGAATCTACTCCTGAAATCATTGTTACACTATATGCTACCTAATTTGGATGTAAATTTTAAAAAAGAAAATTAAAGAAAATAAAAGCAAAAGGATATTATGAAATAATAAATACACTAAAAAATTCAAAAAAAATAAATGCTTTTATTCTCCATCTGCCCCTCCCCCAAACATGGGGGGGGCGGTTTACGGGGGAGGGGGGAGGTCCTCCAGGTACTATTATTAATCTTTCATTTTCTCTCAAAACCCTGCAGATTATCGTTTGCTTTCAGTGTTGCAGGAAAGAAGTCCAATGCCTGCCTCATTGGTTTTCTTTGTAAGTTGCTTATTTTCCCTTTCTGGAAGCTGGGAGGCTTTTTTTTTTTAATTTTTAATGTTTATTTACTTTTTTAGAGAGAGAGAGACAGACAGTGCATGAGCAGGGGAGGGGCAGAGAGAGAGGAAGACACAGAATCCAAAGCAGGCTCCAGGCTCTGAGCTGTCAGCACCGAGCCCGACGCGAGGCTCGAACCTGAGGTGAAGTCAGACGCTTAACCGACTGAGCCACCCAGGCGCCCCTGGAAGCTGGAAAGTTTTGTATTTATATTTGGCCTTCAGTCGGCTTTTCGGGACATGCCTAAAGGTGAGCTTTATTTTTTTTTTTCTAAGTTCTGTTTGGAATTCAAATCTTCAGATCGAGTATTTATTGGAAAACTTTCAAGGAAAATTCCCTCCTTTATGCTCTTTAATTATTGCCTTTAATTTTTGCTTTATGCTCTTTAATTATTGCTCGTTAATTATTTTCCATTTCCTCCATTTTATGAATTTCCATTATACCGATAATAATGATTCCAGTATCTGAGTATTTGGTTGCCTGCGTTGTCCCCTCAACCCTCTTCCGTTTCACCTGACGATTGCCATCTCTTTGAATCTTCGATTTGTGTGCTGCCTTATTTCTCCATTGATATTTATTCCATGTCAGGCTCCAACAGTGACCGTCCCTCCTCAGACTCCTCTCCCGAGGTGTTTAGTCTGGACGTGAGAGTGTCCTTCCGCCCAGAAGGCACGTTATGTCAGTGAGTGTACTGCCCTGTGTTTGTACCTCTTTGGGTGTTGCTTTCGTCATTGATTTCTGTTCAGGGGGCCTTCTCTCTCCTCCAGGAGGTCTGTGCCTGCTGTTCTCTGTGATGTTCTAGTTCATTCTCTTGCTCACTTCTAGGTCCCCATCTGGTATGTTGGTATTTTCCTTTGCTGGCTCATCGGAGCACATGGTCAGCTGCTGGGGATCTTCGGCAGGATCAGTCCCTCGAGTTGTGGATGGCCCAGTGGTTTTGGCCCTTCTGATCACTGGCCTCCAGCTGGCAAGCCATGGTTCCCAGAAGGACTTCCTCTGCTCTCCAGTCTCCTTATTTTCCTGGGGAAGAGGGAATTCGGCACATTGTTTACACCCTCGCAGCTTTGTTTGTTTGTTTTTTAAGTAGGCTCCATGCCCAACATGGGGCTTGAACTCACAACCCTGAGATCAAGAGACTGGGCCAGCCAGTCACCCCTCCCCCACGGCCTCTTAAGTGCCCCAGAGCAGTGATCCCAAAGCACCCTTGTGTGGGCCAGTGCAGCCTCTCCCTCAGGATACACTTGGACTTCTATAGATCAAATGTTCCCAGATTTCACCAGTTTCCTTCTGACCGTGACTCCTGGGCTCTGTGCTTCTGGTCCCCAGGCCCTCACTGGACCCGGAAGCGGAAAGTTTCTCTGCCAGCTCCCTTCCTCTGGACTGGAGAGGAAAGCAAGGTCTTGTGTCCACCCTAAACCTCACAGGCTTCTTGCCTCAAAGAATGTTCTGTAGCTAGTTTTAAGCTGAAGGATGATGGCAGCAAGGATGTATTCAAGAACCATCTCCCTGGAATGCCTAGAGGAAAATTCACTACATTCCAAAATACTACAGGCCATTTCACAGACCACAGTGCAATAAAACCAGAAATCATTAACCAAAAAACCCCAAAAAACTTCACCAACAAAACCCTAATAGACTCAAATATCAAACTTCACTCTTTTTAACTGTCTACTGGGTTAAAGAAAAAATCAAGACAGAAATTATAAATCACTTCTAATGAATGACAATGAGAGCGGAAAATATAAACCTCCGTGAGATGTGACCAAAGGAGAATTCGAAGGAAGACATACAGATTCATAGAACGGTATTAGAAAAACAAACAGAAGATTAAAAATAATGCAGAGCCCCCAGGGGTAGTCGGTGCACTGCGTATGCAAGTCTAATTTTGCTTCCACTGAGATGCCTATTAAAAATAGAGTCGAGAGATTTTATTTCCACCTTTATATTTTGTAGAATTTCAAATCCCCCAGAAGAGCAGAAGAACACTACAACGAACATCTCTGGATGCACCCCTGGTTGCGATTTTGCCACATTAGCTTGCCATCTCTCTCTGTCTCTCTTGTTATACGTGGATGCACATTTTTTTTTTCTGATTCATCGACAATAATTACCAAGATTATGACCCCTCCCTCTTCCACACGCATCCCAGGAGAAGAGAGAAAATGTCCTCTTGTCATAGCTGGCCTTCTTGGGAGAAGGACTCTGGAGCAGGGATTCGCATGCGGAGCGCTCTGGGGCTGGACGTCCGCGAGAGGGAAGGAAGGTCTGGGCGGAGTGAGGACGTGGGGTGTCACATAGATTCAACAAAAGCATGTGCAAGCCCCTCGAGGAGCTTCGAAGCTTCTTCAGAGTTAGTCCTGAGTTGCCGTGAGAGGAGCTGGGTCCTTCTATACTGCCCTGTCAACCAGTGATTGGACACACTCTCAAAAATAAATAAACATTGAAAAACATCAAATTAAAAAATAAAATGCAGACTCTGATTCAGTAGTTCTGGGGCGGGGCCCGGGATTCTGCATTTCTAACAAGCTCCCAGGTGATGCCGAGGCTGCTAATCCCATCCCCCACACACATAATTTAAGTACACCCTCACCCAAAGCAATTAGCCTGGTAGAATGGTGGGGTGGCCTGTGCAAGGTCAGTTAGGGCACCAGCTCAGCTACCACACCCGTCGGGGGTGGGACGCTGTCCTCCGGGATATGGCGTAGGCACTGAGCCAATGGCCGATGTATGGCGGGCGTGGTGTCCCCAGGAACAAACGAGTAGGGAGGGAGGCTTCGCCTCCCATCACCTCCTGGCAATGTTGGCGTCTTCATGCAAAAAAACGGAGTAGGAAGCGAAGAATGAAATGACTCTGCTGGCGGGGCTGGTCCACCTGCCGCACGAGGAACTAAACCAACTGCTACCCGGTGGGACTGAGCCTATGCCTGGTGCCCAGGGCATCACGGGGCATCTCTTGGGGCTTCCAGGACATTCCAGGTGATTGTAACAACCGCAGTTAGACAAAGGCAAGGCGAGGGAGGAAGGGCTGGGTCATCCCAGCAGGCCAGTAGCACCTGCCAGTTGAAGTGATGGCCACGGGGCAGGAAAATCTGGAACGGGTGGCAGAGGAGGAAGAGGACGACTATAGATTACCACCCTGGAATGAGCTACCACCGCAGACACCGGACGTTGGCTTGCGAACCCTCTTCAAGACTGTTTAGGAGCTGCCACAGGCTTCCGCCTTGAAGGACTGGCTGAAGGCATCTTATTCTTACTGGTGCAAGGGCCGGAATGTGCCAGACTCGGTTTATGCACCACCACGGATCTCCGGCCTTCTCCCTGCAACCACCCTGCACGCTCACCTCACCCCTCAGCCGCTCGCCTTGATTCCCAGCTGGAGGGGCTCTACGGGGAACGGCGGGCGATTGCCTGGTCCTTAAGCCTGATGGCTGCCTCTGCCATTGATGATGCTACAGGTCAAGGAGCCCCACGGCAGTGCTGACCGAAAGGGAGAGACAGACCACGACGTGAACTGTTCGGATTGGTCCCAGGGGCTCCCGGTGCGGGGATAGGAAGGAGCCGGTGGACAAATTCTGCTCACCTTCTCCTCCAGCGGGGTGTTCCAAGTCGGAGTAGTCCACGCAACTAGCTATGCTTGTTACAAAACTCCCAGCAATGCCCCGGCTCACCCTGGCTCTCCTCCTCCCTGACTCACTTTCTCCCTCAGCCTGGTTCCCTCCAGGAAGTGTTACCACGTAAACTTTTGCCGAGGGCTCTGCGTTCTGGGGAGCCCAGGCTGAGACAGCGTGGTCCTTGAGAAATAGACAAAGAACAAGAAAACAAACCGAAAAAAAAAAAAAAATTAAGAAGAGAGAATTCATGAAGACAGAAGATGCTATTTTAGGAATCGTGGAGGGGTGGGGGGATCAAAATGGCTTTCTTTGAGGAAAACAATCCCGGTATATCAGCAGTCAAGTTTCCGTGTTGTCAGGGATACAAGCCGATTCTGATGATTAAGCAGCAAGCAAGTTTGTTAAAGAGATAATGAGCAGCTCACGCTATTGTTATGAGGGCTGAAAAGCCAGACTCAAGGTCAAGTAATGCCCCCAACTGTTCTGTATGATGATGAAAAACTGCCATTCTTGTCACCGCCCCTCCCCCATGCCAGGACCTTGACCTTGGAACCACTGCGGGCACTACCTCCTGCAAAGCCCATTGCCTATGCCACCTGGGCCTACGGAAAAGACAATTCCATGCAGAACTTGAACCCCCCCCCCGCCCCGCCCCCCTTAGCTAGCGCACTTAGTCATCCCACAAAGGCCCAGTGCCTACATCCTAACGATGAGGGAGGCTGGGAACTTGAGTTCCGATCCAAGCCTGGAGGGACAGGACTCCCGATTGTGAATCTCTCCAGATCTAAGACCGCTGTTCCAAAGATGGTGGGAAGACGGATGTCTACCAGAAGCAATAAAACGGATACACCCCTCGTGAGGCAGATCAGAAATAAGTAAAACAGACAAAAACATGTTTAAGAAATAGTTCTGGAGGGGCCCCTGGCTGGCTCAGTGAGCAGAGCATCCCACTCGGGGTTGTGAGTTCAAGCCCCACGTTGGGCATGGAGCCTACTTTTAAAAAAAGAGAAAGAGAGTCCTGGCAAACCGATTATGTGGAATAGTGCTGTCCGACAGAAATATAATAGAAGCTGTGTAGGTAATTAATTTTTTTCTAGCAGCCACATGAAAAAGAGTTAAAAAAGAAATATGTGAAGTTAGGGGCGCCTGTGTGGCTCAGTTGGTTAAGCACCTATTCGCTTCGGCTCAGGTCACGATCTCAGGGTTCATGAGTTTGAGCCCCTCATCAGGCTCCCCGCTGACAGTGCGGAGTCTGCTTGGGATTCTCTCTCTGCCTCTCTCTCTCTCTCTCTCTTTCACAGAATAAACAAATACACTTTAAAGAAAAAAAGCATATTTAAGAAATATGTGAAATTAATTTTAATACTTAATCCAACATACAATCAATATAAAAGTTAGTAATGAGACATTTTACATTCTTCTTTTTTCACACTAACACTTGGAAATTGGTGTATATTTTAAACTTACCCTTCATTTCAGTTGGACTGGTCATATTTCAAGTGCCCAAAAGGTTCATGTGGCTCGTGGCTGTATTAGATAGTAGAGATAAAATCAGAACTCTATTTCACACATCATTTAAAGAAAAGCAAATTCCAAGTGAACTAAGGATGTAAATCTAAAAAGTAAAATGACTAAAATCTTAGAAGAAAACGTCCAACGCTATACCTAGCTAGCATCTGTGAGATCTTTCTATCCATCTGCAATGCAGGTGGCAGATAAGGGGTTCCTGTCTATATCCACAAGGAGCTTTGGCAAATCAGTATCCGAATGAAAATGGTCAGAAGTTCTCACAGAACAGACCCAAATGGTGAATAAACCTAAGAAGATATTCAGCTTCCCTGGGAGTCAGGAAAATACACCTTCAATAATGAGACATTGCTTTACTCACATCAGACTAGCAAATCGGGAGCATGGCAGCACCTACTGGAGGCTGGGAAGGGACCCTCCTCACCACATCACAGTGGCTATGACCTGTTGGAGAGCAGTCTGGCAACATCTATCAAAATAAAACAACTCCCCATATTCTTTGACCAGCAATCCCATGCCTGGGAATCCACGCCAGGGAAATAAAAGCACCAGAATATACGGAGAGGATGGACGTTCCCATCCACAGTGACCATGAGTATAGGCAGAGGAATGGCTGAATAAAGTGTGATACATTTGTATCATGGCAGGTTACACAACCACTAGAAAAGAATCTCTTGACTCAAGGGAATTACCATCTTCCACCTCTGCAAGATGCAGAGACATGCATGACCTGTGGTTCCCTTTCTGTAAGCGACCGGGAGAGAAATCTACGTAGACATGTATATTTACATCTGATTTCATGAGCATGAAGAGAGGGTTAGAAGGATATAATCGCCCTGCTAGCAAGGTTACCTGGGAGGAGGAGGAGAAGCAGGTGGTACAGATAAAAACACGGGAAGGCAGGAAAGAAAAATATGAGAACAGAGAAAAGGCGCGGGGGGCGATGGCGGGGGGGGAGAGGTTAAAAGGAAAAAAACTATCATTTCAAGGAAGGACAATTTCTGTGAAGTTATCATGTGTGTTCGAAAAGGGCAAACATGTATCTCCACATAAATGTGTTCGATAAAGCTCGTGAACCATGGCATTCAAATCTTCCATGTGATTTACTTACTGTTTCGACTGCTTGTTCTGCAGATTTCTAACCGTTTCCCACTGAGCTGTGGATTGGTGGTTTCTCCTCGGGATTCTATCAGTGTTAGTATTTGACATTTCAATCCTATGTCACTAGACGCATACAAGCACAAGGGCTAAACTTATTGGTAGATTGAATATTTATCAATATATATTTCGGTCTAGGGACGCCTGGGTGGCTCAGTCAGCTGGGCGACCGACTTCGGCTCAGGTCACCATCTCAACGGTTTGTGAGTTCGAGCCCCACGTCGGGCTCTGTGCTGACAGCTCGGAGCCTGGAGCCTGCTTCGCATTCTGTGTCTCCCTGTCTCTCTGCCCCTAACCCACTCATGCTCTCTCTCTATCTCAGAAATAAATAAACATTTTTTTTCATTTAAATATATATATATATATATATATATATATATATATATATATATATATGTCTTTTCAAATAACACTGATCATTGTTGTGTGAAATCCATTTTGCCTAATGCTGTTGTTGTCCACTTGCTTTCCTCTCCCCGGCTTCCCTGGGACAACTTTTCCCACTCAGTATTTCCAGTCTTTCTGTGCTACCCTGCTTTTGCTGTCTCTAATAAAACAGCATACGGTTTGACTTTTTTTTTTTTTAATTCTAGAGTATCTGTCCTCTCACAGTGAATTTAATATATTATTGATGGATTTGTATGTTTCTACCAATTTATTTACCTGGTGTTTTCTACTATATATGCTGTGTTCATGTTTCTTTTTCGTCTCTGCTTTTCAGTTAGTTGATAGCATTTATTTGCTGCCAATTACCCTTTCTTCTAATGACTTAGAAAGTATAGGGGCACCTGGCTGGTTCAGTTGGTACAGCATTGGTTCTTGATCTCAGGGTCGTCAGTTCAAGCCCAACACTGGGTGTGGAGATTACTTAAATAAATAAACTTTAGGGGCACTTGGATGGCTCAGCTGGTTAAGCACATGACTCTTGATTTGGGCTCAGGTCATGATCTCACAGTTGGTGGGTTCGAGCCCCACATTGGACTCTGTGCTGACATCTTAGAGCCTGCTTGGGATGCTCTCTCTCTCTGCCCCTCCCCCACACTCATCTCTCTCTCTCTCTCTCTCTCTCTTTCTCTCTTTCTCTCTCTCAAAATAAATAAACATTAAAAATATAATAATAATTGGGGCGCCTGGGTGACTCAGTCAGTTAAGCGTACGACTTCGGCTCAGGTCATGATCTCACGGTTCGTGGGTTCGAGCCGCGCGACGGGCTCTGTGCTGATAACTCAGAGCCTGGAGCCTCTTCAGATTCTGTGTCTCCTTCTCTCTCTGCCCCCTCCCCCACTCACGCTCTATCTCTCTCTGCCTCTCAAAAATAAATAAATGTAAAAAAAATTTTTTTAATACAATAGTAAAAAACTTAAGAAAGCATATATTCTGTTCCTATTATCTTTATTTTTGACACGAATCGTTAAGCCTATTAATTAATATCTGTATCTTCCTACCGAATAAAAATGAAGATCTTAGCATGCTTTTACTTTTCTCTCCTACCTCCTTCCCAGTCTTCATGCCTCCCCATCCTGGGTTGTCATCTCAGATTTTAGTTAATTGTTGTAAGTAAAGATTTTTATGTAGTCTGACATTTTGCTGTTGTTTTTTTTTTTTTTTTGCTTGCCTGTGCTTTGTATATCCCACATTTTCTTCTTGGATCCACTTTCTCTCCATTGGAATATAACTCCTACACCGGTGGGTTCTCAAGCAGAGGCCGGTACCACACCCCTTCCCAACATGGGGTGTTTTGTACTGTCACCGTGGCTCAGGAGCAGTTCCACTGGCATTTGATGGATGGTGGTCACAGGGACACCAAGGACGCCGTCGGGAACGTGTGAATCAGGCTTATGCGATGAAGAATCGTTCCACCCCAAATGCCAACAGGACCCTGCGGAGGAATGCTGTGACTATGAGTTGTAAACATTTTTCGTCCATCGGTGTCTTAAAATGGTCGGTGATGCCCCCACTTTTGCCTGATAGATTAGCTGAGTAAACACTCCTCAACGCTCCTAAACTCACACGTAATCCACCAGAGAACTTTGAAGACATCGTTGGGCTGTTGTCTTGCTCACAAAGTTGCAAAGGAGGAAGACTAAGGTCAACCTTATCCTCATTCCCTTCTGGATAATTTGTTTCACTCCGGAAACATTCAGCGTTTCCTTTTCATCCTTAGGGTCCTGAGATTTCAGGAAGGTGTACTTAGATGTAAGTCTTTCCATATTCTTCCTGTAAATATTCACTAGATCCTCTCAACATAAGAGCTCATGTGTCTCTTAAGTTCTAAGAAGTCTTGAATTATTACGTTGCTTCAGGGACTTTCCTCCTTCTGTTTCCTTCTCTTATTCTGTAACTCACATGAAGCAGACAATGCGACATTTGCAATACCCTTCACGCCTCCATGCTTGTTCCCACTTTCCGTCTGTTTATTCCTTGGCACTGCATTCTGGGAGAATGCCTTTGCTCAGCCTTCTGGTTCGCTACTTCACTCTCTAAATCCATTTTGCTCTTCAATCCATCTATCAAGAGTTTATCCTTAAAAGAATTATTATTTTTAGCGACATCTGGGTGGCTCAGTTGGTTGAGCATCCGACTCTTGATTTTGGCTCAGGTCACGATCCCAGGGTCATGGGATTGAGCCCCATGTCAGGCTGCATGCCCAGCATGGAGCCTACTTAAGATTCTCTCTCACAGCGCCTGGATGGCTCAGTCCATTAGGTGTCCGATTCTTGATTTCGGCTCAGGTCACGATCTCACGGTTCATGAGTTCAAGCCCCACATCAGGCTCTGTGCTGACAGTGCAGAGCCTGCTTGGGATTCTCCCTCTCTCTCCCTCTCTCTCTGCCCCTACCCTGCTTGCTTGCTCACTCTCGCTCTCTCTTTCTCAAAAATAAATAAGGTTAAAAAAAAAAAAAGATTCCCTCTCTGCCCCTCCCCCACTCTCACTCTCCCTAAAATCAAAATGAATAAAAGAATTATTATTTTTATTTTAAGAAGAATCAAACTTTTTTGATTCATAAAGCTGTTGTATTTTTTTTTTTAATACTTTTTTTGGGGGCGCCTGGGTGGCTCAGTCGGTTGGGCATCCGACTATGGCTCAGGTCATGATCTCGCGGTCTGTGAGTTCGAGCCCCGCGTTGGGCTCTGTGCTGACAGCTCGGAGCCTGGAGCCTGTTTCGGATTCTGTGTCTCCCTCTCTCTCTGACCCTCCCCCGTTCATGCTGTCTCTCCCTGTCTCAAAAATAAATAAACGTTAAACAAATTTTTTTTGAATACTTTTTTTTTTTAAAGTAAACTCAACCCCCAACGTGGGGCTTGAACTCATGACCCCACATCAAGAATCACATGCTGTACCGACTAAGCCAGCCAGGCGTCCCTTGTTGTGCACTTTTAAAAAAATTGATACAACAGGCTCTTTCATTTGCCCAAGATATTAATGATCCTTATTCTATAATCTGGTTCCATTTGCTCTCCTAACTCAGTTCCATCATCTGTGAAGCAGGAATAATAATTCCTACCACCGAGTTTCATGGTGCTTATTAGAATTAACAAAACGATGCCTGGCACATAGTGCATTAAATACCGAGTTGATGAATAGACAAAGCACAATAATAAACGTAAAATGCCTGGCACATACATAGTAGGTGCTCATTAAATGGAAGTATCTGATCGTTATCCTCACTGATAGTATCTGCTGAGACAATGACATTCAAGATTTCACCCTCTTAGTTTTGACTCTGTCATAACACCACCGCCCCTCCCACCCCCAGATCCGGGGCATGGACTGCTTCCTCACTTTGCCGAGGCATGAATTTGAACTGTAAGCTGCAAGGCTGGTGAGTGGGAGTGGGAATGTGTCCAGCATCTGTCTCCCAAAATGGCTCTGTGTTTCTATTTAACGTATGCAGTCAGCAAACCCTCACCACCGCCCTGAAAGGCAGATGTCGTTCTCCCCGTTTCATAGGATGAGAAACCTCGAGAAAGTACAAGCAGTGGGCCACGAGGCAGTGGTTTAGGACTCTGTGCTAGGCAGTCAGAGTTCTTACCGACTCAAGAAAGGGACTCTCGGAGCCTCAGCTCATTCTTCTGTAAAATGGGCCTGACGGTCTTTTTTGTCAACTCTGCTGGAATTCTACTCATCACTCGGCCTTCGAGGTCAGTACCAACACAGCGTGGTCACTTGCGAGGATCCGAACCATTCAGGCTGAACGCCACCACATTCTCCCGCTTCCTCTGGGCCTCCACTCACCTAAGGCATCGCACTTTGCCGGGGGTCAGCCAGCTGCCCATGCTTCTGCCCCCCACCAGGCAGGGAGCAACTAGAAAGGAGTACAGAAGGCCACAGTGATGCGATTTCCCCAAATCTTAGAGACCGGGCTGCCCTCTGATGACTACATGAGATAAATCAGAGGCCAGATTGGCGAAATGAGTGGCCATTGACCTAGGGGGCAAGTTAAAGGCCAGCTCCAGTAGTGACGTGTTGCTAGGGCTGTAGGAAACCATCACTCTTTTCCTAGGCGTGTGCAGGCTTTTCAATATTTACACACACACACACACACCTCTTTTGTCTTCTTGCCTCCATCTTTGTATCCACAAGCCATTCTCAACACAGTCTGATCACAGCGACCCATGGGATCTTCCTTCAAAATTCAAGTCAACTCTCTCCTTTACTCGGCCCTCGTGGTGCCTGCGGTTCACGGTCCCTCTCCATGCCTCCTCACAAGATTTTCAGGATCAAGCGATTCCCGACGGAGAAACAAAGGCAGAATGGTCCCATTCCCCAGTGGATTTGGACGCAGACTGGTAAGAAAATCAGGTTCAACTCCAAGAGGAGGCGTTGAAGGAGAACCCGGCTGGGCTTATGAGGGATCGCCCGTGAGATAGCACTGTGTTCATGCTGCATGAAGGTCACGCGCTGCTGTCCTGTTGCTCTGTGGACATCACTACCCCAACAATAGCCAAGGTTTGTAATGTTCATTTGAGAGAGAGAGAGAGGCAGAGGGAAGGGCAGAGAGAGAGAGGGAGAGAGAGAATCTCAAGCAGGTTCTGCACTGTCAGCGCAGAGCCCGATGTGGGGCTCGATCTCACGCCCCATGAGACAGTGACCTGAACCGAAATCGAGAGCCAGACGCTTAACCCACCGAGTCTCCCAGGTGGCCCCAATAGACGTGTTTTATGGGGAGATTATTTTTCTCGGTTACTATGCTTCTGCAGCAGTAGGTTGGTTTGGTAATAAATACGTGAGACTTTTTGTTTGAAAAAACATCAAATCAGACAGTGCTATTCCCCTGCTTACAAGCCTCTAATACGTTCCCACTGCACGTAGAACAAAACCTAGAGTCTTCACAGCAGAGATGACAGGCCTGCATTAGCTGGCTTCTTCCTACCCTCCTCTTCCCTTATCTTTGATGATCCAACCACCCAGTCCAAGTCAAGATCTTCCCTACAGACGAATTCTCAGGCAGGAAGGTCTTCCTACAGCATATATGAGCCTCTCCACACAGTATCCTCCCAGGCCAGAGCTCCAAGGCCAGGGCCTCTGGCAAGAGTGGGCCCTTCGTTTCTTCTATGATGGCTGCCTCAGTTTCTCAACAAATGGGCAGCTGCTCTGGACAAACCAGGTCAGGTCAGTAAAACTTAGGAAAGAGTCTACCGGAGCCAAGGAAATACCGACCGGGAATGGGGCCCCCACCCCTCCTGGGGCTCTGAGCTCTAGGAGTGGGCTTACAGTCGGAGGCAGAGGGGTGAAGGCAAGGGACAGTGTGGCAGAGGGAATCTGGTCAACAAGGCTACCCCACTCTTACACACACACACACACACACACACACACACACACACACAGTGGTTGGCCTTTAATCACAACCCCATTGACTGAATGCCTACCATGAGCTAGAAGCTGGAACTTAACTTATTTTAACTCATGCGACTCCCTCACCAGCCTCATGAGTCAGTTTCTAACACCATCGCTGTTTTATACATGAAGATAAGGACTCTCAGAGAGGTCGGGCCAGTTGCCTCAGGACCCACAGTAAGGACGGCACTATTCAGCCAGCATAGTCATACCTGTTGTCCGAGTATTGAAATTCTTCCATATTCGTTGGTACACAGGAGCTGCCTCACCCCCCTGAGCGTTTTCCCAGCAGCAGCTGAGTGGCCAGCAGCCCTGACCTCTCCCTCCACCCCTAACCTCTTCACCTCTCTACATTCCAGTAACTTTTCAGTCCGGGACACAGGAGGTCGGGGGGGGGGGGGGGGCGGGCAGAGAAATTCCCCGAGGAATCTTCTCCAGGAGCTGTCTGTTCAGATCTGTCAGTCCTGAACTCATTCCTCAATGGCTGCTAAGTAGTTTACATTTATCGTTCAGGATTCTCTGCTTCTGCTGTAACCAAGATGCTGGGGAAGCAGATCCAAGGAGCCACGCTTATCCCTGGCTGGGGGCTTATCTCCCATCCAGACAGATGGAGTGTTTGCAAGACCAGTCACCCAGAAGAATCTACTTCCCCCACCCGCCTCCGCTGGGGTCCAGAAGGAGCAGACTTACCACTAAATCCTGGTATGTCGGCCATTTTCTAAGAAATTATTGAGCCATTGCTGTGTGTCTGCTCTGCGTAAGGTTCATTTTTTTTAACCAGGAGAAAACCTAACTTAATAGTGTAAGTACAGGGAATCCACACAGACTTGGAAATTCTAAGGACATTCAGGCAACATGATACTTATATGAGCTAAGGAGAGGGGTAGGGGTCTGAAGATACTAAGGGCAGAAAGGCCTAGCAGGAAGGTGAATGGAGATGTTTGGAAAACACTCGGTGCCCCATTATGCAGAGAAGTTCCTTAGGAGAATAGAAGCTCTGTTAATAGCTCTCTTCCCGGTAAAGCAGGCAGTTGCTGGAGAGGTAAAGAGCTTTCTCTGAATCTGCTAGGTTCCGATTGCTTTTAACTCAAAATAATGTCCCTGCCAAAGTGGCCCATCTTGGGGCAGCCTGCCCTTGGCCCCTACAGTTTCCTCCTCTAAAACTTCCTTGAAATTCCATGCATTAAAAATTGATCTTGTAAATCGTTCTGTCTCACGGAACCAGTCTTGGTCCTGACAAATCGGTCAGTTCAGTTAAACTCATTTCAGGACGTGGCGAAGCAGATGCATTTTCAAAGTTGGGTTCATGGTTCAAGAAATCAGACACTAGACAAGAGGCGTTTCTACCGGAAGACAAGAAAAACGATGGTTAATGATTGGGTCGGAACAGAAGTCAGTTTGGGGGTTCTGAGGATAGCCAGGGAACCTTTCTAGAGGTCAACTTGAAGCATCTTCAGAGAGAGTGAGAGGCGGCTGCAGTGTTCTGACGGATTTTCCTGGTTTGTGGTTCAAATGTCTCTGGCACACACAGCCACAGGCCTGAAGATCGTCTCTATATGACCTGCTGTGGTGATTTCCCTGAAGTTTACATGAGGTCCTTTACATCTAGTTTGCAAGGCTTGGGGGGAAGGGCAGTTTTTCTTCTCAAATGAATCCACTCTTCTGGCTGTTTGTCACATTTCCCAGGGATCTCTCAGCGGTCCGGGGCCAATGGTGTCTGATGAGGTTTCGGAGTGGTGGTGGGGGTCCGGAGCCAAGAGCCAACAAAGAACTCTTGAGACATCTTGGATGCAAAAAGGTGACTTTATTAAAGCACGGGGACAGGACCCGTGGGCAGGAAGAACTGCACTGGGGTGGTGAGGAGTGACTGGTTTTATACTATGGAGTAAAGGCAAGAGGAAGGTTTCCAAAAGGATTTTCTTATGTTAAAGAGGACTCAAAGGACACGGGAGGCCTAGCTACTGCCAAGGGAAGGTTGTTTTTCCCTCTAGCAAGGTATTAACATTAAGACAGCAGGGGTCCTGGAGAAGTGTTAGACTCTGTATTTGCCTCAAGTGTTTGTCAGTGGGCTGCAGGTTATAAAGAAATTTGAGTTTATTTACATTTTCTTCTTGCCTTTGTTCCCCACCCCAGGATGGAGGGGAAGGTGATGTTAGGGCTCCAGGAAACAGAGTCTCTGGGTTTCTGGAGGTTAGGCTAGTGACAAGATTGCCTTTTTCTTGTGATTTTGTGAACCGATGGAGACTCTTGTCCTGCATGACTGTGATCTCTCCGTCGGTTAACCATTTGCTTTCTCCTTTTCTTAGCTTTCGGGGAGCCAGGAGTGCCTGGGGAATGTCACAGGAATCCCGCCCAAGGGGAGGAGGGGGGTTGCAGGGTCTCAGCTTGCTGTATGCTCCCCCATCAGTGCCCGCTGAGTTAAAGTATCCTGCTGACTATACCAACTGTTCGGGAGGAAGAATTTCCTCTGCCCTTCAAAGCCCTTCTGGCTGGACTTAGAATCAAATTAATACGAGGCAGATGAATAGGAGAAAATCAAATTTAATAGTATAAGTACAGGGAATCCAGACATGGAAATTCCTGAGTAAGGCTCTTTACAAGGGGCTTGCCAGGGGGTGCCCCAGACATAAGGAATGGCCAGTTAGTGGTTTCCAGAGCGTGGGCACGAAGCTTAGAGTCTACTTGTTCAAGTCCCAGATCCTACACTTAATAGCCACATTATAAATGACTTACCCTCTCTGTGCTTCAGGCTTCTGTGGTGAAAAATGGGAGTGAAAACAATAATTTCTACTTCAGAGGATTGGGGTGATGGTTCAATTAGATGTAGTACGTAAAGTCCCAGGAGTAAATAAAATTAATGTAAAATCTATAAAACAGTGCCTGCCCACGACTCTGTTATATTGGTAAGTGGTAGCTATTATTTTTATATACTGGGTGTGCTAGACATTTCTCAAATCTCATTGAATATGCTTCCCAATGACCTCCTGCCCCACCACACACACACACACACACACACACACACACACACACACACACACACACACACACAGCTTTAGATGTTGAAGATGACTTCCTACGCCAGCAGGGGGCGCTGGCCTCACACAAGCGGCTGGAGCCCTCTCCTGCTGGTGCTGACACCTGACCGCTCGCCCCAGTCTCCAAGACACCCTCCGGTCTCTTCATTTCCACTCACAAAAATACACGATAAGACCCAGTTCCTGGAAGAATGATCTTTGCAAATTAAGTTATCGTTGAGTTATGTGAACCTCCAACCTGCAAGAGCCAAGGCTAGACTGGCTGTCTGCCTCCTGCCCTTTGCTTCCCACTTAAAAATCCAAGTCACCATGAATTTTCGTAATGATACTTTATTCGTCTGCTTTAGTCATTTTTCTTCTCTTCCTATCTGAGGCAGCGAGTTGTCTTAAGGGAGATAGCACAATGTTGCAGAAAAGACTCAGGCCTTGAAATTACACAGAACGGATTTGAATACTGGCTTCACCACCTCATCAAACAACCCCCGGCAAATATCCCCACCTCTCTGGGCCTCAGTTTCCCCTTTGTAGAATACAGGTAGCAATATACGTACCTCATAGGAATGAGAGGAGCAAGTGAGATAAATCATATAGAGAACTTATCTCATATGTATCCAGGCTTCATAATTACTTGAGACACAGAACAAATTACAGAATGAAATGCCCACATACTGTATTGTTCTCAGGGGGTCGTATAAAGGGAAGGACATGGGCTTTGAAGTCGGACTGACTTAGGTACCAAACGAGCTGTGTGGCCTTAACAAGGTTCTTTGCACCGCTAAATCTCAGTCTTCCTCGTCTGTAAAATGGGCATTCGGACACTCCACAGAAAGCTGATAGCTTTGAATGAGATCATATATATGTAACAGTCCCCCACATAAGACACAGACCCACAGTAAATACTGGCTCTCTTTCTTTAAGCAGATAAACATAGGTTTTGACATTTATGAGCCACCATGTCAGAAATCCTTCCAGTACGGCTGCAGGGACTGTATTTCAACAATAGTTTAGACGAAGGGCTATGCTTGGCATATGAGTGTTTAGGAAGATTCAAATATAACAGGAGTCACATTCGTAGAGACCCTCCATTTACCCATGGTTTGTTTTTCTTTGTTTATTCAGTGCTGCAATAAAGAAAATATGGGCCACGGATTGTGTGCCAGATAAGTTCCCGGTGCTGGGGATACAGCTGGGAACAAGGCAGTCACCATTCCTGCTCAGGCAACTTACGACTAAGGCAGAGATCAGACAACACAAAAGTAGTGACGTTGAGTACCTTGAAGGAAATTAGAGCAGGTTAAGGGAACGGAGTGGGGTTGGGGGGGGTACATTCAAGAAGATGGGGTGGTCAGGGAAGATCTGGCTGAGGAGGCTTTAGAGCAGACCTGGATAAAGTGAAGTAAGCACATGACGATCAGGGGGAAGAGCACTCCGGGAGAGGGAACAGCACGTGCAAAGGCACAGAGGCGAGAAGAAACTGTGTGTCTAAGGAACGGGCGATCAGGCTGTAAGACGGGGAGACTGGCCATAGAGCAAGTCAAAGTAGTTCAGTGCCAGATCATCTGGGGTTTTGTAGACCCCGGGGAAGCCCCCGCCAGTCTAAAGATGGGCCACCTTACAGCTTAGGCGGATGCTGGGGGGCACGACAGGGCACCGATGGTGCAGGGGGGACGACGGGATACCTGCAGACGCAAAATCTGTGAGTGAGAAGAGACGCCATCTGGGGGCACCTGCAGGGTAGCCCTTATGGGGGTCAGAGAAGGTGACTTTATGGTAACAGGACAGAAGGCGGGGCTCTCTGGTGCTGAGGCAGATAGGCCGGTGGATTTGGCAGCGAGAAAATGTGACTTTTCTCCTTATTGGTTCTTTCCTTCTTTTTTTGTTTTGTTAGAGAGGCAAGTATGTCATCAGCTACGAGTGAGGAGCTGAAGGCAGAAGAGAGAAGGAAGACACGAGAGAGCCTCTGGGGGAGGGGGACCGGACAGGCCATGGAAACACAGGGCTGTGGGGTTACCCCACAGTGGGGAGGACCCACTTGGGCCACAGAGGGTCTGTACTTCTCTCTGGCCCTGTCAGTTGCTGGGGGGCACAGGTGAGGGACAGGTGGTGAGCTGAGTTTCAGCAGAGTTGGGATTTGCCAGATGAGTCAATGGAGAGAGAAGGGAGCACGGGAGAGGAGCATGAACACAGGGACTCACTGTAGTGGAGACCAGAGCCCTAAGCTGGGAAGTGAGGCCGCCGAGGGGATGCCAGGCTCCCCGAATGTGGACGGCGTGTGGATTAGAGAGCTGGGGTGTTTCGATACCCTCCAGTTTCAGACGTGGTTACAGAAGAACTGAAAACATTATAGACAATTCACTCACACAATAAATACATATCGAAGGCCTACTACAGTTTTTAAAACTACCTACAATTTGGGGCCCCTGGGGGGGCTCAGTTGGTTAAGGGTGCGACTCTTGATTTCAGCTCAGGTCACGATCTTGCAGTTTGTGGGGTCGAGCCCTGCATCAGGGCTCTGCTTGGGATCCTCTCTCTCCCTCTCTCTCTGCTCTTCCCCTGCTCATGTTCATGTTCTATTTAATTATTTTGAGAGAGAGAGAGAAAGGGACTTAAAAATTAAAAAAAAAAACAAACTACCTATAATTTACTGAGCACTTATTATGTCGGGCACTGTGCCAAGTTTTGTTCATTTACTGCATCTCATTTAATTCTCAGGACAGCCCATGAAGGACAGTGCTGTTCTTTTTTTTTTTTTTTTTTTAATTTTTTTTTAACGTTTTATTTATTTTTGAGACAGGGAGAGACAGAGCATGAACAGGGGAGGGTCAGAGAGAGGGAGACACAGAATCCGAAACAGGCTCCAGGCTCTGAGCTGTCAGCACAGAGCCCGACGCGGGGCTCGAACTCACGGACCGTGAGATCATGACCTGAGCCGAAGTCGGCTGCTTAACCGACCGAGCCACCCAGGCACCCCAAGGACAGTGCTGTTCTTATCCCCACTGTACAAATGAGGAGACCGAGCTCACAGAGATCGAGTAATTTACACAAGAACACCCAGCTGGTAAGTAACAGAGAGCTCTGTCTGGTTACAAGGCACAGGCCTCTTAAAGACTATGCTCTACCATGGGCCAGATACTGTGTCGGGTTTATGAAATCATGACATTCAGCTTCAGGTTCTTCTCCTACTTGATCCCATCCTGTAAACAGGCACCTGGCCTCAGCCGCCCAGGGGTAGCAGGGGTAGAGGTGGAGGAATGGGGAATTCTTCCCTCGGTGGGGCCATCAGTCAGGGTGCCTGCCCTCCTTAGCTAAGGGGAGAGGACACGTTACTGAGCTCAGCCAACCGGACTCTGGCACCAGGGACTTTGATTCTTTTTTTTTTTAATGTTTATTTGAGAGAGAGAGAGAGAAAGAGAGGGAGGAGGGGCAGAGAGAGAGGGAGAAACAGAATCCAAAGCAGGCTCCGGGCTCTGTGCTGACAGCACAGATCTCAACGCGGGGCTCGAACCCACGACCCCGGATCTTGATCTGAGCCGAAGTCGGACACTTAACTGACTGAGCCATCCAGGTGCCCCTCAGAGACTGATTGTGATCAGACAAAGATCTGTTCTAGAAAGGGGCGGGGCGGAGGGGGCGGGGAAGGACGGGGCTAATGCATTGTGCCTACCTCAACACCCACAGCATCTCCAGTCTCTGTCCTTTCCCCACCTGGCTCTCGGCTTCCTGTCACGCCTGTGAGTTAGCCACCAGCCTGCCCATAAGCTCCTTTTCTGCCGAAGTTAGCCAGATTGCTTCCTGAAACTTGCAATTAAAGAAGCTGCACTGGCATATCAGGAGAAAAGGACGAAGCAGTATAAAGCTAAAACGAGTGACGCATTCCTCGGATAAATGTGGCCCGAACAGGGCCAGAACTAGGGCAAGGCAGGTGAGGCACCAGGGCACAAGATTTAGGAGGTGTCAGCCCAGGCTGTGTAAGTGCAGGGCTCGCTCTACTAGACGCCCCTCTCCCCCCACTCCCCAGAAGTTAATGGCCCATGGAGAACAAAGATTAATTCGCTTTCACCTCAGAGTATGAAGTGCCGAGGAAGTATTCCCCATCAGCAGGCAGCTTTCTGCTCCAAGTGCTCCTTTGGGGACACCGGCACCTTCGGTGTTGTGGTGCTGTCATCCCCCAGCACATCATCCTCATGACAAGGTCAAGGCTGGGTCCAGCTGGCGAGAAGGCCAAAGTGCAGGGAGGAGGCAGGCCTACTGAGTAAAGGCCTGGCCTGAAGTTTCACACGCCAATTCCTTAGACAAGAACGTAGCTACCCAGCCGTCCTTCACTGCGAGTGGGGCTGAGCAGTGAAGTTTAGCTGGGCAGCCACATGACTGCAGAAGGCAGGGAGAGGGGTTTGGCAGATAGCTGGTCAGCCACGACAGTCACTGCCCACATGGAGACCATTTCTCTTTAAGAATCAAGGGTGCTGAGTGTAAGCCCCCTGGGGGCTGGGGGAGGGAGAGGTATTCAGGGGCTGGAATAAACGGGGAAGGCAGGGAGGAGTAGGAGAATGTTCCTCAGGAGGAGAACTACAGGCGTTACCTTTCCCCAGAGCCCGGGGAAGTAAAGGTAAACACGGCTTGCCACCTTGCAGTGGGGCAGGAAAGAGGTCTGCTACCCACCTTGAACCCTCATGGACTCTCACCATGGACTTGTCATCATCACAAGGTCAAGTAATGGAATCTGACAGTGCAGCGTGGTAGACAGAGGATGGGATTCGGAGTGAGGAAAGCTGGATCCGGCTTCTGGTTCCTGTGTTGACCTTGGGCAAATCCTTAACCATGACAACCTTATATCCGTCTCTGTAAAATGATGGAGATGACGTCATCAACAACAGTAACAATAAATAATAACAGTAACAATAAATAATAACAGTATGAATAATAACAAAGTTGTGGTGAGGGATCCCACAAAGCAATGGTCCATAAAAGACTCTGATATCCAGCAAAGTGACACAGACCAGGGGTGAGCAAACTGTGGCCACAGGTCACCACCTAGAGAAGTTGACTAGTTGTCAGAGACCGTATGGCCCAGTGTTTACTATCTGGACCTTTGTGGAAAGTTCCAAGAGGATCTCTGCGGGGACTGTATTGATGTCAGCTCGCACTAAGTTTCCACTTCCCTGAGCACCAGTTTATTCACCAGTAAAATAAAACTAACAAAGTTACCTTCAGGTCCAAGCTGTTTCTGCAATCAAAGGAAACAACTTATGTAAAACTGCTTTGCAGATCGTCAGGTGCCATATAAACGGTAGTCACTAATTTCATGCTTTCTGAGTAGTATCGATTTCATTATTTAGTCTCTGCTGCGCATCTGTGAAATGGACATCAAAATACCTGCTTCTCAGGATTGTTGCAAGGATCTGTGAGACAAGATGGTTAAACCATAAGCTTTAGAATCAAACCAGCACAGTCTGGCGTCTTGCTTGTCCGGTCACTAGCTGTATGATCTCTGGCCCTCTGGCAACCTCAGTTTTCGCATCTGAAAGGAAGGGAGGGGCATAATACCTTACATCAGGGTTGTATAAAGGGAGATAGCCCAGCGAGGTCTTGGCTGGGTGCCCGGCCTTGCTCTGATCCGCAGGTACGGTGACAAATGCCACCTCCCACGGGTCCCCACTGATCCTACAGCAGAGCTGTACCCCTCTGCCTCTGCTCAGCGCCCACGGTCAGCCCCGGGTACCGGTATAATTAGCTCCATCTCGGTGGTGAGCAGCCACGGCTTCTCACAGCCTCTGACACGACTGTCACCTCCCACTCAGTTATCTCCACCGTTGAGTGTGCATTACATGCCCGCTGGGCATGGGGCTGAGTGCCACCAGAGGACAGCTCAGCCCTCACAATCTCCGAGTTGTCACAAGGAACCAAAACCTTTTCCTTCACTCTCAGGCTGTGTCAAAAGAAAAGTTTGGGGGAGAAAATGCCACCTCTTGGATCTGCTGAGGAATCGCGTCCCTCCTGACCCCACAGCCAGCGGGGTGGGCGATGAGGGTGGGGAGAAAGGAAGCCTGTTTCTTTAAGGGGCCTCTGCTAGTGGGGCGGGGACTTCCCCCGGCAGCTGGGCCCGCCCCCTCTTGAGTGACAGGCAAACAACCCAATTACAGAAAGAGACTTCAGCGTGACGGCGGAGCGGAGCAATAGGAGCCCGGGCTGGCTTTCGGGGGCGGGATCCCGGGAAGGCCGAGCGGGCGGAGGCTGGTGGAGCGGCGGAGGCGAGACCCCGGCGCGGGAGCTGGGCCTAGGTCGGCGCCCTGGTGAGTGCGGGGCGCGCCGGGCGCTGGGGCGCGGCGGGCCGCGGAGAGGGGCCTGGCCCGAGGGACGCGGGGCGGAGAGGCTGGGCCGGGAAGGGGGCCGGAGGCTGCGGCCTGCATCTGCCTCGGGGACTGAGGGGCAGAGGGGCTGGAGGGCGGGCCCGGGCTGCAGCGCGCAGGTTCCGCAGGGGGTCGCGGCCCTGCGGGGGCCGCCGGGCCGCAGATTTGCGACCGGCAGGGGCGTCGGGTGGGGAAGGAGGGCCGGGCCTTGAGGAGCGTGGGGAGGAGGAGGGTGGGAGGATGGAGCCTGCGGGCGCGGCGAGCAGATGGGGGAGGGACGGGATGGGAGAACGCTCGCTGGGAGCCCGAGGAGCGTGTGGGGCTGGGTGGCCCTCGTCTGCAGTCCTGGAGTCTCTCTTGTCATCGCCGCCTCCGAAGCACACGCTGCTCGTCCCCCCCCCCCCCCCCCCCCCGCCCCGTCGAGCCGGCCGGCTCTGCAGCCACCAGTCCACCTACTTCTCTCCGCCGCTCCCCCTCTGTTCAGGCGTCTGTCGCCTCCTACCTGAACTGTGGCATTGTCCTACCTGAGCCCCACGCGCTCTGGCTGCTCTGCTATGGGCCTCGCACCGTGGCCAGTGGGGTGTTTGAAGGTGCACATCAGATCAGGACACTGCTGCGGAAAACTGGCCAGTTGCCCACCTCTTGCAGGATCGGCCCCAGATCCTCGTGCAAGCCCCGGAGATCTGGTGCTTCCGACCTCTCCCTCCCGTTCAGTACTCTTCACACGGCCCTTTTCCTATTCCTTCTACATACCAAGCCCTAGAGGGGCGGGGTGGGAGGGGGGTGGTCCTTGTCCTTAGTCTTTCTGCCTGGGCTTCTCTTCTCGGCCTGGCTTAGTCCAGTAAAGTCTCCTCCGTCCTCTAAATCTGGACTCAAGTATCACTTCCTCGGGTCGCATCCCTGGGCTCTGACTCCTCCTCCAGGTAAATTCCCCACTTTTGTCACCCTGTGCACTTCTCCTTCGTGACACTTGAACAGTTGCAGTTTTCCTTTTATTTGTGAAAGTATTTAATGTCTGTCCCTCCCATCCAGACAGTGAGGCCCAGAAGACTGTGTCTGGTTTTGCTCCTTGTGTCTCCCGCATCTTGCACAAGGACCAGGCACTGTCAATATTTATTAAATCAGGGAGGACTTGGCTTTGACAGGAGGGAGGGGGCGTGAATCACGGTACCTGCCGGCCTGCCAGTGGGAGAAAGAAGCCAACGTTGGAATACTTCCTGTGTGCCGAGCTCTATGCTAGAGTCATGTTCGATGTCCAACAGAAATATAATGCACTAGGGTTCCTGAGTGGCTCAGGCGGTTAAGCTTCCGACTTCACCTCCGCTCATGATCTCACGGTTCGTGAGTTTTTGTGAGTTCGAGCCCCGCGTCGGGCTCTGTGCTGACAGCTCAGAGCCTGGAGCCTGCTTCAGATTCTGGGTCTCCCTCTCTCTCTCTGCCCTTCCCCCGCTGGCATTCCGTGTCTCTCTCCTTCTCAAAAAGAAAGAAACATTAAGAAAAGAAGAAAAAAATACGATGTAGTGCATGCAATTTAATTTTTTTAGTAGCCACGTTAAAAATGAGTAAAAAAACAGGTGAAATTAATTTTTAGAACACGTTTTACTTAACATATTCCAAAATAATACTATTTTGACACATAACCAATATAAAAACACTATTAATGAAATAGTTCACATTTTTGCGGGTGTGCTAAGTCTTTGAAACCTGGTGTGTGTTTTCTGCCTGTGGCCAGTCTATTTCAGTTTGTAGAAACCACGTTTCCAGGGGTACCTGAGCAGTACTGTGGTAGGAACTGCCCTATTGGGCTGTGCAGTTTTAAAAGCTTCGCCTACCTGTGGCATTTAATCCCGTTTACTTTCTTCTAAGGTAATTATTGTCTGCATTTTACTAATAAAAATCGTGTGGCTCCTAAAAGTTACGTTGCCTACTGGTGACCATGCTAGAGTTTGTGAGCGGAGGAGGAAAGATTAGGACCAGTACCCCGTCTGGAGTCTGGAGTCTGGTCTTTCTATACCCTGTGCTGCCTGTAGGAGGTGTCATGCAAATTTGGGGGTGCAGGGAGTGGGGACGAAACTTGAGAACAGTGGCACCTGTGGGTAGATTGCCTATTCTGTCTGGTTTCATGCACAGTAGTGTGTCGGCATGCATCGGTGCCCCCTGTCTGGGTGGCTCAGGGACAAGCATCTTTGATGCAGTTGGAGGAAAAGTGTGCAAGACAAGTCCTTCTTGGACGTAGTCACTGTACCTCAGCACAGTGGACACCAACTCGGCCCGGTCCCCGGAGCCGGGTAGAAAATATTTGCACCCTGCAGCATTTCAGAGGTGCTGGGAGCACCACGCTTGGGTTAACAGCGTGGCTGTTCCGGTCCACAGTTGCTCACTGAGTGAGGTTTCCCTTCTTGTGAGGCCAGCGCTGTCCTAGGGCGGTAGAAGTCACCGCCTTCGTCTTCAGGATGCTCACTGTGGAAAGACGAGGCCAGGTCACAGGGTGATTGATTAGATGATATGCACAACACCCTGTGGTGCAATGAAGAGTGAGAGAGAATCAGTGGTTGTGCAGAGCCCGAAAAGTTGCTGCCGAGGCCAAGCTGCATCACGTGCTTAAAAGTGTTGAATTTGAGTTCCTTTAGGTGGGTGGGTGCTTTGCAGTCTGCCACCGTGCCTGCGTAGACGCTGCATGGCTTATTTCCTCATCTGCCCGGCTAGTTAAGGCGTTTGAACCTGTCACCCCACTGGGCATCCTGGTTTAACGTGAGTCACCAGGGAAGGTTCGTTGAGCACCTGTTATGTGCCAGGCCTTGTACTTGGCCCCTCTGCTTTGGAAGTGACTAAAAAACTCTCCAAGGTACTTCTTCTGGAAGAAAGTGGTATAGAACACCTCCAGCAGTGGTGCTTTGCCTTTTGTATTGATTTTCCTCCCCGATTGCCTTCACCTGTGTTCCCATTTTGTCATCAATATCCTGCAGCCTGGCAGGTCGGGCTGCTTCGTGCTGGGGAACGCGGTTAACTCGTTTTTGTAACTTCTTCAAGTTCACACAGTTGGGATTCTGCTTACTCCTATCAGGTATTGTGCTTAAAATGATTCGCGTAGATCATCCCACTTAATATTCACACCCACTTTATAGAGCAGGGTTGATTTTAACCCCCATTTCACTGATACAGAAACTGTTGGAGGGGGATCCAAACCCAAGTCTGTCCCACTCCAGAACACAAGCTCCTAAGCACTAAGTGACACCGCCTCCCTAGCAGGTCACGGTGGAAAGAGGCCTCAAAAACATCTAGTGTAACCCCCTCACGTAGATCAGGACAAGAGGCCTAGAGAGGCCTGTGCTCGTCGCCAATCTGGGCAGTCAGGTCTCCTGCCCTGCAGTGGGGGGGGGGGAACCTAACCCAGACATGGGGGGGCAAGACCTTCTTTTGTCCCCAACTGGTGGTGTGGCCTTGCCAGCTTCTCCGGACCTCAGTTCTCCTATTTATAAAATGAGAGGGCTTGGCCTGATTTTACAACACGAACAATGCTGTGTTGTTATGGTGGGTATTGAAGGAGTCGGGCCCTTAGCCCGGGATTTCAGCCATAACCCAGGACTCTTCACGGCTCACCACACCCCCTCCCTGCACAAGCTCTGCCGCCCTGTTGCAACCACAGTGGTCTGTTGAGGGGAAACAGTTTCTCAAAGTTCGTCCATATTTTCCATCTCAGTGTCTTGTTTCCAAAAACCGAGGTAAGTGGTCTGCAAACACTGACCCCCTTCTAAATCCGTTGATGATTATAGTTAGGGATTTATAAAGTTCTAGGCAATGAATAGTCCTCTGTCATTAGTGTTTTTATTCTCTTTTTAAAGGCAGTTAGGTGTCGGGGCATCCCGGAGGGTATTTTTAGGTGGAATTCTGCAGGCCCAGCCGTGTGCTGGGCATTGTGCTGAAAACTTTGGGGAAGAGGAGGCGGGGGAGTGGACGTGGGCCGGATGGGTCCTGCTCTCGGGTGGCTAACGGTCCAGTTGGCCGTGGCTCCTAACCCTGACCGCCGTGGGGAACACTTGGGTGGGGAGGGGGAGTCAGTGGCGTGGGGTGGGCATTGATGGTGCACAGCCGGGGTTGAGAACCGCTGGCCTGCAGTCTGCTTCTCAGACTTGAACGTGCATGCGAACCACCTAGGGGTCTTGTTAGAAGGCAGATTCCGACCGAGTGGGTGATTGTCCATTACCGCAGGCTCCCAGATGACTCTGCTGCTGCTGGAGTGCAGCTCACACTTGAGTAGCAAGGGAAGAGGCTACATATAGAGAAGTGCAAGTCACTGGGATTGTGGAGGGTTGTGTAAGAGACTGGGAGCGCCGGTGAGGATGCGGTGAATTCTGCCTGAGGTGAGAAGACTAGGAAAGCCACGCAGATGAGTCGTCGTGTGAGCCGGGCCTTGAAGGATGAACGGGACTTTGCCACTTGGACGAGGTGGAGGGAATAATAGCTCAAGTGAGAGCACAGGTTCAGAAGAGCATGATGTTTGAGGCAGCAGGATGGTCTGGTGTGATACACTAGCGTGATGACAGTGCGATGACAGTTCTGGCCTCAAGAGCCACATGGACCCAGAGTGAGCCAAATGCTCTGCTAAGGAGTTTAAACTCCGCTCTGTAAGCATAGGAACGCTGCACAGTGATTCTCCGCGGGGTAAGAGGAGACCCAGGTGATTCTTAGGGTAGGTGTTAGGAAGAAGAAGCCCAGACAGGTACCCAGTTCCCATACCCTTACTCACTGCACTTTGGCTGCAGGTTAGTGGCTTTTGGGTGAGTCTGGTGTCCCGCAAATTTCTCCAAAAAGAAACGCCAGGGGCGCCTGGGTGGCCCAGTCGGTTTAGCATCCGGCCAGCTCTTGATTTCGGCTCAGGTTGTGCTCTCAGGTTCGTGAGATCGAGCCCCGCATCGGGCTCTGTGCTGACAGCGCTGAGCCTGCTTGGGCTTCTCTCTCTCTCCTTCTCTCTCTGCCCCTCCCCTGCCCGCCCTTCCCCACTTCGAATAAATAAACTTAAAAAAAAACCCCAAAAAGTCAGCTACTGTTGGCATGACGGTCCTTCTCAGTGTTTCTAGCAGTGAGCAGTGCATGGCAGAACTTGAATCTCTGCCAACCCAATTCCCCCCTTCTGCACCTCAGAGCTCTCATCCTCATTCAGTGGCCCTAACTAAGGGAAGTTGAGTCACTTCTCAGATGAGAAGATTTCAGAAGGAGAAGCCTCTAGTGAGATTGTGGTTTTGATTAGAAAGAGGGTGTGACCTCCAGTTCCCTTCCTGGTGTGGCCGACTCTGTTGCAGGAAACATAAACCAGACTCACCCATGCCGCCCCCACTGAATCAAAAGCAAAAGAAGAGAACAAAAAGGCACATGTCAGTCCTTATCCTTAAAAGAACTGGGGGCGGCAGGGGGCCGGGGGCGGGGGTGGGGGGGGGAAGCCGTCACTGCCTGGGCCATCATTGACAAAGCTCCACGGGGCCCTTGGTAACAATGTTGATTTTGTAAACACACCTTCCAGAAGCCGCTTAGGGAATGCTCCATTGGAGACACCGATGCTACGATTTTTTCTCGTTTCCCCAGCTTTGCCTTTGAAACCCGGTGCTTTCATTCTCCTGCGTGAAACAGATTTCTCTTCCTCAGATCAGCGTGTGCGTCTCTCATCTCTCCCGTCCTGTGGCATTTTGAGTTTTTCCAAGCCGGCTTTACATCTGTAACACTTCAAAGGGGATGGCAGGTGAGGGCTGGCAGAGTTGTTTCATCCGGAAGAGGTGTTATCACTTCTTTGCCCCCCCTGGGCCTGGATGTGAACTGCAGCTCCCTTATCCTGGCTGCTTGGTGTTGAGCTCTGGAGCACTGCTGAGCGGCCGGCCAAGAGGCTATTTATAACCCCGAGAGTTTTGCAATGTTACTGAATCGCTTCGACCTAATTTCCACTTCCTTTCTAAAATGAAAACGAGAAGAGTAAGCAAGCCAGTACTGAGAGAGTTCCCCACAAGGAGACCCTTCGTCCGGGAACGTGCTCCGGACCATTTACTGCTCCGACTCTCCTGTCTCCTGGTGCCTCCAACAGAGAGAAAAGCCGGGGGGTTATTCGCCCCTTTCTTGTCGGTAGCGTCAGGGGCGCCAAATCTGGTTTTCCGGTGAGACACGTTCTCACGTTAGAGATGACGGCAGAACTCTCAACAGTGGAACCGCTGTGCAGTTGGAAGGTGGTAGGACGCGGAGGGAACGCCAGACAACCGGCACGGTTCTGGCCAGTCCCTCTCCATTCAGAGGCAGGCCTGGTTCGTAGGAGCTGAGGAGGTCAGAGCCGACGGATCTGTGCAGACACTGGTCCTTTCTGAACCGCGCCAGTATGCCGGGTGCCGTGCCAGGTTGAGGAGCTACAGGGTGTACCTGCCCTGGGGGAGGAGCTAGTGAGGAAGAGAGACGTGTAAATACATGACTATTGTAATAGTGTGTACAGGAACCACAATAATAATACCTGTAACGGGGCAGGACGAGAGCCTTCGCAGGGGTCTGGACAGAATGCTGTGAGAACAGAGTGGCCCCTTCCAGTCTCATGTTGCTAGGGAAAAGCGGGGAAAGCTAAGAAGGGTAGAGAGGAAGTGACATGTGAGCTGGGCTTTGATGTTCGGATAGGAGCTCTTTTGACCGTCCATGGAAGGGGGAGGACATGCACGGGTACAGAAGAAACGAGGGGCGCCTGGGCGGCTCAGTCGGTGGAGCGTCCGACTTGGGCTCGGGTCACGATCTCGCGGTCCGTGAGTTCGAGCCCCGCGTCGGGCTCCGTGCCGACGGCTCGGAGCCTGGAGCCTGCTTCGCATTCTGTGTCTCCCTCTCTCTCTGCCCCTCCCCTGCTCGTGCTCTGTCTCTCCCTGTCTCAAAAATAAATAAAACATTAAAAAAAATTTTTTTTAAAAGAAAAGAAATGAAAGAACGTGGCCTGCCTCACAGAAATACCAAGTATGCTGGGAAGATCTGGCTAGGTTATGAAGAACCGAATGCCACACGGGGAGGTGTCGATCTCCTTCTCCAGACAGTGGAGAACCGTTCTCCAGACACCTGCGGTGGGCCACGTACAGCACTGCCTGCTTTTCACATGGCCTTCAAACAGCACCAGACTACCTGGGATCTAAGTATTAAGGTCAGCCGTGTCACACTGAGCAAGGTACTTAATTTCACGGTGCCTCTATTGTCTCTTAAATGGGGATAATAATACGCCACACAGGGTGGCTTGGTGGATTAAATGAGTTAATACAGGTAAAGCCCTCAGAATACTACCTTTGCACCATGCCATTGTTAGCTAACGTCATCAGCATCAAAGAAGTACGACGTAGAGGGGAAAGAACTAACTTTGAAGTCATAAGACTCAGCCGTGAGATCCAATTCTAATACGATTTCTCTCTTTTCTGGGAGGGCAGGGAGGCGTGGGAAGGAGCTGTGTGGAAGACAAGCTTCTCAACCGATCTGAACTTCACTTGCCTCCTCTGTGTAAAGTAGGGATGATTTACAGGGTTCTTTGAGCATCAGCTGTAGAAATGCCGAAGAACTGAGTGATCGGCTATAAAGAGGCTGTCTACCTATTAACTGTTACATACAACTGTCACATACGTGTCACCGTATCACTGGTCTTTTGTAAACACACCAGACGTACCTAAGTGGGTTTCACTCTTCATTAATTCAGCCAGTGTTAATTGAGGGCCTGCTCAGTGCCATTATCTTTTTTTTTTTTTTAAGTTTCTTTACTTCTTTTGAGAGAGACAGAGAGTGAGTGGGGGAGGGCCGACAGAGATGGGGAGAGGCAGAATCCCAAGCAGGCTCTGAGCTGTCGGCACAGAGCCCGACGTAGGGCACAAAGTCAGGAACCGTGAGATCACGACCTGAGCCGAAGTCAGATGCTTAACCGACTGAGCCACCCAGGTGCCCCTCAGTGCCGTTATCTTAAGCCTGTCATGCTGCTGTCTGTTTGGGCCTCCATTTAGAGTTCCTTCAAAGCTTGGGGTCAGACTGAGCCTTAGGCTTTTTCATTGCAATGAACAGAAAAGCAGTCCAGTTCCATTGAAAGGAGTTTTTTTTGGCGCACCCCGAGTGTAGGAGTTGGAGCCATGGAATCTGGGAAATCATCAGGCTTTTTCCATCTCTTTTTGGGACTTTGTGGTTTCTAGTTTGTGGCCTCTGCTTATCTACTGCACATTTCCGGATTCTTCCTGCAGAACAGCTTCCTCTGAAGGCTCTTGGTTTTTGCTTCGCGGTATCTTTGACTTGCTGGTGGCTTTGGCTTGGCAGGGTACCTGCTGTGAGGCTGACTGCAACATTTCTGATCCAGGGCCCGTTGTGATCCAACGTCCTTAACCCGTGTCTTTAAATTTAAGAGAAAGAGCTGGATTGGTCCAGCTGAGGCTGAGTGTTCCCCTCGGTCCCATTAGCTGGGGCACCGCTGGGGAGGGTGTCATTCAATATGAACGGACTGCCTGCACTTGGTGAGAAAGGGCAGGGTTGCTGAGAACTCCAAAGACAGTATCCAGAAAGGAGTTCTAACAGATACTGGTTGTTTCTTAGCAACACATTGAACTAAGGGCGTAGTTTCTTTGGGTGAGGACTTTGAAGCGGGCAGTCTTCGTTTGGGTTTGTACGTTCTACTTTAGAATCATGGAGTTCTAGACTCAGGAGGCACTTTACACGTGGTTTAGTTCAACACTCACATCTCACGGTAGAGACTTGGGTGAAAGGGACGCCTACACATCCCCTCCCCCCACAGCACTTAGGGACAGGACTGTGACTAGGTCCTGAGTCCGTTGGATCCAAATCTAGTTCCTTCTTCTGCAGCGAAATCATCCCAGCCCAGTGATCTTGCTGCACCTGCACTGCCTCCTTATTTTAAAGAGAAGAACTGAACTAAGTAATAAATGGTCTAAGAAAGCCATACTGTTCAAAAACAGGCAGCAGTCATGTATGGCAAGAGAAGTCAGGAAGGAGTTGCCTCCTGGAGGGCTGGAAGGTGGGGGATTGGTTAGGAGGAGGTAGGAGGGAATTTTCTAGGGTGATGAAAATGTGTCAGGTCTTGTTTTGGGCAGTGGTTATAGAGAGATGTGTGTATTTTTTTTTTTAACTTTTTTAAATGTTTATTTTTGAGAGCGAGAGAGTGCAAGCAGGGGAGGGGCACACACACACACACACACACACACACACACACACACACACACGCAGAATCCGAAACAGGCTCCAGGTTCTGAGCTGTCCGCACAGAGCCCGACGCGGGGCTCGAACTCACAGACTGCGAGATCATGACTGAGCCAAAGTCATATGCTTAACCGACTGAGCCACCCAGGCGCCCCGACGTGCGTGTGTTTCTATTATATATACTTATATATATATATATATACATGCATATACATGAGCTCTGCATTTCACGTATATAAATATACATGATATATAAATTATATCTCAGTTTTAAAAAATGATCTCACAACTGTATAGTCATACCTCCTAATTCTGGCACATTTACCACTAAGGATGGGGATACCTGCCCCAGGCACCCCGAGATTCATGGTACCGCCCCTGCTGTGCTGTGTCACTGGAGCAGAGCTTCTCAGCCAGGAGCTAGTCTAATGGGAACAGTTGCCAGAGGCTCATTGTGTATCTAGGCCCATAAACATTGCATGTGGAAAATTCTGCTTGGAGCTGAGAAGCTTTAGGGGCCATCAGGCCGGCCCCCTGCAACCCCTTCAGGCTTGATTTCGTTCCAGCAAACCGAAAGGCTCGCTCAGCGGGGAGGGGAAGAGCACTGGCCAAAGCCAGCCCCAGGTTCTGTGTCCTTTACTACTTACAGGCTGGTGGAACTGAGGCAGTTTAACCAGCCTCTGAGCGCCAGTTGTGTCCTCTTCAGACAGGAGTAGTAATCTGATTCCGCCTACTTCCTCAGGCTGCTGGGAGGGCTCAGCAAAACCGGTGGAAGCACTTTGAAAACCATCTCTCCATTGCCATGTCCTGAAAATGCTGGTATTTTCGACAGTTGACTTCTGGAGCAGCCCGCCCCGATCAGGACACTGGTCGTGGAAGCTTCCCTCTTCCTGAGACTCGTGGGTGTGTGGGGGAAGGAACTGTGACCCCTTTCACCAAAGGAGTGTGTGCTTCCCAGGCTGCGAGAACTGACATCTGTGCCGGGGCCTAGCAGTTGACAGCATAAGTGAATAACAGCTTAGCAGCAGCTAGCATGTTCCGGGAGGGCCGGGCGGTCTTCGTTAGCGAAGCATGAATTGCGGAGAGAGGCTGAGCCCGGTGGATGCAGGAGGAAGGTTTCTTTCGTTAAGCGAGAGAGAGGCCTGTCCTGAGCCTGTAGGTGAGGAATGTAAATATACGTGGAAATAACCCATCAGTCGAGTGACTTCCCTTCATCAGACCTTGGAGAGAAAATGCTTTAATTACTGCTTGGAGCACCACTAAGCTGGCAGTTGCCTAGGATACCGGTCACATGGGCCCATCTTCCAGACCTGTTCAAAATGATTCGTTTCCCTTCATTTTGGAGACACATGGGGGAGGGGGGTCAGAGGTACTTCCGGAGCCTCGTCCTCCTAGAGACGGGCCCTCGTGTGAGGCTGTCCTCGCCACCCACGCTTGGGCTCTCAACAGCCCTTGCCCTTGGCAGTAGGGACTAAAATAGCATTTCCTGTCCCAGTTCTCTTCCCCGTTTTCTGAACTCTGCGTCATCCCACACAGAGGAGGCTCCACACTGTGTCCTTTGAGGGGGAAGGAGTGGCAGCAGAAACTGGAGAGGAGGCGAGAGAGTGTGTGGCCGGGCCGGGCCGACACCGGGGGTCTTCCTAGGATGGCTGCAGACGAAAGGGCTGGCTCCGCTCAGCTAAGCACTCAACCGAGAACAGGCTCTGCCTGTTCTTGTCTGTCTCAGAGGCTATGCTTCTCCCTCTCAAGGTCCCAAGGCCGGCATTTTGCAGTAAATTCATCCTTCTACCACACAGTCCTCCTGACCCTTAGACCAAAGTGTCACATCGGCAGATCTTGCTACCGGCTGATCCGCAGTTGATGGATAGGCTTTGTCCCGTTTCTACTTGCTGATTTAATGTAAAGAGACAGAAAGCCCAAGGAGAGGTTACGGTGTGATATAGAAAAATTCCAACCAAGTAGTTCGGTATGTCACTTTGGACACTATCTATCTTCTGATTCTCCAAAGTATCTAAGGAGTGGAAAACGAAGGCAAAGTCTCTGACTCTTTCCTTCTTTCTGATTCTTTGTCTCCAGGCGGCTGTGTTTGTGTGTGTTTCTTGGAGAAACAGGGCCCATTGGGAACAATGCCACCACCATCAGACATTGTCAAAGTAGCCATCGAATGGCCAGGTGCTAATGCTCAGCTCCTTGAAATCGACCAGGTAAGCTCCTGAAATGAGAAGCAGAGATGCGGGGAGCAGGATCTGGGAAGTGCATGGCAGAGGGTGTCTTCGGGGGTGGGGGCCATTGGCATCAGGAGTAAGAACCAGCAACACGAACGTCAAGGCCTGTCCCGCCCTGCCCTGTGGAAGGTTGGTCCCGGCTTGGGAGAGGCTTCCTCTCCGGGAGGCAGTCCACACGAAGGCCCAGGTCGATCCTTCTTAGCAGCCCCTCATCAGAACCTTGGCGTGAATAGCCTGTGGTTGCTGGTGAAAGATCTCTCTCTCTCTTTCAGAAACGGCCTCTGGCATCCATCATCAAGGAAGTTTGTGACGGGTGAGTAGACACTGTCCTTGTTCTGGACAAGGACAGGCTGGCTACTAGAGGAACACTGCCAGACCTTGAGAGGAGTCTCCAGTTAGTTGCGTCCCCGGGATGGGGCTTTTGTGGATCACTGTGTCACAAAGGAAGTAGCTGAGGAGGATGTCCCTAAGAGCTCCCCTAAATCTTTTTTCCTCCTTTAAGCCCAAGAATGTCCTGCCCGAGGTCCGGGCGGGGTGCGAGGCCCGCCCCCAATTGCGCACACCATCTTTTCGCGGTGCCCATCTTTATGCAAGTTGCTTTTTCAGCATCTCCGCCTGAACCCGTGGGATCCCCCCATCCTCCAAACAGGCCGCCCAAGCCCTTGAGCGGCTGGGCTGGAAATGAACACGTGCAGCCTCTAGCCAGGCCTGGAGGGAGGGCCCAGTGCCTGTACTGTGTGTTTCTTACACAGGTGGTCCTTGCCAAACCCGGAGTATTACACCCTCCGTTATGCAGACGGCCCCCAGCTCTACATCACGGAGCAGGTCAGTGCCGAAGCAGCAAGTCAGGCCTCACTCGGAAACGAGCCACCCAGGGAGGTGGCGCTGTCGGCCTGGCCGACCTGCAGGCAGCTTCTGTTTATTGGGGACGCACCAGCCCCTGCTTCCTCTAGTGGCTGGAAAACCATGGCTTCTACATCCTGAGGGCTCGGGGCACACGGAGGGGGTGTGAGTTCTCGGGCAAGAAGCACGCGGAAGGAGGCCTGACCCAAGAGGCTCGGTTACGACTACTTTAAAATGACAGCAAGTTCTCGTTGATTCAGCTGGCTTGCACAATTTTAATATTTTATCTCAGCTACTCTTTTTTCCTCTTTGCTACCCAGACGCGCAGTGATATTAAGAATGGGACCATCTTACAGCTGGCTATCTCCCCGGTAGGTATCCGGCTCTCGGGGGGACGTTTATTTAACACATTAGATGATCACCCACCTTAGGCCAGACTCTTTTCCAGCAACCAAGACTACACAGCTTAAAAAGTCAATCTTTGAGGGACGCTTGGCTGGCTCAGTCAGTGGAGCAGCCGACTCTTAATCTCAGGGTTGTGAGTTCAAGCCCAGTATTAGGTGGATATTACTTTAAAAAAAAAAAAAAAAAAAAGTCTGTCTTTGCTTTCACAGCCTTGTTGGGAGTAAACAACCAAAGGCCTCTCTTAAACATCTTGACAGAAAGTTGCTTAGGCAGCTGTGGGGGACTCAGAAAGGGACCGCCTGGCTCAGCCTAAGGATTCCCAGAAAACCTTCCCAGAGAAGGGGGAAGCTTAGCGCAGATGTTGAAGGATAAGCAAGAATCAGCTGAAGAAAGAAGAAAATGAAAAGTATCCCGAGCAGAAAGATGTGCTTTGGGGAAGGCGGGGGTGCTGGGTGGCAGAGGGCCCGCAGCAGCCAGGGGAGAGCCAGACCCGGAAGGGTCCCGGATGGCAGGGGTCTCAGATGGCCTACTCATGGGTTTGGACTTTATGCAGAAAGGGAACGTGGGGACATTGAAAGATTTTCAGCAGGGAGGTACATTATGTTTAGATTTATATTTTAGGAAGATCACTTTAGTGACAGTGTGAAAGATGGGCTAAAAAAAGAAGGTTGGTGGTAGGAGGAATCTTTAAGAAGCTAATGAGCCCGTGAAGGCAAGTGACAGTGGAGACGGAAGGACAGGCATGAGAAATATTTAGAGGTGAACCAGGGGATGTGGTGACATCCCGGATATGGAAGGAAAAGGGAGAATTTGAGGTGACTCCCCGATTCCTGCCAGAGTGGCCCTTAAAGGCAACCAAGGGAGCAACCAGAAGGGCAGAGAGAAAACCAGGAGCAGGAAGTGGCTTAGGAGCTGAGGGAAGGGAGTGTCGGGACAGAGGAAGGTATGGTCTGCAGTGAGCAGAGAGCAAGAAAACCGGGAGCAGAAAAGCCGTTTGTTGATCTGGGGAGCCCATTGGTCCCTGGTGGCCTCTGCGAAGACGGTTTTGGTGGGGTGATGGGTGACAGACAGACTGCAGTGGCAGCAGAGTGAGGTCCGTGACTTTACCGCGCTGTCAGGAAGCTCGGTCATAAGAGGAAGTAGACACAGAAGGCAAGAACTCGGGGATGTGGAGCCCAAAAGAGAATGCTGTTGAAAAGGGAGTAAGACAGGGGCGCCGGGTGGCTCGGTCGGTTAAGCGTCCGACTTCAGCTCAGGTCGTGATCTCACGGTTTGTGGCTTTGAGCCCCGCATCGGGCTCTGTGCTGACAGCTCGGAGCCTGGAACCTGCTTCAGATTCTGTGTCTCCCTCCGTCTCTGCCCCTCCCCCACTCGTGCCCTGTCTCTGTCTTAAAAATAAATGAACATTAAAAAAAAAAACTTCTTAAAGGGGTAAAACATTCATGTGTTTCAAAAATCAAAGAGTTTGACAAAGATGCAGTGAAAGGTCTCCCTCCCTGCCCTGTCCCTCATCTACCTAGTTCCCCGCCTCCTCCACCCTTTACTGCTGGTGCAATTTTTTTTATGTGTCTTCGAGAATAAGCTAAGATGGGAGAGGAAGGTCGATGGTGCAAACGGACCGGGACCTTACTGGGTCAGGACAGGAGGAATCCAAAGCCCCGGTGGAGGGATTTTCGGCTGCTCAGTCCCCAAGGAGGACAGTCGGGCATGGGGGTGGCTTAGGTGGAGAAGGGCTGCCAGAAAATCAAGGGCACGATGACACGTGTTTTCTTGGTGAGGGACGAGACTGGTCCGTCTGCGCGGAAAAGCGACGCGGAGTAGTAACAGCTAACGGTTCCGGAATGCCGGCATTCTGCTGAACGCTTTACATACGTGCTATCATTTAACCTCGACAGACACCCGATGAGATGGGTACTCCTGGCAGCCCCATTTTGCAGATGGGCGAACTGGGGCTTAGGTTAAACGACTTGCCGCTCGTCACACAGATGAAAACGTGGCGGAGCTGCCTCTCAAACCCAGGGCTCTCTGACTCCCTGCCAGTATTCTCACCAGCACGTTCTCCTGCTCCCCCGCCCCCCCTTCCCGAACTCTTCTCATCTTAAGGACTTCATTTCCCCCCTTAGCTCCTCTAGCTTAACGTGACAGCCCAGGAGTTGCTTTCGCAGACGTGCTGAAGCGTTTTACAGACCTCCTGCGCAGACTAGTTGACTTTCTCGGGAGTACATCTCTCTGGAGCAGGAGGCAGCGGCCCAGAAACGCTGTCTCAGGAGGAACGTTAACATTTGGAGTTGGAAGTTTCTAAGTGTGATGCAGACCAGTGTTCTTCAAATTGTTCTATCCTGTGACCTTTTCTCGTGGCGTGCGCCTTCTCCGCTATGGAGAGTGTGGAGGATTTCTGTGTCCTTGAGAGCCGTGTGCTGGTCTAGGGCCGTCTTTGTAAGAATAAAAGAAGAAAGGCAGAGGGGAGAGAGGTGACCCGGCCTGACTCTTTGCCAGCAGCAGGAGCCGGGCTGCGGTCACTTGCTTAGCACTGTAAAGACCCCAAGAGCATTTTGCTCTCAAGGCTCTTCCATTCCAGCTGAGAATATGAATTAGCACACAAAAAAATCAAGAATGATGAATCGGTCACTTGCAAGGCACTGACTATAAAGCTAGTTAAGTTCAGCCAGAGGAAGGACCAGCGAACACTGGGGAAGGGCTTATGGCCGAAGCTTGTAGAAAGGAGGCAAGCAACCTGCTGGGAAAAGTTGGTGGGCTAGGAGAAAGCTTAGTCACCAGCCATCACTTTGAAAAAGCTATTTTGAAAGCTTCCAGCTCCTTGATACTCTTAAAGTTTCCCCAGGACTGTCAGTTTTGACGAACAATGATACGGACTTGCAGAGAAGGTTAAAAAAAAAAAAAAAAAAATTGTCAGGCTTACCACATTTTCAGATTGAAAGGGACCTTAAAGGGGATCTTCAGATTAAATCCTCCGTCAACGCAAGAATCCCTTGTGTGGCATCTTGGCCAGCCGGTTGTCCAGATTCTCCTTGATTGCTTTTGGTGACGGAGAGCTCCTTACATCAAGAGGCAACGTCGTCTACTGGCTGACGGCTTAAATTAATAGAAAACTTCCCTCTGTTGAGCCAATATCTGTTTCTCTGTCTGCCAGAGGTGGCGCCTGTTGTCTCCTCAGTGTCTCTTGTTGTCCTTCAGTGGGAAGTTTTTGTAATCCATAGACCAGAGTGCTACAGAAGGGATACCCGTAACTACAGATCGGTCTTGGCATACTGGGAATTTCCTGATTGGTCCAATAAGCCTGTAGTAAGCAGCTCCTAGACAGTGTCAGCAACAGGGTCTGCCTCGGGCTGGATGGCCACAGAAAGGCCTTCATGAGCCACTCACAGAGCGGTAACCTGCCGCGAGGACCAGATGGCACACATCTTGTCTCTGGTCTCGTAGTCCCGGGCTGCACGCCAGCTGATGGAGAGGACCCAGTCGTCCAACATGGAGGCCCGGCTGGATGCCATGAAGGAGCTGGCCAAGCTCTCTGCCGACGTGACCTTCGCCACCGAGTTCATCAACATGGACGGCATCGTGGTGCTGACGCGGCTTGTGGAGAGTGGAACCAAGCTCTTGTCCCAGTGAGTATTACTGGGCTCTTGCTCGGGATTTCAGAGACTCTACGCTCGGCGGGGCATCCTTCCCTCATCTCCGCCGAGCCTCTTGAACTTACTGGGCACCTTGTGGGTGCAGAGCAGCGTGCCAGGCACTAGGGTCTGCACAGAGGAATGCACCGTCACGGTCCTCAGTCTCGTAGTCTAGCTGGGCTCTCACAGATGCCGCGTAGGAGCGAGAACAGGGGCTTCAGGAGTCAGGAAGAGAGAAGTCGGTTCACGACAAACCTGTTAATTTATGGAAAATGATTGGCCTGGGGGAGGCTAGTGAGCAGACTGTCCATTATTGACCAGAACAGGGGTCTGTTCGTAATCACCCCCTGCTTCCTCTCTCCCCTTTCCAGTCACCTCCCCACTTACACACACGTGCGCACACACAGGCCTTCCTCTGTGTTCGCCATCTCCCCACCACCCATTGTCACGGGGAGACGAAGCTCCGCAACTTTTCCATCTCCCTGCTAGGATGGGAGTGGTGGGGAACCGCGCCGTGAGCAGCAGTGAACGAACAGGTGTTTAGTTAGCCGTCTAGGCCTGTGGTGCCTCAGCTGGCAGAGAGGGAGTCAGAAATCTTTCAGCCAGTGGATCAGCTATTGAAATTTTCAGCCAAACCAAGCAGCTAATCATGGGTGTTTGTCTTAAGTCTCCGATTTTGCAGCTGCACTGAAATCCTGAAGCCTTCCGCTGCCATCAGCGCTGGCCCAGGACTTCCGCAGTCTGCCGGGAGTACGGCATTTGGCTGGCCTTGGTTTCCTCCTCTTTAAAACGGAGATGCCGCTTCCATTGCCATATTGTCACGAGGAATTAATGGGTCCGAACGTGCCTCGCCATTGGGAACAGCGTTTGTTAAATCGAGAGCACCGTACAGATGTATAAAGGGTTGTGTGTAGAAAGAGGAGGGACACAGGAGAGAAGACGTCGTAATCCCCGTCCTCCTCCAGCGCTGCGGTAAGGGCTTCGCATACCTTGTCATCTTGCCCTCGCCACAGCCCTGTGATGTTAACGCTGTGAGACCAATGCAGTCTTACAGAGGAGGAATTTCAAGTTTGGAAAGGTAAAATGTGCACAGTTAGTAAATAGTTGACCAGGATTGAACCCGTGTCTGAAGTTTGTACTCCCTGTCCTGCACTCTGCCCCCTCTTGGCCTTGGACATGGGCTGTGGGCTCCCTTGGGTACCCCCGCCAAGTGTTGGGGTTGACAAAGGTCTGATAGCTTTCTCGGGTTGGGAAATGGATGAGTGATTGTGTTTCCCTGAGATGAGGCAGTACGGGGAAGGAGAGCCTGACCCGCAGCGGCCCTTCCCAGAGACGGATGGACACCTGGACAGAACCTGCTGCACACCTGCCGAGGCACGCATGCAGGCACTCGCAGCCACACCGCCTGACCCCTGGTGTGGGGCTGACGCCGAAATCCGTCCCTGTTGCGGCTGCCGTCACACCTGTGTTCCCTGGTTCTGAATCTTTGTATTATTTTGTGTGTGTGTCGTTGATGTCTCAGCTACAGTGAGATGCTGGCATTCACCTTGACCGCCTTCTTAGAGCTCATGGACCATGGCATTGTCTCCTGGGACATGGTTTCCATCACCTTCATCAAGCAGGTGAGGCCTCCGGCTTTCCATCTTCCCCGCCCCCCTCAGTGGCCGCTGGTCCTCTAGGTTCACGGAGAGATGCCGGCGAGATCGCCGTGCTGCTGGCGGTCGGCTCTCTACCCCCGAGGCCCGTTTTTTTTTATCCTCACGCTCGGGCCTTCCTGGGGCTCCTGAGAGAATTCCTTCATTGCCCTCGAAGATGGAAACGGGCTCCCAGAACTGGAGGTGGCCAAAGCGGGACGGGGTTGTCAGTGAGGCCTGGGACGACACTAGCCGGTCAGCCAGTACGAGCCCGGCGTCTCTGACCTGCTCCCTGCGCGCTCCCTTCTCTTTGAGACACACGTTCATGTCGTCCGCCTTGTATGTCAGTCTGCCTTCTGCCGGCGGGTCTGCAAGGCAACCTGCTCGGGTTGTCAGATCGACCTGGGTGCATGGGAGGGCGTACTTTTGCTTTCCTTTGTTCTGTAGGGAGGGGCAGCGTCACTTCCAAAAAGTGAACTAAAACCAATGAGTGATGTATCTGCTGACCTAGAATCACACCTGTTGTTGGCTCGGGACATTGGGAATTTCCTGACGCCGGAGATATTTAGGCAAAAGTGAAATGGGCACGTGTCGAGGACATTACAATGGAGCTTGAGAATAACGGGGGGTGATGAGATTACAAGACTTTGAGGGCTTCCTGCCTCTTGAGCCTCTGCCGGCCTGTGTGTGTGTAGGGGCACAGTGTGTGTGTCAGGAGAAGGGCCCATGGCGTTAAAAGGAGTTCCCGATTTCAATAAGATCCTGTGCTTTCTCCACTCCGCTTTCCCATGCCTGAACCTCATTTTGAAAACAAAGGATCGAGCCCTTAGATTTTGAGGAAACACAGTTGACTGGAAGCTGTTGTTTGAATTTGAATTGTCCATGCCTAGGGACCATGCCAAGGTGACCATAAACCAGACACCGCTGTCCACATGGGGACAGTGGCCCGGTATGGATGGCATACCAGGAAGGAGAGCCTTCGTGGGCTAACCTCAGAGACTCGAGTCGCCCAGCACGCTTGGGCCCCGGGCTCCCTGACTGATCTGGCCCTCGCTGGCTGTAGATTGCAGGGTACGTGAGCCAGCCCATGGTGGACGTGTCAATCCTTCAGAGGTCCCTGGCCATCCTGGAGAGCATGGTCTTGAACAGCCAGAGCCTGTACCAGAAGATAGCAGAGGAAATCACCGTGGGACAGCTCATCTCTCACCTCCAGGTGTGAGTAAGAGACCCCGCCCCGGCCCCCTTCTCGCCTCTTATTCTCCGTAGGTCTCCCAGCCCTACCCCTTTGCTTGTGTTCCAAACCACTGGCCTGCTTGTTCACTCATTCGTCAGCACTTTCACACTATGGGAACGCTCCCGGGATTGGGCCCCGATCGTGTCACGCTCCTGCCGCAATCCTCCGCGGCGCCCCTTGTCCCTCGGGCTGAAGGGAAGTTTTCCCGGCCTCCCTGTACCGCCGCGTCCCAGACAGAATTAGATGCTCTCTCCTCTTTGGGCCAAATAGTCTCTGTTTGTACCTATGAGAATTATATAGAAAATCCCCTGTTTTTGTTATCTGCCTCCCATTTTAAGCTTTGAGCTCTCTGGGAAGAGGGACCAGTCATTTTTGGATCCCTTGCTTTGGTTTAAGGAGAAGTCAATTAGTATTTGAGAATGAACACTTAGCAAACCAGCAGTGTGCTGTGTGTGTGGGGCCGGGGGGAGGGTAGCAAAAACTATTGTATAGGACACGCGTTCGGGCTTTCCATTCAGATCCCGGCTCCACTGTGTCCTAACTAGGTCCCTGCCTTCCACATGTCACCTTGTCCCATCTGGTCTCCGTTTCCTCAGGTCCAGGCTGGGGTTCACCCTCTCCATTACTCAGACCTGTGAGGCTCAAAGGGGTTAGAAGGTCTAGCATAGTGGCCAGCGTAGGATGGGTATATAATTCAGGAGTTTTTTGTTCTTGTTTGTTTTTGAAGAAGCTTATCCCATTCCAGGCCATTTTGTCAAATGGTAAAACCAGAAGACAGATGAGCCCTTTGGAGCCCTGTTCCTCTCCTCCCCATTCTTTGTACTTCACTTTAACCCTATTTAAGGGGGCTGGACTCCCCAAAACGAGGTGGTGACACTGTTGACTCCTTTGTTCCCTTTTAGCCTTTTGGGCATGGACAGAGTGCCGACAGAATGACCTGTCAGGCCCGGGGAAGCCAGAGCTCCCAGCTTTGCTTATTTATAGCAGCCTTGTCTTCAGCTGTGCTCCCAACCTGTCCCCACCCCACCCTCCCGCCAACAGCCCCGATTTCTCCTTGTCACTTCTAAGGAATTCTTCAGTCTCTGTTTTCATACCCCAAAGCCAAAAGGTTGTTTGAAATGAAGGGAACATTATAAACTCCAGATGGAGAGTTCTGATTTTCCTGACGTCAGACTTACCTCTCTGTTTCTTTGTTTCTGAATCAGGAATGACCCAGTTGTGTACCCAAGGATGATAGAGGACAATGGCATTTCTTAGGGGTCAGTCCGTGAATATTTTCAGCCCGTAGCTACTACCAGAAATTATGTCCTCTGCTGTTGGGGCTGAGAGATACTTAGTGCCCTCCGTGAGACCTCCAGGATGCCCATTCACCCCACCTGAGCAGGAAGTCTGTTAGCCCGTCTAAGAAGAGAGCCACGGAATGCATCCCCAGTGCGGCCCTTGGAGACATTTTGCCAAGTGCTTGGATTATAAGATTCCAGAGAACGGTTGTCTTTAATTCATTCGTATTAAAATGAAATCAGTTTAGGGGCGCCTGGGCGGCTCAGCTGGTTGAGCATCCGACTTGGTTTTGGCTCAGATCACGATCCCAGGGTCATGAGATCGGGCCGTGCGTTGGGCTCTGTGCGAACGTGGAGCCTGCTTACGAGTCTCTCTCTCCCTCTGCCCCTCCCCGGCTCGTGCGCGCCCTCTCTCTCTCTCCCCCCAAAATAAAAAATAAACAAAATGAAATAAATGTGTAGTTGAAGACTTTGAAAATAGGGAGGAGCACAAAGAGTCAATCCTTTTCCCATTTTCCCACCTGCAGACATAACTACTGTTCACATTAAATTAACTGCCCTGCTAGTCTTTTTTTCTGTGTATGTTTTTGTTAACAAAACTGGGAGCTTACTACACATACTGTGTGTCCCTTGACGTTCTTATGAAATAATATCTCTTGAACGTTTCCCCATGTTAAAGAGTCTTGGTGGTTCTAAGTCTTTTCTGCATGCCATATGCCTTTGAAAATTCAGTAACAGTTATAGACTCTCACCTCCTCGGAGAAAATAACACATAGTCAGCCAACCGCATGGAATGATTTCTGCATCATTTCTAGGGTTTACAGACACTCCAGACTCATCCCCGAGTCCCAGGTGAAGAACCTTCCCGAGATGATTTTTATTGATGACCTACGACACTTGGATTATTTACCGTTCTTTCTTTTTTTTTAACAGTACTCGAATGAAACACTTTGCCCAACTCTCTGATTCCTGTCTTTGGATAAGTTGCTCTTAGTGGAGTGGCCGGGTCACAGAGTATGCCCACTTTCGAGGCTTTTGAGGCTTCACCCCAGACGATCATTTGATTACCATCTACAAGCGACTGCTGTAAACGCCCCACGGGGCTCTCGCTGGTCCGTCTTCTAATGTCCCTCTGCCTTCTTTCTCCACCGGCACAGCTCCAACCAGGAGATTCAGACCTACGCCATTGCACTGATTAACGCGCTTTTCCTGAAGGCTCCTGAGGACAAGCGACAGGTCTGTGGCTGTCTTTTCAAGCTTTTCATCTGGGCTCTTCCAGGAGAAGAGTTGTCACCCACCTACCCTTTGCTGCACGGAGAGCAGAAATGCAGCCATTTCCCCCAAGAGTCCTTGCTCCTGTCCCTGTGTGTCAGGCCCCCTAGTTCCAGGGAAGAACTAGAAGGGGACCCCGCGGGTCTCGCGTCAGAGCAGGGGCCTGCAAACTTTCTCCTCTAAAGGGCCCGAGAGTAAATATTTCTTGTTCTGTGGGCCGATGGTCTGCGTGGCAGCTGTCCCACTTTGTCATCATAGCCAAAGTAGCCTCAGACAATAGGAAAGCAAATGGGTGTGGTGTCTTCCAGAAAGACCTTAGATACACAACTAGGGGACAAGCCCAGTTTGGTCTTAGTTGCTGACCCTGGCTTAGAGGGTCAAGAAGAAGGGGGAGGAGACCTTCCAGGCATCACTGTCAAGTCCACGGAGACCCTTACTTAAGGAAGCAAGGCGGGGGGGGCGGGAGCGGGGGGACTTGGCACAAAGTTTCACGTATGAAGGCCTCTGGCCCAGATTCTAAGCTGCTTTCTTCCCCTGCTCGTTAGCTGTGTGACATAATGCAAATCGCTCTGCTTCTCTGAACCCCAGTTTCCTCATCTGTAACCTGGGAGCGGCAACATCTGCCCCGTTGACTTCACGGGGATGTGAGGAGAAGAAACAAGACCCCTGTCTTACAAGTGAGGAAACCAGGAATCAGCTGGGCGGGGAACGAGCACTGACCTGAGTCCGGGGCCCTGAGGCTACGTGCTCTTCTGGGCTGGGCAGGTGCTTTAACCTCTGGGTCTCCGTTGCTCTTTCTGTAAATGAAAGGGCCAGATTAAGTGATCGCTAAGGGCCCTTCCGACACTGACACTCTAGATACAGCTGGTAAAAGCCCAAGTGGTGTATACAAGACTTTAAAATTCTCCGTCAACACCATGGGCTCTGTAAAGTTGAAATCCACGTGGGTTCATGCACTGAGCTCCTGGTGGGTTCCGGTGGGAGGAGCCGGAGCGTCCATGGTTCCGTCTGTCCTCGTCTTTCTTGGATGGCTTTGCTCTGTTAATCTCTTCCTTCCTAGTCCAGTTTTGAATGTGAGCTCATTCTCCCATCTGCTTCTCTCTGTGCTTTTTGCTTTCTGCCGGCAGGACAAGCACCTTAACCCTCTAGACCTACCTGTCACTGTAAGTAGTGCTGCTTCGTGGAAGGGGCCCCAGCCCTCTTCCAGGTGGGGAGGTCAGAGCTGGGCAAGAACCTCACGTTCTGGTGCAGGTGCTCAGGAAACCGTGAGACCCAGAGTTCTGGGTGCTGTAGATCCCGTTCGTCAGAACACTCCGGGAAGTGCTGGAGATTAGCGTCACGTGCAGGAGTGAGGGGATGTCCACCCTAGGGAATGCTGTCCAGTCTTCCCTTTGTAACCTGCCTTTCCGTGAGTTTGTGGGTCAGCCCGGGGAGATCAGATTCGGAAATAGCCTGAGACTTTCGCCGAGATGATCCCATGGACGTGTCGCCTTCCAGCTTGGTACAGCAGAGAGCGAAGATAAATCCACATCGCCCTGGATGCGTCCTAGACCGTAGGAATCTGACAGGGTTTAAGACAGTTGACAGAAGGGAATTTGCCTGCTCGCTTCTTGGCTAGAGGGAGCTTTAGAGGTCGGCTGTACGAGGCTGAGAATGAGCGGTTTGCCCCAGCACCGCAGAGGAGCTTTGGGTGTGAGGCCGTTACGTTCCGGGAGCAGACCACTGCCACTTACCTGCTTTGTGAGTTGTCCACAGCAAGGCCGAATCTCAAGCCGACCTCCTCTAGCCACCAGAGAAGCTTCTAGGCCACCTTCTCCTCTGCCAGCCAGCGTGTGTGCTCAGGGGAAGCAAAGTACAGCTTAATGTCCCTGGCAGCGTCAGCCATTTGGAATATGGCTAGAAATGGAGAAGCGAGAGCAAAAGGCCTTTCAGCTCCGAGAAAAATGAGACCCTCACAGACACCGCTCCGTGGGAGAGGCGTGACAGCTCCCTCAGGCCCAGTGATTCAGAATTATCCATAAAATTAAATTAAGGCAGCAGTTTAGAAAGTGAAGCCATACTAATTAACGTGCTAAGAAGTGATGGCCGAGATTGGAAGGAGGAGACAGAAGAATTATGAAGAGCTGTCAGAAAGATTAAAAGCACAGTAAGCTGGGACCATTTTTGTTTAGGGGGAAAGAGCGGCACATTCAAGAGCTCCTTGGGCTATTACGGAGTCATAACACGCTGTTCTTTTTGTTGAGCCCAGTCCTTGGCAGTGATTAAATTATAATCGTTGCAGTCCCTTCAAAAATAAAGAAACGTATATATTTTCAGAGGATTTGCTTAAGAACGGTCCCAGTAAGGTCCTGAAAGGACCCTTAAGGCTTCGCTCCCCGGAAGACTCATTTATGGAGGGTACTTTATTTCCCAAGCGTGCCAAATAAATAAAGTGTTACTGTCAGAATCTGAACCAAATATAATAAAAAAGGTGACCCTATTATGAGAAATTACCCAAAAGCACCAGCACGCTCTTCTCCAAAGCAGTCAGAAGTGAGTCACAGACTACTCACTGTTCCAGAGCATCCGCTCCCCGGCTCCCCAGCTGGTGCGGCGCTGGGGGGCCCGAGGGGGGCGCTGGGACCAAAGCCCTTTCCTCGGCTTGGAGGAGGCCCATCCGGCCAGTGGTGGGTGTCTGCCTGGAACGGTGCATGGGAACCATCACGCTGCTCTGTGCTCCGTACGCATTGTCCATTGCCCGGCATCCTCGTAACACAAGTGTCTTGTCCTGAAGCAGTCTTTGTTCCTCTTTGAAGACGATGTGGTTGATTGTGCCATCGGGGAGGGACACCCTGTGTGGCTCCGTTTGCATTCCCAGAGGGAAAAAAAAACACAAGGGAATTTTTTCAGAGTATAAAAGATGTTGGGTGGGTCCGTGGATTTTTTCCATTTGCCCACTTTTTAATTGAAAGGAGAAAACATTTAAGAGAAAAAGCCGCAGAGCTCCGATGCCACTTTCCTCTCGATAGTTGTCACAGCTGGGCGCGTGCCATCGTGCCTTACGTTTGCTTGTTTTTCTCAATAGGATATGGCCAACGCATTTGCACAGAAGCACCTTCGCTCCATAATCCTGAATGTAAGTTCCCACAACAAGCTGTGTTTTGTTATTAGCGATAGCAAGTATTACTGTTCTGTGATGGTGTCATTAGTGAATTTACTATCGAGTGGGATGGCACTCGGGGAACCAACGGGTAGGTGCGAATAAGCCCATGTTAAGCTGGGAAGCTTTTTCTTATAATCCTCTGCAAGCGGAGTTGTCTCTAGGAGGCTGTCCCACCAGGAATTACAGAGCCTCTAAGGTCCTAAGGCCAGCCAGCTACACGGTTTGTTGCCTTGCAATTCCAAATTTTTTTCCAGAAGGAATGTGTCAAAATAGGCCCCAAAGAGGAAAGGGATTCTTTCAGCTAACATCCATCAGACCTGAGTTGTGTGGGGCACCGCTAGGGATGGACGAGACAGTGTGGTGTGTTTGCTCCCAGAAATCTTCCGGTCCAGTAGGGACGGTGCTCTAGCAGTGTGTGGCCAGTGGTTCCTTGGAGCTCCATGGTCTGGGGATTTCAGGAGGAGGAGCACCGCCTGCCTTGCAGGAGGTGTCAGGAAGCCTCTGGAGGAATGACGCCCTGAGGCTGAGCCTCCATCATTCGTCCAGGAAGGAAAGGAAATCCAGTCAGGAGTGGCTGGAATTGGCTGGAACCTAGAAGGAATGTGCCATGGGGTAGAGGGTGGGGCAAGGAGCAGACACGTGGAGGGCGAGCAAAGACCGGATCGAGTAGGGCCTTAGTCTTTTTCCCAAGCAGAGTTGAAGGGTTTAATTGGGATGGTGACATAACCAGGCTGGCATTTAGAAACCTCACACTAGCAGGTGTGTATGTTTCCTGGGGGTATGTGAGGGAGGAGAGTAGAGGGGGAGGTGGTGAGGAGGGAGGCATCTGGAAAGAGGGCTGACTCCCTGTTCCCACGCAGGGATGTGGGTGAGAGAGAGCTGGCTGGGGGTGGGGGTGGGAACTGGGGAAGTGAGCTGAGGATCTGGGTGCAAGGGAGGCCATTCTATCAGTTGTCAAAACCAAGGGAAAACCAGACCACAGTGAAGGGAATAAAATGAGAAATCAGAAGTCAGGTGTGAAAGGCTTGATAATTCTGAGCGTGAACTTCAGAGTCCCCACCTCCACTCTACCATTAAGCAATCTGTGATCTTGAGCAATTCACTTAACTTCGATTTACTTTGATTTGCTCATCTGGATGTGAGGCCTGAACGAGCTCATATATATATATATATATATATATATATATACAGCTCTTAGCAGGGTGCCTGGCACTTGGTAAGCACCCCGCTCGCAGCGGGTTCTCTTACCCGTGAACAGGATACAAAGGTGAGAGAATTCAAGAAGTGAGCTCTGAGCACTTGCAAAGTTGAGCGATCGGCTGCTCTGAACAGCCCGCCAGACTTCACCTTGCAGAACCAGCTCCTGCCTGCTGGCCGTTTCCCTGGTCGAGGCCCCACCGCCACGGAGGGACTCGGGCAGGAGGGACGACGCTCCGGCCCGCTGCCTGCGAGTGAGGCGGCGTGCACGGGTCCCACGCGTGCTTGTCCACATTCCTGAGCAGCTGTGTTGGACGCCATCCTGTGCATGTGTGGGAGCGAGGGTCGCCTTCTGACGGAAATTTAATGAATCTCGAGGCTTGTTAATTACCAGAGTAGGATTAGTTCAGCTCATTTCTGGACAAACCTTGGGACAAGCGAAGATTCCACTATAGAAGACAATGCGGGGTCAAGACTCAGGACTTCAGTGGTTCTCTACAAAACAGTTAATGCGTGCTCACTGAAGTCCAAGGAGCTCACTGAGTCAGGCCAGAGAGCGTAAGCCTCCATTTACTCAGCAGTCAAATAAGACTCCAGGTAAAAGCTCTGAAACTGACTCCTCAGACTGGGGCTGTACTTCCGTAAGCCCGTTGCTGGCTGGAGTGATTACCTTCCCACTGTGATGTCTCTAAGTTTGAGAGAGGGGGATTAAAGTGAATGAGAACCGTATCACATTATCTTTAGCCTCTTCTCAAAGTGGTTTTATGAATTATGGAGAGAGGAGAGGAGGAAGGAAGACGGAGAGCCGGGTAGGGTAGGGAGGAATTGGAGCGGCAGAGGGAGGGGGCACAGAGAAAGGAAGAGGCTCGGAGAGGGGCAAAACGAGACGTGTGGAGGGGACCAAGGGGACCCTGCGCGATGAGACACTGGCGGGGGTGGGCGGGTAGCTAAGGTTGGAGGAGGAGGAGCGGCAGTCAGTTTGGGATGGAGGTGAGCACTGAGCCTGAGCCGAGAGTCCGGGAGGTGGAGACAGCCACAGACAGCCCCTGCTCGGAGGAGGTGGGGGCCTCGGCACTCGCTCCAGTGAGAGGTCAGGAGCAGCGCCGTCCGCAGAACCTTCCGCAGCATGAACGTGCCGTCCGGAATGGCGGCCACTAGCCGCGTGTGGCTACTGAGCCCCGGCAACGTGTCTAGTTGTGACTGGGGAGCCAGATTTGTCATCTTCTAAAATTTCAGTTAAAACACCCACACGTGGCTTGTGGCTGCTGCGTTGAGCTGGGCAGATCTAGAGGAATGAAGAGCACCCTGGAGTCACGTGCCGGGGAGAGGAAGTCTAGAGCAGTGCCGTCACGTAGAAATGACATTGAGAGCCACTGATTTCGTTTTAAATGCTGTAGTCGCAGCATTAACAAAGGAATACAGGAAGTCAATTTCAACGGTAGATTCGGTTTAACCCAATCTATCCAAAATACTATGCGTTCAACGTGTAATCGATAGAAAACGACTAATGAAATATTTTGCATTTTCTCTTTCGCGCTAAGGCGCTGAGATCTAGCGTACATTTTACATTCACAGCACGTCTCAGTTTGGACCAGCCGTGTTTCCAGTGTTCAATGGACATCACAGGCCTAAGACCTTGATCTCGAGCCAGAGTAGGCTCTAGAGTTACGGAACTCTAGAGCAGTGCTGTCTGCTAGGACTTTCTATGCTAATGGCGCTGTTTTATATCTACTCTTCTCATTGGGTGGTAGCCACTAGCCACATATACCTGTCGAGCTTAAAATGGGGCTGGTGTGACCAAAGACCGGAATTTTTACCTCAAATTAATTTTAACTCACGGAAACACACGTGGCGAGGGGCCACCATATTGGACAGCAGAGCTCCAGAGACATAGAGCTGGAGTGAGTGAGAGAACATAGAGGACACAGAGGTAGCGTGTGGGGGGAACTGGGCAAGAGTCTCACTTGGGTGAGGAGAGACCAAGAACAACTAGACTCAAGATGGCGGGTAAGACAGCGGAGGAGCGAGAAATACAGGGGAGCGAGTGAGAAAGGGCAGCCATCGGGAGAGTGAGAGCCGGACCGTAGGAGACAAGGACGTCGTGAGGCATTGGTCAACCCAAGGGACACAGGGAGAGGTACCATGCAAGAAAAAGGTGGGGCATGAGGAAAGGAGAAGTGGGGTGGGTGTCAGATGGACGAAGGGAGGTAGTGATGGACTGAGAGGGCATGGTGGAGGTCATGGGAAGAGAGGGGACAGGACAGAACACAGGGGATATAGGGAGGAGGGTACATAGAGAATGACAGGAGAGAAGGTGGTGGGAGTGTTGGGTGTAGACAAGGAGCATTAGATGCCCTCCTTGTGGAGGTGTCTCCGTACCATTTGAAGAAAACGACCTTTCCTAAAGCCTGTACTTGGTGAGGCCATCCACGCCATTGTGTTTTTCTAAAGACAGAGTGGAGTCCTCTGTACACACTCTCTCATCTTGGATTGAGTGCCCAACTGGGGGAAAGTCCCACTGCTGAGCCCTACTTCATAATCTTTTTTTAAATAAGTTTTAACGTACTTCTTTTGAGAGAGGGAGAGAGCATGTCTGTGTGAGTGGGGGAGGGGCAGAGAGAGAATCCCATGCAGGCTCCGCACTGTCAGCGCGGAGCCCTGCAAAGGGCTCGAACTCACAAACTGTGAGATCATGCCCTGAGCTGAAACCGGGAGTCAGAAGCGTAACCGACTGAGCCACCCAGGCGCCCCGACCTGCATCATAATCTTAGCCGGGTAGCCTCCCTCATCTTTGGCGTGGCTGGGTACAGCCTCCACCCTTGGTTCCACTTTCCCTGCCCAGGGGAATGCAGAGAAAGAGACTGTGCCGTTTGGGCCTGCAGTGAATCATCTCACCCTGAATCAAGCCCTTTCATGCTCCATCCCTTCCAGAACACGAAGTCTCGAAGTTCTGAGTGTAAGAGGGAAACCCTGTTCCCTGCCCAGCGTACTTTCTTTTTCACCAGCATGGATGTGACTCTCCCGCAGAAGAAAATCAGTTCAGCCCTCTGCCCCCTGCCTTTACTTTTTACAGCATGTGATCCGAGGGAACCGCCCAATCAAAACTGAGATGGCCCATCAGCTGTATGTCCTCCAAGTCCTGACCTTTAACCTTCTGGAAGAAAGGATGATGACCAAGATGGACCCCAATGACCAGGTAAGTGCTCAGTGGGACAGAGCTCTCCTGGCTTAAATCATGTATTGTTTGATGTGGTACATTCCACCATTAGGCCATGCATTGAGCACCTACTGTGTGCCAGGGACTGTGTTTGATTGTGTCTGCAGAAATGGCTTGTGTTGCCCTGGGAAACCTGGCTCTGCCTCCCTGCGATCGCTTCCCTCTGGGTGACTCTCTGGGCCAAGCCCACCTCTGTCCTGCCAAGGTAGAGGTGATGCCTTCTCGGGGATTGATCGGGGCCAGAGTTCCGTGCAGAAAAGTCCGACCTGCTCTTTCTTTTCCTTGCTTCCCTGGGTTAGCTGATTCACCTGCTGACTGTCTGTTTGACTTCTCAGGCTCAAAGAGACATTATATTTGAACTGAGGAGGATCGCATTTGATGCAGAGTCCGACCCTAGCAACGTCCCCGGGAGTGGGACTGAAAAACGCAAAGCCATGTACACCAAGGACTACAAAATGCTGGGGTTTACAGTAAGTTTCCCAAAGCACGGATCTTGGTAGGCGTTCTCCCCTGATAGGAGGTCAGAGGGCCCACCCTCACAGAGCCCTGAGAAGCCCCCCTTCATAATGGAGGTCCTGGAACAGATGACATCGAGGGGCTGGTGGGGGCGGGGGGCTGGTACTTAGTTTGCCTTGGTGACGGCAGATTACACATTTCTGTGCAGCATCTGGCCCCGTGGAACGAATCTCTCTGTTGGAGGGCCCAGGAGGTCAGTCACGTAGACAAAGAGAGGACCTCTCACCGCAGCAGCTAGGTTCTTTGAAATGCCAAGAGTGGCTATTTTGTGATTGGACACAAAGCCTGAGGATGAAGTTCATTCAATTAAATACTCACTGTGCACCTGCCTCCTCGGGGCATGGCGTGCTGGGCTCTGGGGAGACGGGATGAGTCCGCACAGTCAGGGTCAGGAGCGCCCAGTCTCGTAGAGATGGCGGGAAGGAAGGAGGTGAGCACCAGAGCTAGTGTCATCGAGGGGAGGGCAGTAGGGCTTCCCCGCCAGTGGCTCTGCACACGTGAGGCTACCGAGTCTCAAATTGGGTTTCTTTATTTCCCCAGAACCACATCAACCCAGCGATGGACTTTACCCAGACTCCTCCTGGAATGCTGGCCTTGGACAACATGCTGTACTTGGCTAAAGTCCATCAGGACACCTACATCCGGGTAAAGGCTGGGGGCCAGCTGGCTCGGCCCTGCTACGTCTCTTGCCTCCCTAATCCCCCCTCCCTGTGTCCTCACAGATCGTCTTGGAGAACAGCAGCCGAGAGGACAAACACGAGTGCCCCTTCGGCCGCAGTGCCATCGAGCTCACCAAGATGCTCTGTGAGATCCTGCAGGTTGGGGAACTGCGTAAGTCCCCGCCGCTTCACTCTTCTATCAGACGTTCCAAACTCGGGAGCCTTGGGGGACTCGAGGTTACAAGGTCAGGGGTCGATGGGACTGGGCAATTACTGTGCGGAGTTCTGGTAATCGGTGCGTGAGCTGTGATCCGTCCTATCCTCGTCTAAGGGAATCATGGCTGCTGCCTCGTTTGAGCGGGTAATTTGAAGGTGTTCGGAGCTACACCAGCATCCGTTTGCCCCTGTGCGTGAGGCTGGCTGAGCCTCTGAGAAGGCAGTGCCAGACCAAGAAAGCGTCCTGGCGAAGGAAGTCGAGAAAGGCCCGTCTCACACTCTTCACTCGCCCTGGCCTTGCTCTGTTTTGTTCCTTGGGGCCTCGGTGCACGCGATGCAACATTTCTGAGTGCGAGGACCCAGCTCCACCCTCCTGTTTCTCATCCTCTGTAGCAAACGAGGGCCGCAACGACTACCACCCGATGTTCTTTACCCATGACCGGGCGTTTGAGGAGCTCTTTGGGATCTGCATCCAGCTGTTGAACAAGACCTGGAAGGAGATGAGGGCGACAGCCGAGGACTTCAACAAGGTCAGTGTCCCAGAGCTCTGATGCCCACGGGCTGAGGTGGGCGCGTGACGGTCTGTGACCCCCTGAGCTGGGAAACCGGCTTGGTCGGCGGCACTGGGTCCCGAGACGGAGCACGAGAGCGCCTCGGGTCCCTCCGCTTGTGCTTCTGCGATAGCCTGGAGCCGGGACCTGCCCCTCAGTGCCCTGGGCCCCTCATTGACCCAGTGGAGCCAGGCCGTGCCCCGCCCGTCTTCCGTGGAGGACAGGAAGCCAAGCCTGACACTAATCGCCGTGGTCTGCCAAACACCCACTATGGGCAGGCACTGGTGTGGTTCTGTAGGCGGGAAACATTGGCGAGAGTGGGGGCGGACCTCCGTGGTGAGTGTGGTCCGGCTACCCCCTCGGTACCGACTCCCAGGGCACACCACGTACCCGCTCTCTGTCGCGCCCCGCTGGGCCCTCCGAAGCTAGAATAATCTAGAAACTTCTCATCTCATTGCAAAAAACTGGCAAAGTATAGAGAGGAGAACATTCTCTATAATCGCACCACCCAGCGACGACCATTTCCCTGTTTCTCTCTCGTCTTCTTTTCCCCTATAGACTCGGCCCCGCTGAGTGCAGAGCTGTTGGATGTGTGGTGTGATGGCCCTTTTTTTCTTTACCTGTTGTTTTAGGGAAATACCCCATCTTTTGAACCCACCTCAGTGTGCCAGGCGCTGTGCGTCCATATAGCATCCATATGGCGCCTCCGGGCAGCATATACCCGAAAATGTGCCTTCCTTTCTCATGTTTTAAAGATGAGTGGGGGGGCGCCTGGGTGGCTCAGTCGGTTAAGCGTCCGACTTCGGCTCAGGTCATGATCTCACAGTCCGTGAGTTCGAGCCCCGCGTCGGGCTCTGTGCTGACAGCTCAGAGCCTGGAGCCTGCTTCGGCTTCTGTGTCTCCCTCTCTCTCTGACCCTCCCCTGTTCATGCTCTGTCTCTCTCTGTCTCAAAAATAAATAAACGTTAAAAAAAATAAAAGGTGAGTGGGGGTGGGGGCCTGCAGACCCTAAGCAACTTGCTCCAGGAACAGATTAAGAGATGGGGTCAGGATCTCAGCCCATTTCTCACCAACTTCAAAACCTGTGCATTTGTCACCATGAGGCACTTGTCCTAAGGGGCCATCTAAGAAGGTGTGCCTTAGAGAGCCAGTACTCCTGTTCACCCAGCGGGTGTCTGTAGGGCCTCCGGGGTGGGGGCAGAGCCATGGGACCCGGAACCAGCCTGGCCCCTCACCGGAGGGGCCCAGGCAGACGCCATCCTCCTTTCTTCCCTTCCAGGTCATGCAGGTGGTTCGAGAGCAGATCACTCGAGCTTTGCCCTCCAAACCCAGCTCCTTGGATCAGTTCAAGAGCAAACTGCGTAGCCTGAGCTACTCTGAGATCCTGCGGCTGCGCCAGTCCGAGCGGATGAGTCAGGACGACTTCCAGTCCCCGCCGATCGTGTAAGTGCTGCCGGCTGGGCTGGGGGGAGGCGCCACCAGCCGTGCCGTCCCGTGACCTCCCCTCGCTCCGGTGCGTGTCCACACAGGGAGCTGAGGGAGAAGATCCAGCCCGAGATCCTTGAGCTGATCAAGCAGCAGCGCCTGAACCGTCTCTGTGAGGGCAGCAGCTTCCGGAAGATTGGGAACCGCCGAAGGCAAGGTGAGGGGGCCTGGGCCCCTGGGCCGGTCCTTACCGCTCAGAGTCAGTGCCCTGGGGAGAGAGCCTGCCGGACAGGGGACAGGTCGTCGTTTTGCCTTCCGTGTGCCCAGGCCCTTCCCGGACCTGTCTTTGGTCACTTGTTTGTCTTCCCGTGTGTTGCAGAACGTTTCTGGTACTGCCGCTTGGCCCTGAACCACAAGGTCCTGCACTATGGTGACTTGGACGACAACCCTCAAGGGGAGGTGACGTTTGAGTCCCTGCAGGAGAAAAGTAGGTTCACTTCTCCGTTGACGTGTCATAGTAGCTGGACTCCATGTCAGGAGATCTGCGTTTTAGTCCCGGCCGTTTCAGGCCGATTATCTGGTCTTGGGCCGCTTGTCTCTCTGGCCTCCTCTGTCAGAGGTCATCTCTACCTGGACTACCTCACAGAGCTATTTGGAGAATTCCGTGAGATTCTGATGTGATTGGGCTTTGTAGACTGTCAAGGGTGATACAGGACTGTGTTGAAAGGCGGTGTTAACGAGCCGAAGCTCAGAAGCCAGATTGCTGCGTTCAAATCCTAGCTTTGCCGTTAATTCTCATTAACTGCAAGTTAATTCTCACCTCTGCCTTGGTTTCTTGTGCAAAATGGGAATAATAGGCACATTTCCTTTGTAAGGGGATTGAGTGAGTCATGTAAGTAAATCGCTTACAACATTGGCTGTCACGTAGTAAGTGAGCACAGCTATTTGCTCGTGGCATTGTTCTCTTAACCGCTATGCTATGCCGTGGAGGGGGCGTGAGCCTCTGAGGCCCCAGACCTTCGGGGAGACCATCCCAAAGCCCTGAACTGACCCCCAGTCAGATCTGACACAGCCCAGCCAGTTGTAGCCCACGGGAAGGGACCACGGAGGAGGAAACAACACAAGGCTTCTCTCTCTGAGCTGATCAAGCCCTGTGGTCCGGGGGCTGGGGCTTCCCCTCCAGCACTGACGCAGAGACCCATTTACAGCATAAATCTTCCGGGCTAACTCTCTTCATTTGCCAGTTCCTGTTGCAGACATTAAGGCCATTGTCACCGGGAAAGATTGCCCACACATGAAAGAGAAGAGCGCTCTGAAGCAGAACAAGGTGAGTGGAACGGGGGCCCTGGCAGAGTCACCGTCACTGCGACGCCTGGAGAGTGCAGTCGGCGGTGGCCGCTGTCCGAGCACACGCTCTTCTGTCCACTCTCTCCCGCTAAGTTGTTCCTTCAGGTCTTGCAGAACCCCCGCGTACGCACCACCCGGCCTCAACAACCTTGGCAGGTCCCAGCTGTCCACCTACTGTACTACTTTGAAGAAAATCTCAAGTTATGCCGTCGTTTCCTTTTCAACGTGTAGAATGGATCTGTAAATTATAAGGGCTCCTACCATAATCACCATACCATGATCACACCTAAAAAGAAAGAAAAAGTTGTTATTTAATGTCAGATATCCCACAGATGTTTGCGCTGTCTTGTGAATAGCGTAATTTCTCTGTATAAAAACACACAAACGGTGTGCGCACACATACGCACGCTCACACCGTTCTGTTCGCTAAATCAGAAACCAAACAGGGTCTGCACACCGTGATTATTCTTTTAAGTTCCTTGATTACCAAGTTCCCCTCTAGCTTTTCCATGTTCGTTTCACTCTTGGCAGTTTATCAGCGGAAGAAACCAGGTTGCTTGTTTGGTAGCTTCTCGGAGTCTGAAATTTGCTGATCGTCTCCCCATGGTATAGTTTAACTTGTCCCTCCGTCCCAGATCTGGACGTTGGTGGAGAGACCTCGGGGGAGGCTTGATCCAGTTCAGGTTTGACCCTTTTTTTTTTTTTTTTTTTTTTTGGCAAGACTACTTGCTAGGTGGCATTATGTTCTATCAAGAGACACACGATGCGCGATGGTCTCTCTTTTTGTGATGTTAGCAGACTGTTAATGCCGAGTGCCTCAATCCACTGGCCAATTAATATTTGCAAACTAACAGTGTTCCAGTGCAGTTGTTCCTTTTCATTTATGAGCTGAACTACTTCTCTAAAGAGAAACTTACCATCATCTACTCTTGGTTTCCCAGTGGTCCACTTTATATAAGAAAGGATAAGCGATTGATTCTTTCCTTTTATAAAAGTACCCACTTTTAAAACAATGAGTTGGTTCTCTGGTATCATCCAACAGTGACCAACTTTGCGTATGTGTTTTGTGGATGTGTTCCTGTGAACTCTTAGACTTAAGCAGATATTTGTTCCACTCCATTACAGTTATGCTGTCGATGCTTCAATTCCCCCATCTTTGGCCACAATTTGTTACCATTATGGTGGTTTTAAACCGTTAAGACTTGGGGCGCCTGGGGGGCTCAGTCGGTTAAGCGTCCGACTCCGGCTCAGGTCATGATCTCGTGGTTCATGAGTTTGAGCCTTACGTCAGACTCTGTGCTGACAGCTCAGAGCCTAGAGCCTGCTTCAGATTCTGTGTCTTCCTCTCTCTGCCCCTCCCCTGCTCACGGTCTCTCTCTCTCTCTCCCTCTTAAAAATAAAAAACATTGAAAAAAAACCTAAAAAAATCAAGATTAAAAAAAACTGTAAAGACTTTGAGTTTGATCACCAACACGTGTAACTGAAGGTGATCTCCAGTCATGGACTCTGACATTCAGGGGTTCTGAGTGTTGGGAAATGACTTTTCTCCATCGTTAGAAGCGTCCACATCTTAGGTGTGACTCAGGCGGGGAGTCTGCAGCCACACTTGGGCACGTGCCCTGGGGCCTGACGATACCACTTCTGGATCAGCACGTTCAGTGATGGGGCCAAGTGACTAGGACTTTGGCCACGATCTTGGCGTGCTCAGCGCAGGCCATCCCATTGCTCCACGTAACTGAAACCCTTTCTCCTTCAGGAGGTGTTGGAGTTGGCCTTCTCCATCCTGTATGACCCCGATGAGACCTTAAACTTCATCGCACCTAACAAGTATGAGGTAAGCAGTGTGGAGCCGCTTTGGACAGCCGAGCCCTCTCCGTCTCTTCAGTTGCAGGAGAGGAGTGGGCAGAACAGGGACATCCCCCGAAAGGCAGGGGACCCCAGCATGTCATGAAGGCTTTTTGGCACCGAGATCTGCCAGGCTGGGGTCCATCCATCTGTGCTGGGCTCCCCAGGTTGCTCTTTAGCGACAGTCGTGAGTTGTCATTAGAAAGACAGGGTCACCAGGGGCTAACTTAACCTGTCTGGACTAGGAAAGTTCTCCCCGTTTTCAATCTCTGCATTGCCACCTTCCCAAGCGAACCTGACAGATTCTCCCTCGTAAGGGCTGCTGGGCACATGCGGTAGCCCAGGGCCTGGGCTCTGAGGCCGGATGGACCCGGTCCTGCTGACGCGGGGCTCGCAGCTCTGCCCGCGGCCCCAGAAGATACTGCATGCGCAGTGAGTGACTGGGGTTGAGCCCTGCGTGTCTGCTGAGCTCCGGGGGCATCAGAGGGAACTGGAGGTGGGGCTTCTGGAAGAGGAGATGCTTAGGCAGGCCCTGAGCTGCCAGTGGAGTTCTGCTGGGAAGAAAGGAAGAAGTAGCAGGTGGGGAGACAAGTGAGCAAAGGCATGGAAAAAGACCTGACAAGTGGAGTTAGAGAGGGACGGGCCGAGAATTCTCTATTATTCCTGCTTATGCTGAGACCCTCAAGTTCAGTTTCTCTAGCCTTATTTTAACATTTGCTGACTGGGCTTTTTTTTTTTTTTTTTTTTTTAATTTACTTTTTTTGAAACAGAATTGAGATCCTACAGTGATTCCTTCTGTATCCTGCTTTTTTCGCCTAATATGTATTGCCCCCGCCATTGCTAATTTCATGGGTAGTTTCAGGTAGCTGACGCCCCAGTACTCAGGTCTCGTTTTGCTGTATCCATTCGTTGCGTTTGTAGAAATCATATTTCGGGGCACCTGGCTGGCTCAGTCAGAGGAGCATATGACTCTTGATCTTGGAGTCATGGGTTTGAGCCCCACATGGGGTGTAGAGATTACTTACATAAGTAAAACTTTTTTTATTTTTTTTTTTTAATTTTTTTTAACGTTTATTTATTTTTGAGACAGAGAAAGACAGAGCATGAACAGGGGAGGGTCAGAGAGAGGGAGACACAGAATCTGAAACAGGCTCCAGGCTCTGAGCTGTCAGCACAGAGCCCGACGCGGGGCCCGAACTCACGGACCGTGAGATCATGACCCGAGCCGAAGTCGGCCGCTTAACCGACTGAGCCACCCAGATGCCCCGAGTAAAACTTTTTTTAAAAAATCATGTTTCAAGGGCACCAGAGTGGCTCAGTCGGTTAAGTGCCTGACTCTTGGTGTGGGCTCAGGTCATGACGTCACGGTTCGTGAGTTTTAGCCCCACATCAGGCTCAGCACTGACAGTGCAGAGCCTGCTTGGGATTCTCTCTCTCTCTCTCTCTCTCTCTCTCTCTCTCTCTCTTTCTCTCTCTGCCCCTCCCACACTCTTTCTCTCTCTCAAAATAAATAAATAAATTTTAAAAACTTCTAAAACAATTCTATTTCAAAAAATAAAATAAAAACAAATCATATTTCAGATTATCTCAGGAAGCTTAAGCGTAAACCCCTCATAAAAGCCAAAAGGTGTCCTTGAGAAAGTGAACGATGGCCTCCCGATTTGTCTTTGCTATTATCCCAAATCGGTTTTGCCGACACGCTAAGTCGTGCCAGAAGAGCCCATTATGAGTCCTCTCAGCAAAGGGACCTTGGCAGGACCTCCTGCTGACCAGGGGCCACCATGTGACGTTTTGCAACTTGCCCCCCACAGTACTGCATCTGGATCGATGGCCTCAGTGCCCTTCTGGGGAAGGACATGTCCAGTGAGCTGACCAAGAGTGACCTGGACACCTTGCTGAGCATGGAAATGAAGCTACGGCTCCTGGACCTGGAGAACATCCAGATTCCCGAAGCCCCACCACCAGTGCCCAAGGAGCCCAGCAGCTATGACTTTGTCTATCACTACGGCTGAGCCCGGAGCCAGACTCCGTGTACCCAGGAAGGGATTTTGGGCCCAGGAGAAACACCTACAGTCTGGTGCCTTGTCTTTTGCTTGTACAGAATCTGTAGTGACCGTGGTGGCCAGTAAAACGCCAGCCATTCCTCAAACTCACCTCGGACCATCCAGAGCTTCCTCTGGGTCCCTGCCCACTCTAAGTCACGAGGGCGGGGGTGCTCTGCCCCCCCTGTCACCATGGAGCCTGGGATCAGAGCGTGAGGCATGAACAGCAGACGCTCTTGCCTTCCCGGCCGGGGACTGCTTGCGCTGGAGTTAACGAGAGTCACTCACTCACCTTTTCTTCCTGAGCCTGCTCTCCAGTTGGCTGGATCCCCTTGTGGGCAACAGCTGGCCCGGGAAAGGCTGCCCCGCAGAAGACAGAAGTTCTGGGCGTGTCGAGAGCCTCAGAGAGACTGCCTGTGGGTGACCCGTGCCTGTGTCTCCGATCCAAGTGGAGGCCTCGTCCTTTGCTTGGTAGATGCCTTGCCCTTGCTCTCGTCGCCTTCGTGAGGGCTCACTCCGGCCTCATTCAGTGCCAACGAGCTGCTGCTACTGAGGCTCGGCTCTAACATCTCTGGTCTCCGGAGCCACCAGATCTCTCTTGCCCACACAGCTGTCTGGGCAGAGGGAAAGTTCTCCCTACAAGCTCTCGGTGTCTCATCCTGGCAAGTCAAAGACGTGCGAGCTAAGTCCTGTCCTCTAGTCTCAAAGAACTCTGCAGGGAGAGCCCAGATGAGGCCTGGGCTGAGGCTGGTGAGGCCACTAGAGTCCACTCCCGCCACCCCCCCCCCCGCCCCCCAATTTTCATTTTTTCCTTCCTCGGAGAGAGATCTCCCACCTAACCTGGATTGCGGCCCTCCACTTGGCTTTCCTTTGGCCTCCCCGACCTCAGGAAGTTTGGCCTTCCCTTCCCCCTGCTCCCAGTGTTGTGGTTTCTGCCATTGGCCATGATTTCAGGGAGCTGGCTGAGGCCACAGCTGTGCCAATGGGGCTTCCCTGGTGCTGCGGCACCTATAAACCACGTGCCCAGCCTCTCCCCTTGGACACGTGAACACGGTGGCATTCAGCATTGGTAGCCTGGCATGATAGGTACTGCCCCATGAAGAGTGTACTATATATTTTCTTTACTATAGGCCATACTTATACAGACGTGTATATATATTTATATAAGATCTCCCTATCCTAGGATGCAATGTTGGAGGGAAAATAAAATTGGAGGCTCCCCCTAAAAAACAAAACAAAACAAAAACCACTTCCCGTTGTGAGTCAAGAGAGTGACCCGAGAGCAGCCAGGAGCTTCCTGTCGGTAACCATGTTTTCAATAAATACTCTTTCATGTACAAACTGCGGTACCTATTAACAGCCGTGTCTCTGTACTTGCCGTCCGCCCAAGGGAGCTCTCACCTTCACAAGCCTTCATTTCATTGTGTCTGGGAGACTTGGAGAGCTCCAGCTGGAGCCACCAGCCAGCTTCCAAGGGTCCCCCCCCACCTTTTCAACCACTCCGCCCTCCCCGTGTGTGTGCATGCACGCACACACACACACACACGCACGCTTCCGCAGTTAAGGATGCTCACAGATTGTTGCACCAGGACAAAGTGTTTTCTGCCCAGGCTTGCTGGGCACAGCAGGGAAAGGCATACTGTACACCCCCGTGAACATATCCTCCCTCTTCTCCCTGCCAGGGACACAGCCAGGGAACAGCTCAAATTCTTGTGACTTACAAAGAAGACACGTTCTTCACCCTGTGTGTTGCCGGTGCTTAGTGCCCAGCCCTCCAGCTGGTGTTGGAGGCTGTTGCTCCAAAACTCAGCCTTGGTAGCTGGGAGGCCTGAATGAGGGTGGTGATGAAAATAGATCCTCTCTCTCCCCTCGAGAAGGGGGCGAGGACGAGCTCTTTCAAAAGGCATAGAAAGTGCATGCGGTACAGGCCTTTAGAACTAACTACAGCCAAGACCTTGGGCAGTGATGGGTACTGTGGGTGCTTGGAACCAGTGCCTGCGTGATGCCAGCTGGCGGTGGCTGGGAGTGGCAGCGGTTTGCAGAACGCGCTGCTTACACCCAGGTCTTGAGCCTTCTTTTCAGAGGGGCCAGGGAAGTCACACACCAGGATCCACGTTTGCAGCCAGTGTTAAAAGAGAGCCGAGGAGGCACTGGGAAGGGAGGACAAAAAGTCCTAAACTGGGCCTCAGTCTGCAACCCTAGCCTGCCCTGACCTCCTAAGGGTTCTTGCCTCTGCCTCTTCTCATCCATCCTGCAAGACGAGTGAGATCTGAACTCCTTAGCTGGCGTTTCTGAGACCACTGCAACCTGCCCCTTAGCTACTTTTCCAACCATAGCTTTGGTTAACTCTCCTTATAAGCAACTGGGCTACAGCCAGGCTCCAGTCTTCCCCTCTCCTCCTATTTCCTGTGCCCAGGACATTCCCCACCTCTCCTACTCAACCTGTGGAAATTGAGGTAATTCTTCTTAGAAAGTTTCAGGCAGGGGAGATGCCTGGGTGGCTCAGTCGGTTGAGCTCTTGATTTCAGCTCGGGTCATGATCTCATGGTTTGTGGGTTCGAACTCCACCTCAGGAGGCACCTGACAGCACTGAGGCTGCTTGGGATTTCCCCTCTCTCTCTCAAAATAAATAAACATAAAAAGAAAAAGTTTCAGGGGTGCCTGGGAGGCTCAATCCGTTAAGCATCTGACTGGATTTGGGCTAAAGTCATGATCTCGCAGTTCGTGGGTTGGAGCCCTGCATCCGGCCCGCACTGGCAGTGTGGAGCCTGCTTGGGATTCGTTCTCTGTCCCTCTCTCTGCCCCTCCGCAGCTTGCTCTCTAAGTAAACTTAAAAAAATTTTTTTTTAAGTTTCAGGCACACAGAATGTTTCATAAATGTTTACTATTTATCATCTCCCATGGATCTTCTAAGTCCTAAAATTTAATGCCCCTGAGTTATCACTCCCCAGCTGACGAGTTCTCAGAAGAAAAAGCCCATGAGAGATTTATCTTCGTGGTTCCATGGCTGCCTGGCACAGCACTGGGCTGGAATAAAGTAAATTAATCTGTTCAATAGACGTAAACAGGATGCTATTTTCTGGCTGCCCCCGGTGCGCATGGCACTGACTGGTCTCCAGAGCGAGGCCGATTGGGCGGCGGAGACGCAAGCGACCACACCACGAAGGGCTGCTCGGAGCCGGGATCGAGGACAAGCCGCGCCGGGCCGCGGCCGACAATGCTGGAGACCCAACCCCCGGAGCCCCGCCCCGCCGGCAGCCGGCGGCCGACGGTCGGTCCCGCCCCTCGGCGGCTTCTGGCGGAAGTTCACACCCTTCGCGGCGGCGCTCGGCCTCGCACTTCCGGCGGGAGGATCCGGACCGTAGCTCCCGAGACCGAGGTGAGTGGGCGCGTGGCGGGGCCCGCGCGCGCTCCCGAGGGCGGGGCCGACCGGCCCGGGCCGGGGAGTGGGGTTTCGGCCGGGCTCTGCGCGGCGCGGCGCGCTCCGGCTCCTGTCCCTTCCGGGTCGCAGTGTCGGCGCCGTGGAGGGGGCGAGGCCTCCACGCGCCCTGCCCGGCCGCCCGCCGCGCGATTCTCGGCGCTGCCTGCGCCCCGCGCGACGTCCCGGGGCCGGAGCCAGGCGGGAACTGCGCGGACGCGGCCCGGGCCGCCGAGAGGCCGCAGCCCGCGGCGGGGTGGGAGTGCGGGGCGCGCAGTGAACACGTGGGCAAACAGGGCAACGTCAGGTGGTGGGAGGTGCCGGGAGCCCGAGTCGCGGACCCTTGAGGAGGGTTCGGCCGAGCAAAGGTCTAGGGAGGAGGGAACGGCGAGTGCAAAGAACGACACGGGCGGGATGGGTTTGGCGAGCGGCCAGGGGCCAGCGTGGCGGCGGCCGCGGCACCGGGACAGACACCGGCAGAGGCCAGATGGTGGGAGGCCCTCCCCGCGGGCCCGCTCGGGGGTTGGGATTCGCCCTGGGAGGGCGTGGCGTGCTTTCTGTGTTTTAAGCCTTCGCCCCTGCTGCCCTGCCTCGTGGACTCGAGGCTGTCAGGAGGAGGAAATGAGGACACCAGTTAGGGGACTGCTGCAGCCGCTAGGTGAGAAATCAGCGTGGCTGAGGCTGCCGGCCCCCACCGAGGCGAAGGCAGCTGGGCCACAGGGATATGGGAGCAGGAACGGACAGGATAGGGTTTGAGGAGGGAGGGAAAGAGTGGGCAAGGATGAGCTCATCGTTGATTTGGGGGCTTGCGCGTAAGTAACCAGGTGTGTTTTGCTGGCATTCGCTAATGGTATAGGTTGGGGGCACCTTCAGTTTGAGGTATCTCGAGTGGAGCTACCAAGTAGACTGTTAGATATACCAGCCTGGGAGCTGGCAAAAGAGGGTAGGGCAAATGAAAAGGATTTAGAAATCACTGGAATGTCCATCAGATGGGATGAGATGACCCAAGAATGAAGGGAAGAGAAGCCAGGGTCCAGTGCTCAGGCGGCCAACTTTTACAGGTTGGTTGATGAGAAGGAGCCAGCGAAGAAGGCAGGGAGTTGGGAAAAGGAGTCCAAGAAAGGAAGAAAAAGCAGGACAGTGTGGTGTGGCAGCCAAGAGAAGGTTTTCCGCGGAGGAGGAGGTGGTCAGTTGTGTAAGGTGCTGAGGGAAGCAGAGACTTGATCCTCGGAGGGGCAGCCAGGAGGAGGGTGTGGTGACTGGGAGCAGTGGGGACAGACTGGGAAGGAGTAGGGATGGCAGGACACGGGGCCCTGGGGGAGTTTGTTGTAAAGGAGCCAGGAGGGGGTGCAAGCCGCTGCTGCCACAAACCAGCATCCAGTTTTGGACTTGATGCTCTTGACTCCTCTCCCAAGAGGCAGATGAGTTTATCCTCTGTCGTGGATACACTGTTGTGGAAACTGAGGTCCAGCGTTCAGGTAATTCAGAGGCCACCGGGTAGTAAAGGAGCCAAGCCTGGATCCCAGGTCTTTCTCACTCCAAGCCCACACTTGGAAGCGCTAAACTGCACTGCCCAGGTTACAGCCACACAGAGTGAGGGGGACCAGGTGCTACGGTGCCCTCCCCTGAGGGGGCTGCTGCTCCCAGCCGGGCTGCCCCCTGGGGAAAAGTAAGGCCGACATAGAATTCCTTTCTTGGCAAATGTGATTTGAAAAAGAGCATTTGCCCCTTTCAGGCTGGTTTCCCTTATCCTAAAAGAAAGGCAGGGACCTTATCAGTTACCTATCTCTGTCTCCAGGGCTGGGTATACAGTGGCGCTTAATAAATGCACATTGAGTAAGTGGCCACATGATTTCCAAGAGCCCTTCTGGCTGAAGTCTGATCTTGTGTTTGGGGTTAGGTGACTCATAACGAGAATGAGTGTTGTTAACTTGGAGACCGTGCTCGCCGCGGGCTGGGGTAGTCATGGGGACTTTTTGGAGGTGGAGGACCTGGACTGGCTGAAGGCAGGGTAGGCCGTGAACAGGGCGGGGAGGTGGGGTGCACAGATCGCAGCGTTGGAATGGGAACTGCACCAAAAGCAGAAGATGCAAGAAGTTGACTCACGGAAATGGGTAGACTGCCCCGGCTTGGGAGCCATGGGTGGGAAACCCTGGGGAGCGAGTGCTAGAGGATATAACGCCGTGTGGTTGCCTGTGCGGTGTAAGCATGTTCTCGGCAGGGAGCAGTTTTGCGCCCCCCCCCCCCCCCCCCCGTGGCCTCTGGCCCCGTCTGGAGACATTTTTGGTTGTCACAGCTGAGGATGAGGGGCCGTTATGGGCACCTAGTAGATGGAGACCAGGAACGTTCCTAGACATCCCACAGGGCACAGAGAATGATCTGGCCCCACCTGTCCGTGATGCCAAGATTGAGAAACCTAGGTATGGGAAGGCGTGTGGGCCTTAAGACCTGTTAGGTGTAGGTTTGGTGCCCGTGTGCCCCACTCCCCAGCTGGGCAGGCAGGAGCCTGACCTGCAGGAGATGTGGGGAGAAGCGGAGGAGACTGCGCATCGTGTGGTGGGGGAGAGGATGGCGGCCCGGAGGGCAGTGGTGGAGGACAGCAGATGTGACCAGATCGGGGATGTTTTTGAAGCCTGAGGTGACAGTACTTGCCGACTGCACGTGGGCTGAAGGAGGGAGGAATCAGGCTGGGGACGCGATCTGTGGCCTGAGCCCCTAGGTGGACGGAGGTGTCACTGGCTGCGGTGGGAGGAGGGGCAGGTTTGGACGCCTGCTGGGAAACAGGAGTCCGTGCTGGGCAGGCTAGGGGTGGGTGCCGGACACTAGGCATCCAGGTGCGGACAGACAGTCGGCCACTGGCTATTCCTCTGGAGTTGACGACGAGGTCAGAGGGAGGGCTACACGCTGGGGAGATGTCAACTTATTGCTAATAAAAGGTAATCGGCAATAAAATGTGTTTCGATATGTAAGTTCCCGAGTCCAAGGATGCTAGAAGCCGCGAGGAAGCAGTCCATGCTTTCACCACCCCACAGAACCCCCGGGAACGCGGTAGCTCCTGTGCTCAGTGCCCCAGCCACGTTTGAGTGTGACAGCTCAAACACCACGTGTGCCATTGCTGTGGATGTCGTGGTTTCTCCAAACTGTTTATCAAAAGCAGTGCCGTCTCCTCGGTGTACGTGGCAAACGAATTTCAGTGCATTGTGGAACCACGGAAAGACTGCTCTGTGTCCCATGTAAGACAGTTGGGGTCTGGGGACACCTGGCTGGCTCAGTCAGTACAGCGTGCAACCCTGGATCTTGGTGTCACGAGTTGGAGCCCCATGTTGGGGGTAGAATTTACTTAAAAGCGCCCACACACACACACACACACACACACACACACACACAGAGTTGGGTTCTAGATTCAGGTAATTTTAAGTAAGTCTTCTACCCTACAAAGGATCCAGAGCGAGTCTTAGTTATGTGGACTGTCTCCCCCCCCCTCCCCCCCCCCCCCCCACTAAAAGCTAGGAGGGTTCTGGGGTGCCTGACTGGCTCAGTCAGTTAAGCGTCTGATTCTTGGTTTCGGCTCAGGTCATGATCTCACGGTTCATGAGTTGGAGCCCCACATCAGACTCTGTGCTGACAGCGTGGATCCTGCTTGGGATTCTCTCTTCTCTCCCTCTGCCCCTCCCCTGCTCACATGCCGTCTCTATCAATATAAATAAATAAACTTGAAAAAAAAAAAAGCTAGGAGAATTCCCCCAAAATACCACCGGCAGGTTCCAAAGCTCCCCTGGAGAGAACAGCAGCCCTGGGGGGTATCCTCTGGGCAAAGCCTTGTGCTGGCTCCCACCTCGCCTTGGGGAACAGGAAGTGATAACCCAGCTTCCCTGTCCAGAACTGAATGCAGTTCCTCCTTTCGGAAAGGGCTGGGGGTGGGGAAAGTAGATGTCTGAGCAGATGGTTCTAGGAAGGCTTTAAGAAGGTGGCGGCACTGGAGCAGGTTGGGAACCTCTCCGAGGAGGAGATGGGGATCGGAGGGACGCACAGATGAAGTAACGGGCAGGATAACTCGGGACCTGGGTCCGCCTGGTGTCCGCAGAGCCCACACGCTCTGGACACTCACTAGAGTTGCCTGCATCGATAGGCTGGGAGCGGTGAGGTTTGGCAGGAGCCTCAGGCGGGCACGGCGACTATGGGGGTGCTTGTTAGAGGCTGGGGGCAGGGAGGTGTTGGTTTCCTGGTCCATTTTTAACGCCTCAAAGACCAGATCAGCCCCCAGAGAGCCAAGTGCCCGGTGTCTTGCGCTGAGTCATCGAACCGTATGGACAACTCACGATGTGCCCAGTGGGCGTAAGACTAAGGGGCACGGTGGTCCCTGTCTTCACGGAGCTCACAGCCTCCCAGGGGACAGAGACGTCACTCAGATGACCACGCCCCGCACAAGGGCACTGAAGGAAAAGTAGGGGGCCGTGAGAGCAGCCCCATCACAGGGTAGCCCCCGAGGAAGCGACATTTGAGCTGAAGTTGACTAGGACCAGGTGAGACAGGAATGGAGAAGGGTGGCAGGTCCATTCCTTCAGGTGGTAGGAAAGAGCCTGTGTGTTTGGGGAGCTGAGGTGGCCGGTGGGATGGGGACAGAGCCCAGCAGGGACAGATCAGGCCGTCTTAGCGGACAGAAAGGCTTTTGGTCTTTATCATAAGAGCACTGGGAGCCACTGAAGGGCCGATGTCTGATCTGACATGATCAGATTTACATTCTTAAAAGGTCACTTTGGTGGCAAATCACGGAGAACGGCTCGAGGCGACAGAGCTGACGTGATTGGAGCTCCCTTGAGCGCCTGTGCTGGGCTTGGGCCCCTTCCTGCTCCTGCTGAGTCCACTCTGGCCTGCCCCCTGTGGGCAGGGGTGGGGTGGACCAGTCAGACAGCCCTCTTTCCTTTCCATTCCTCTAGCCTCCGCCCTGGGGACGTGTGAGCCCTGCGTCCACTTAATCATGGAGAGGGTTGGCCTGGGCCACCAGCCCCTTAGGTGAGGACTCTGCCTGGGGCTCCGTGGACGATTCTGAATCATGGAGGCAAAGAGGACTCCTCCGGCCAGGAGACCTTCCTGTTGAAAGTTGTGGCCCAGCTTGGCCGGCCCTTCCTGCCGGCTGTCTTCGGGAGAGGCTCCCACCGACCCAGAGCTAGGGGGTTGCGGCTTCCCCGGATGGGGAGGTGGACCCTCGACGTGGCCTTTGTGTGGAAGGCGGTGTTGACTCTGGGGCTGGTCCTCCTCTATTACTGCTTCTCCATCGGCATCACCTTCTACAACAAATGGCTCACCAAGGTAATGGGGTCCTTGCTGGGCAGGGGGCTGGGTGGCAGGTGACTGTGGCCGTGGCTACAGCGACCCCTAATATTTAGCAACAGGACGGCACAGGCTTCAGCCAGTCAGACTGGAAGCCAGTCACGCTGGTGATGGGACCGGGCCCTAGAGCCCCACCGTGCCAAGGCTTCCCCTCAAACGGGCGGAGGGAGGGGAATCCGGGAAAGCGGGAGGACTGAGGATGAGTGGGGGCACTGGGGAGGCTTAAGGCGGCAGCTGCTCACCGGCCAGTGGAGAAGCGGTTCAGGGTTTTCATGACCGGTGCAGCAGAGCCGGCCGCACAGGCCCTTCCTGGGGAGGGGCTGCAGCAGGAGGCCGAGGGCGGTGGGGACGGCGCTGTGCCTGCCACCTGCTCTCTGTGTGACTTCTGAAATTGGAACCACACGTCTCTTGTCTCCAGTGACTATAACGTGGGTGAAAGCCCCTGGGCTGCTGCAGACCCTCGGGAGCCACCCGGTTGGCGTCGCTGCCACCGGACGGGGGGACGGGCTGCGGGCAGGCTGTAACCCGTGCTGGGCGGTCTGTGCTTTGGGCTCCGTAGAGCTTCCACTTCCCCCTCTTCATGACGATGCTGCACCTGGCCGTGATCTTCCTGTTCTCTGCCCTGTCCAGGGCGCTGGTTCAGTGCTCCAGCCACAGGGCCCGCGTGGTGCTGAGCTGGACGGACTACCTCAGGAGAGTAGCTCCCACAGGTACAGGCCTGCCTGGGGCCGGGGCAGAGGAGGGCGCTTGGAAAGCCACGGGCCAAGAACACAAGGGCTTGGTGTCTCGGAGCTTAGGCCCTCCCGCTCCTCTCTTCCTGCCTCCCCCCCTAGCCCGGCCCTGCTTCTTCCTCTTATGCACTCCCCAGCCCCCCGCCCCCCACATACACACAGTGCTCGCACTCTCGTGCACATGGAGGCAGCAATGGCCTTGTCGTCGTCTGGCCCTTCGATGTGTATGCTGAGCCGACACCTGCCCTGGAGACGGCAGTGAGCGGAGTCCCGTCCCTGTCCTGGCGGTAGTGGGACGATGAGGGGTGCCTGGGAGCCCAGAGGCACCAGCCCAGGCCCAGGGGGAGGCTTCCCAGAGCTTGGGCTACAGCGGCCGAGGCTTCAGTGCGTGTGCGGGTCTGAAAGGGAACTGAAAGCGTCTCCGGACGCCGAGACTCAGCGCTGGTGAGGGGAAGTGGGAGAAATGGGGTGGCAGGGACAGACCCTGGAGGACCCAGGCCTCCAGGACGAGTGTGCCTCTATCCTGAGGGAGGAGACATTCACACATTCGCCGTATTCAGCCACTGGGAACTACCCAGTCCTACTGCTGGAGCGGAACCCCCTGCGTTTTGTGGCCAGGAGTTGACCCTTCAGCTGCTGTGAAAGGAAGGCCCGAGGGCCCCAGAGAAAGCCGGGGTGTTCGGGGCAAAGCAGGGAACGCTCGGGGGCCTCTCGGAGGTGTCTAAACGGCCGGCGCTCGCGTGCCGGCCTGCCCTGGCTGCATGTCCGGGGGCGCCCCTGTCTCCACAGCACTGGCAACAGCGCTTGACGTGGGCTTGTCCAACTGGAGCTTCCTCTACATCACCGTCTCGCTGTGAGTACCGGCCACACCCCGCCACCTCCGTCCAGCCTTTCGCGCGCACCCTGCCGGCGGGCCAGCGCCGTACCCCTCTCTGGGACCGGCCCTTGATCTCCGCTCCTTCCTGACACCCAGCGGCTCTCTGGGAAGCCGACAGCCTCTGCGGTAAACTTAGCTCGCAGGGGTGCTGTGCCTGCCTGCCCGGCGACCCCGGGGGGAGCCAGGGACTCAGAGTGGTGACCTTATACAGGGGAGAGAGGGCACTGACCGGTGTGTGGTGCCTGTGGCTGCGCAGAAGAGCAGGTGTGACCGTCCTCTCTCATCTCTGACTCTGCACTTCAGGGAGCACAGCCTTTGCTTTCTTTTTCTCCTCCCTTCCTTCCTTCCTTCCTTCCTTCCTTCCTTCCTTCCTTATCCTGGTCTCCACGGAGGAGCAGGTATAATAGGACTCAGTGAGCTCAGCGTCCAACCCGCGGCCTTTTCTCTCTGGCGGTAGCAAGAGTCCTCTTAGGCCAAGATTTCTTCTGATTAAAGGTCACGTCATCAGTCCAGATGACTCAGGCTGCCTTCCTGTGGTCTTCTGTACCCAGATTGCCCGGCTGCCCTGAGCAGAGCCGGCTGCCCTCAGGGAAATCAGAGCTCCCCCGGCCTCCCGCCTTTTCCAGCAGTGTCCGTGGGCTCCTCTCCTGGTGGCGGGTCTGAGCCCTGAGCCCTGGCGGTGCATCGTGGGTACTTTGTCCTTGCAGGTACACGATGACCAAGTCCTCCGCTGTCCTCTTCATCCTGATCTTCTCGCTGATCTTCAAGCTGGAGGAGCTGGTGAGGCCTCAGCTCCCCTGGTCCCTCCTACCCCCACAGATGCTAAGAATAAAAGGGAGGACTGCGCAGTAGCTAATCACTGTATGTGACAGAGGAGACGAGCCCAGGTGGCGGTAACTCCTGTCACTGAGGAAGGACCTAGGACAGGCCACTGCTGATAATACTTAGCAACTGGCGTGGCAGGTGAAATGACCAAAAGAATGACCAAGGGAGAAAGGGTTCAAGGTCAGGGACCAGGCACAGCTGGCCCTTTGCTGTAACCGAAGGAAAGCACTAAAGAAGTTTAGATCAAGGAGGGATGCAGGGTACATATCTACTGAACGTCAGTCGTGCCTACATTGATGGGAAGTTGCTGGCCGGGACCCCCAAGGTCGAGGGGGAGAAGGGTTTCCTGCCCCAGGGTCAGCCAACATGGCTACCGAGCCTAAGCTCCAGGTTTGAGGAACTCAAGAGCCCACAGTCAGTTGCCACTGCTCCTCATCCTCATAGCGCGCAGCGCTGGTCCTGGTGGTCCTCCTCATCGCCGGGGGCCTCTTCATGTTCACCTATAAGTCCACACAGTTCAACGTGGAGGGCTTCGCCTTGGTGCTGGGGGCCTCGTTCATCGGCGGCATCCGCTGGACCCTAACCCAGATGCTCCTGCAGAAGGCGGAACTTGGTGAGAGAGGGGCCTGGGGGCACCGGGCAGGGTGGGGGCAGGCCAGGCCAGGCCTGGCAGCTCACCCGTGTCCCCATTCCGCAGGGCTCCAGAACCCCATTGACACCATGTTCCACCTGCAGCCGCTCATGTTTCTGGGGCTCTTCCCTCTCTTTGCCATATTTGAAGGTAGGTTGGGTCGTCCATCTTGGCGGCCCCTCGGTACAACAGATCCCCGGTCCCTGCTCTGAGCCCAGCCCTGTGGTAGCTGCAGAGTTTACAGACATCAAAGGTGTAGTCCGTCCCTCGGTAGTGCCTGGTTCAAGGGCCAGACAGGCATTAAACCAGATGGCTGGAATCCAGCATGATAAATGCTTACACAGAAAGTGTGTATGAAAGACAGCAGGTGATGATGACAATGGATGCGGACAGGTGTGCCAGGGCTCTTCTGATCATTTTAAACATACTAACTCATACGCCCCAAAACCCCACATGGCCGTACTATCATTATGCCCATCGCGCAAGTTAAAGAAACAAGTGGGGAGAAGATAACCTTGCCCAAGGTCCTGTGGTTCATAAACAAGCCAGCATTTGGTTCCAGCAGGCTTCCAAGTCCTTCGTGTTAACCATGATGTGTTCTGCCTCTTAGAAGGAACGGAAGGCCATGAATTATTTCAGGATGCTAGGGTGGAAAGCCAAGTCAGAAAGGCTTACCAGGCAACGTATTTTGGAGGCTGGATGGGACTTTGACAGGCCGATGGTGGCGGAACAGTAGGTTGGGACAGGGGGAGTGTGCCGGACTTTGTGCGGCCAGCCCTTGCACAGGAGTCTGGGCCGGTGAGCAGTCCCGCCCCCCATTGCCTCCCGGAGAGGGGAGAGGAGAGGCGAGGCAGGGAGAATGGTCTAGGCTGGCAGTGCACTCCATGTCCTTCCTTCCTCCCATGTTTTGAGATTAGTCTTTGTCGCCTGTTTCTCCTTCCTCCCAGAGTCCTTTCTGTGCTCAGGGTCATTTCAGAGCATTCTGTCCCACATCCATTTCAGTTTCAAGCAGTGAAGCGTCTCAAACCTCTCTGAGAAAATTATTCTGCAGCCCCGTTGTCCAGGAAACTTCTGCAGCCTCGTTTTTCTCCTTTTTAATGTCTCTCCCCCTGCCCCCCATTCCTTGTGCCCCCCGCGCCCACAGCCGCCGCCTCCTGTCCTGGCTGTTTACATGCTCCCCATCTCCGCAGACCCTCATCCGAAAGCCCTGATAGTCGTCACTTAGCAAAGCTGTGTGGATTTAGCTCCTTTAATCTTTTCTGGTAAATTAATCCCCCAAGCGCCTTCATTACTTATGTTGCTCTTTCCCGAATTCCCTTCAATTTGCCGACGCCTTTGCGGTACTGCTGAGCCCAGCACCAGACAAGATGTCCTACATCGTGAGGCTGTTTGCCTGGGAGGGACTGTCACTCTGCATTTCTTTGGTGCTTCCCTCCAAAAATCTCCCAAGTGCCTGGCCAGCCTCCATCCCCGCCGCCCCCCCCCCCCCCCCGCCCCCAAGTGTCTCTGCTGTGCCTAGCTCGGGCCGTTCTTGTGCAGACAGACCTGCAAAATCACTCTCAGAGGGGTGGTGTTGGAGGGCCGGGAATCCTCTGGAAGTCGAGCAAACTTTGGTGTGTGGGTGCCCATGCGGGTGTCTTTAGAATGCTTTGTCCTATATTTGCGTGTGTGTGTATACTTTCTGAGAACTGTTTGTCACATTCTACTTTCTGAGAAACGCTGGGCTTGTCAAAATGCTCTCATTTTATCACTGGGGAAACTGGTCCTCAAAGAGGACACATCTCAACCTAGTGCCACAGCTGGGTGATAGCAAGACCGGGATTAAAGCGGGGAGGGTTTGTGAGGATAAGACTTGTCCCTGTTGGTAGGTGGCCCAGGGCATTGACAGCCCTCACGGGATGGGCTGCCCGCCTGCTCTCTTAACCACAGCAGCAAGGGCCACATGAAGTCGCCCTCCTTCCCAAAGACAGGTACCTACCGTGGGAAGGGACAGGTGTTTCCGGCCGATGTTCTGTGAAGTGCCGTGCTCTCTACCCGAGCCCAGTGGCTCGGAAGCCCTCCACGTGGCTCCCTGCGAGACTCTCTGGGAGCCATCACTGCTTCCCCGGCCCCCCAAGTGTCAGGCCATCTGCCGCAGGGTTCTCTTCCCTGCCTGTCCTTGTCCTCCCGGCCTCCGCCAGTCTGCAGGTGCTCAGGGGGCGTGGCTGCAACAGTGCTGGGTCACCGGGCAGGGTGAGGCCACCCAGGCAGGCTCACCCAGGACGCGGCCTCCCGCTGTCTCCCCCCTCTGCTTTCAGGTCTCCATTTGTCCACGTCTGAGAAAATCTTCCGTTTCCAGGACACAGGGCTGCTCCTGCGGGTACTAGGGAGCCTCTTCCTTGGCGGGATTCTCGCCTTCGGTTTGGGCTTCTCCGAGTTCCTCCTGGTCTCCAGAACCTCCAGCCTCACTCTCTCCATTGCTGGTATTTTTAAGGTACAGACTTGGGGGTGGCCCTGGTCCTGTCTTAGAGTGCAGCCCCCAAGCTCAGTCGCAGCTTCGGTCCCAGCTCCCGTGCCCCAGGGCCCTGCAGAGGAGACGGAAGTGCCTCGTTAGGGCGCCGTGTGCCGTGCTCCCGTCTGTAACTCCCATCGTGGCCGCAGCTCTGGGGGTAAGGGCGGTCATCCCCGTTCCACAGATGGGCTGATCTACCCACAGATACCCAGCCAGTGTGTGGCCGAGCTGGGATTCGGACCACCAGGCCTGGGACACACTCTTATTTTTACCGTGAATGCCGACTCTGGCTGCCTGGCCGTGGCCTGCAGTTGGCTTGAGAAGCCCCATCCAGACTCATGGGGAAAGAGTTCGGTGATTGACTGGTGATGCCTGCCGTGGTCAGAGTAAGGGGCAGTGCTAGGCATGAGTGCCCGGTGTTTGCCTGTCTTGCCTTTACTGCTGCCTGGCCACACGCATGCCTCTGCTCTCAGCTTCCCCCTCCCCTGCCGCCTCTCACCGCACCCTGCTCAGGGCCGTGGGGCAGTGCAGTTTCACCTTGACTAAGCAGACACAGGTGCTGGACTAGTGTTGCCCAAACCCAGAACCGTAAGTCTCCCCAAGGGGCTTAGACGAGGCGTGAGCTGTGGTTCTCAGAATGAGCCGCCCCACCAGCCCCATTTGCAGCCACTATGTATGACAGCCACCACGTGAAGAGCCCTGTGGCCAGCGTATGTCCCGCGGAGCCCTGTGACACTGCATTCTCCTGTGACGTTGTCAGGCTGTCCATCCGCAGGTGTGGCCGCCCTTTATTGCTGCGGACAGGGCTGTGGGCCAGGCGCTCTGCTCCCGGCCCCGAGTTTGGTTTCCCCCCTCGTAGCCCTGACGCAACAACTATGCAAACATCTGCTTTGTCCCATCTTAGCCGCGCGAGGGGAGGAAAGCCCTGCGGGCAGGCCTGGTCTTCTGGGTGCAGGGAAGCCCCTTTTCTGCCCAGCTGGCCAGCCCGCCCAGGCCCCGGGAGTTCGGGCAGGTCAGGCTCTCCCCTGTGGTGGTGGCCTTGCCGTCCACCTTCCTGGCGAAGGGGCCACCTCCTCCTCCTGATCACTTGCCCTTCCCGCCTGTCTGCCCTCAGGAAGTCTGCACTCTGCTGCTGGCAGCTCACCTGCTGGGGGACCAGATCAGCCTCCTGAACTGGCTGGGCTTCGCCCTCTGCCTCTCGGGCATATCCCTGCACGTTGCTCTCAAAGCCCTGCGCTCCAGAGGTAAACCGGAGCCCCTTCCCGAGGCCTCTTTTCTGAAGGTGTTCTCGAGACTCAGTCCCTCTGCTCTCCCCTCGACCCGGCCCTGGGTCCCCAGCCACCCAACCGGGAAGAGGCAGGTGGCCCTCGGCATGCCCACAGGCGGTTCCAGCCCGGTGGCGGTCCGCATGGCTCAGCCGCCTCCGCGTTGGCCGCCCCTCCGCCAGGGAGGAAGCCCGGCGATCCTGCCGCCGTTGCTCCGAGAAGACGGGCGGTGTCCTGGGAGCGGGCGGGGGGGGGGGGGGGGGTAGGTGGGGGCCTAGGCGACTCAGCACCCCCGTCGGGGCACGCCGAGGAAAGCACGAGTGGTCTGCAGCTGGCTTCTCTCTGTCTCTAGGTGACGCGGGCCCTAAGCCCCCGAAGGGGCTGGGCTCCCACCCCGACCTGGAGCTGCTGCTCCGGAGCGGGCAGCCAGAGGAGGACGACAACGAGGAGGAAGAGGCGTACTTCGTGGCCCAGGGGCAGCAGTGACTAGCCGGGAGACCAGCTTGGAGGCCGGCCCCTCCCCGCCCTCACACCTCACAGCAGCTCGGGGACCCGGGGGGCCCTTCGTGGCAGCTGGGGAGCAGCGGGCCAGGCCTCTCCCAGGCCGGGCCTTGGGGAGCGCGCGACCGCCTGGCGGGGCTCGCTCGGGGAGCTGAGGAGGCTGCGGGGTGCGCGTCGGGCCAGAGCAGGGCAGACGCCTTGCTGGAGGCCCAGCGGGACAAGGGAATGGGCGGTCCTCGGCCGCTTGCCAGGCTCTGGCGGCCAAGGTGGTGCTTTCCGGGGCACAGCGGGTTTCTTGGGGGACTGGGTGTAGACGGCGGAGCACTTGGGAAGGGGAGAAGGAGAGGCTGGAGCCTCATCACCTGCACAGCGTCTTTTCTCAGAGAGCAGATCTATTTATAGTTTGGAAATAAAGGATTTACGGTCCGCGGCCACTTCGTGTTGCCTGGAGGCATGGGGGCAGGAGGGGGTGGCGGGGGCCTCACTCTCGTTCCTGGCTGGGGCTTCTGCAGATGACTGGGCAGACTCCAGGCTTCCCTGCATCTCTTGGGTTCCTCTGGGCCCCTGGGCCCTCTCTTGGGGCCCCGGCACACCTGCAGGCAGGAAAAAAACGTATAGAGTGCTGTTCCGGGGCGTGTAGTGCTTTCATAGCCTGGATTTGAATCCTGACTGTCGCTGGCTCTGTGACCTTAAGCGAATTACTTAAACTCTCTGTACCAGTGTTTTAACCCGTGCAATGGGAAGAATTATTTCAGAGTTATTCGGAAGATTGAGTCCGAGTTGGTAACAGATGTTACGTGTTTGTGTTGAGAATGCTTTCAACAGCCGTGGAACCGAGACCCCAAATGAGTGATGGAACGAGGATTCACCGCCAGGTCTGTATGCCAAGTCTGTGCCCGCGGAACATAGATGGAGTGGCCTCCGGGCCTCCGGGACCTGAGCTTCCTGCTCCCCCTACCTTGGACCAGTCAGGCCAGGCCGCCCCTCTATGCTGCGGTCTTCATAAAATGGGGAGGACGGTGCGAGATCCTGGCTCTGATGTGCAAGGGTTCGGAAGCCTGGGCGGCTCCTGGGAGCCGGCTCCTCCCCCACCGCCCCCGCCCCCCAGCCCCTCGTGGGGACAAGTACTTCCAGGCAGAAGTGTTTTCGGGCACTCACAGCAGGTGGCGCCATTGCACCACGCGGCGACTCGGCACCACCCCGCCTGCCTCCGCTCTCCAAATCCAGGCTGGGGTCCTCGGAAGAGGACTGTGGTGTCTGTGGGTGGGGACCAGGATAGGGCTTGTTAATGAGTTGTTCTCATCACATCGAAGTGACAGAAGCTTCCTCGGTTAAGCTTAGGGAAACATCGATACTTTAGAAACAGGTCCGCGAACTTTCTGTAAAGGGCCTCATAGTCCCTATCACAGCTGCTCAGGTCTGCCATTGTAGCCGGAAAGCAGACAGGGACACCAGACAGGGACACCGGAGCAAGAGGGTGTGGCTGCGTTCCAGCGAAACCCTACAAAAACAGGATTCAGCTTGTGGCCTCTGGCTTGCCAACCCCTGCTGTAGAAAAACCCTTAAGAATGATTGAGACCCACCCTCTGGTCGTACAGCGAAGGAAACTGAGGCTTAGGAGGGGCAGTGACTAGCCTGAGGTCCTCAGAGCCTCCAGGCTCCGGAGGAACTAGAACAAGATTTTTTTAAATGTTTTATTTTTGAGAGACCAAGCGCAAACGGGGTGGGGAGAGGAGAGGCAGGGAGAGGGAGAGGGAGAGGGAGACACAATCTGAAGCAGGCTCCGGGCTCTGAGCTGTCAGCACACGCGGGGCTTGAACTCTTGAACTGCAAGATCGTGACCTGACCCGAAGTCAGACCTCAACCGACCGAGCCACCCAGACGTGCTGGAACTAGAATGACAGCTGCCTCCAGCAGGGCAGCACGATGCAGACACGCTTCCTCTGGAAACGAGGGGACAACACCAAGAGCTCCCCTGAGGTGGTGCCTTATCTGTGTCTGCACCTCTGCCCCCCTCGGATTCTACAAGCTCAGAGGCCAGGATTAAAGGCGACAGTGTTCCACACCGGATGACGGATGACTGGGGAGAGCCAGCGGAGAGGAGGGGCTGGGGGCCTCCCGCCGCTGCCGGAGAGAGCCTGCCACAGCCCCGCCGGCTCAGGTGGATGAGAGCTTCCTGTCTGCTCCCCCTCCGTCCCCCTCTCCCCACGCAGGGAGTAAGCACCCGCTGTCTGGTGCGGTAATTACAGGGTGCCTGCATATTGGGTTCAATGACAGCCCCTCACTTAGCAGCAATTACCAGCTGAGCCTAGAGGAGGGCCCCCCGCCCCCGTCCCTGGCCCACGAGGCCAGACCGCGTCCACTCGGCTTTGAGCCCTAGGAGCACCCATGCTAGCTGCAGCCAATGCATCGCAGGGCTGCAGCGTCGCCATGGCAACTCGGTGCTCGAACAGGTTGAGGGAAGCTGAGGATGTGACTTGTCTCTCCAAGGCTGTGGCGTCTGTCCCCATGCAGCCTCCGACTCCTGAGCTTCTGCGGAGGAGGGAGGGAGGAAGGAGGGCTGACCCGCAGGTTCAAGTTTTAAGTGCTTACATGCCCACCGTCTCTCCCCAGAGCCTGCGGTGGAAGGAAGGTTAATGCCCCCGATACGTGAGGATGTCTGCAGTTGGGGTTCGTGGTGGGGATGAGAGCCAGCTGGGTTTGCCTGTGGGAGACACCTGCCCTGCCTGGGCTCGGGGACCACCTTCGTTTCTTTCGGCTCCTTTCTGCTGAGAGAAACCTGAAAATCCCAGCGGCCTGAGAGCGGAGTCCTCTGGGCACCAAGAGAATTGTCTTTCGCCGTGGTGGCCACAGCTTTCCGCCTCACTGAGTAATGTTGGACTGAGAGGGGTCCCCAGCTTGCAATCCAGAGGACACAGTTGGGACTCACAGATCATCCATGTGGGTCAGCCACACTCGGCGAGCGCTGGCCGCGTGCCGGGCGCTGTGCCGGACTTGGACTAGGGATGTGTGTCCTTGGAGAGAGAGCAAATGGGGCCACCCTTCCTCCCGGTCCCGGGGGAGCTTTGAGACAGGGGCGAGGGAACTGGGGAGGAGAACAGAATGCACCTTCACCGGGCACCCTCCGGGCCTCTCGTATAGGCTCTTTGTCCCCAACAGCCCAGTGCAGTAGGGACCGATTGTACCTATTTCATAGCTGTGGGAAGGAAGCTGGTGGAGGTTTTAGCACCACGGTGACTAAAAGCAGCCTCGCCCCCCCCCCCACCCCCGACTTGGATTTTTATCTCCTCGCAGCCCTGTGATGAGGCGTGTGTCTCAGGCACGTTGCTGATCCCCTCTGAGCCGGTCTCCTCGTCTGTTAGGAAGGAATAATAATAATCCATATCTCTTAATGAAGCTCTTATACAGACGAAATAGAGTCACGTAGTTAAGGCAGTTAGCACGGTGCTGGGCACATCCTAGTGACCACTTAGCACCCGTCGGTGTCGAGGGTGCACCATACTTGCTGGGTGACGAAACAAGGGAGAGGAGTCAGTATGGAAGCCCCCGGCCCCTCGAGGTCACCATCCTTCCTACAACGCCTGGCGCAGTGGAGACACTTAATAGATATTTGTTCTGTGAAGGAATTTCAATAGTGGAAACCGAAGGGGATTTTCCAGGTTCTGGAGACCTCGGTGTAGCTTCTAAATGATTCCCCTGCAAGAACAAGCTGCCCTCCCCTAACCGGCACCACCCATCCCTGCTGGCCTCCAGCCTCCCAGCCATTCCCGGGAGCCTTCACCCCAACCACAGAGCCTGACATCCTCCAGGCCCCTTTGCCCCCGCTTTGTAGCAACCAATTAGCCTGACTTCTGTTCCCATGGTTATTTACGGCTTCGTTGGCAACTAGTACATTTCCCAGAAACAGGCCTACAGCTCTGGTCCCACTGGCATCCTGCTGGCAGGGCCGTCTGTCCCTTTCTCCTGGGTGTCCTGAGAACTCTCTCTCTGGGACAACAGGAAGACAGAGCAGAGAACCAGGAGAAAATGCACCAAGATGTATCCTGCACACGTTTCTGGAGCATCCACGGTGCACCCCGGCCGGTGAGAGCTGCAGGAGATGCAGAAGTCACGAAGACACCGACGCTGTCCTCAGACAACTTCCCCAGCGCTTTTTAATCCACCGGCTTCCCTGGGAAGTAGACTCAGAGCTGGAGATTGGTGTGTAGGATGTTGTTTAGAAAGTGCTCTTGGGAAAAACACCTGCAGAAGGGAGGAGCAGGACGAAGGTCTGGGCAGAAGCAGCCCAGCTTTGAAGCAGTCCCAACAGAGAGTTCTGGGGAGGGAATAACCCTGCGGACTTAGCTCACGTGGGCGTGAGAGGTTCGGGCCTTTGCAGGTCCGCATTGATCTGTCACTGGAACAGTGGCACAGTGGGCCTACCCCTGGTAGAAGGCATGACTTTGGGTGAGGCAGTTTTCTTCCAATCCGCACGGTCTCCAAAGAGGGCGGGCTATCTTCCAGCCACGACCCCAGCCCCAGCAGCTGGGGAATCAGTCTTTCAATCCCAAAGAGGGATCTGAGCAGCACTGCACAGCACCTGCCGCATGGGGGTCCACAGCCCAACTTCAGTGGCGACCAGAAATCTTTGAAGAGGGAAGCTACAAGGCATGTGTGTGCATATGTGCGTTTTTCTGGGGGAGTGACCCTGACCCCCCAAAGACAAGAGCCGCTGGTCTCAGGAGAGCCACGCTTATCCGTAACTTCAAAACAACATAATCAGAGATGCAAACTATAGCTACTCAATAAATATGAATGAGTGGATGGGTGAATGGATGGGTGGGTGGATGGATGGATGGATGGATGCCTGGATGCCTGGATGGATGGATGGATGGATGGATGGATGGATGGATGGATGCCTGGATGGATGCCTGGATGGGTGGGTGGGTGGATGGATGGATGGGTGGATGCCTGGATGGATGCCTGGGTGGATGGATGGATGGATGGATGGATGGATGGGATGGATGGATGGGTAGATGGGTGGATGGGTGGATGGGTACTTGGACGGGTGGATGGGTGGATGGATGGATGGATGGATGGGTGGATGGATACCTGGATGAGTGGGTGGGTGGATGGATGGATGCCTGGATGGATGGGTGGATGGATGCCTGGATGGGTGGGTGGGTGGATGGATGAGTGGGTGGATGAGTGGGTGGATGGATGGATGGATGGATGGATGGATGCCTGGATGGATGGATGGATGGATGGATGGATGGATGGATGGATGCCTGGATGGATGCCTGGATGGGTGGGTGGGTGGATGGATGGATGGATGGATGCCTGGATGGGTGGATGGATGGATGGATGGATGGATGGGATGGATGGATGGGTAGATGGGTGGGTGGGTGGATGGATACCTGGATGGGTGGGTGGGTGGATGGATGGATGGATGGGTGGATGGGTGGATGGATGCCTGGACGGGTAGGTGGATGGATGGATGGATGGATGGATGGATGGATGGATAGCTGGATGGGTGGGTGGGTGGGTGGATGGATGCCTGGATGGGTGGGTGGGTGGGTGGGTATGTGGGTGGATGGATGGATTCCATAATAGAACGTATGGGAAGGACAGAAAGGGGAGCAACCAATTCTGCCTGGGGCAGGAGGAGAGTAAAGATTCTCGGGGAAGCTGACCCTTTTGAAGACTAAAGCCTTGAAGATTAAATAGGAATTGCCCCACAGACAAGGAGTAAGGCATACCAGGCAGGGAGGAGAGCTGATTCAAAGACACAAGAAAAGTGTGAGTGACTTCCTTCACACCTGCAGTCCACCCCTGGGAGGTCAGTGTCATCGGCCACCCCGTTTTCCAGATGACAAACAGGCTCAGAGAGCCCAAGTGACTTGTCCAAGGTCACTTGCTAGCTCCCCGTCACAGCAAGGAGCCGTCTCCACTGGGATTCATACCTCCCAAGGCCCGCTCTGGAGGGGATGCTGGCGTCCCCTGGTGAGGGGCGACCAGGATGGCAGAGAGACTGGCCCTGGGGTCAGCCTCCCGCTGGCAATATTTTGCTCTGGGAGGAATCCCCCACTGAGCCAAAGCCTCCCGTCCTGTTCCAGGGCTGCCCCATGAATTAAACATGCCCCCGTGGTTAACTCGGTAATGCTTTTATTAATAGTTAATTACTCAATGCGCACTGGGGAAATGAGAGTCGCTCAGGCCTCGTAAATTAAGGCAGTGATCTTGTGAAGGAAGCCAATAGGAGTTCATTACCCGGCCCCTCCCGCCGCCGCCCCTCCGGGCTTGCCACTTAGCGGTGCTAAACGAGCCATGCGGGCTGGGCGGGGACCGGGCTTTCTGGGGGAGGAGGTGGGAAGCGGAGGGGGACCTCCCTTCTGCCGCTGTCCGCGGGGGGGGGGGGGACCGGCCGCGGGGGCGGAGGTGTCAGCCCGGATGTGGCGCCCTGCCTTGTCACTGCTGGGACTCCCAGGGCCGGGGGCCGGGCAAGACCACCTGACCCAGGTGGGGGCTCCTTCCTCAGCCCAGGCGGCCCCCCCTCCCCCGCCCCGCAGCCGCCCTCCCCCACTGCGGCCTGGTTCATTTCACGAGTGTCCAGACTTCTAGGCTTTTGTCGTGGCTGAAGCCAATTCCCCGTCCTGCTTCTGCGGCTGAGCTGGATATGGGGCTTGTTCTAACCCGGTCTGGCTCTTCTAAATTTAACTTTGTCCCACAGTTTTGTTTCCCGGGCGACGGAGCCCCTCTGTTTCTCTTCCTGGGAGACTGGAGCCCGCACCTGCCCTGCACCTACTACGTGCCAGGACCTGGCCCTGTGGTTTATCTTCAGGAGCTCTCACTTGTAGCTGTGACTTTGGGCCAGGGGCTCCGCCTCCCCGGGTCTCCAGCTCTTCGTCTGAAAATGGAGAGAATACCTGTGTCAGGAGTCACTAGATGATTAAATGAGGGAATATGTGTGAGCAGGCTGCCTCCCGCAGGGAAGCCTCTCCCTGATTGGCAGCTACTATCTTTCCCCCACTGCACTGCATCTTACAGATAAGCCAGGGGTGGGGGGCTAAATACGCTCTCTGGCTTGCCTTAGGACCCCGAATCCAGAACTCCTCGACGCCGAAGCTCACCACTTTCCTTCCAGAAGGAAAGCAGGGAGCCAGTCGCCCCTCCAGAAGAGCCCATTGGCCAAGTCCCAGGAGCCAGAGGAAGATCTGCCCATCTGTCTCCCCAGATCACAGAGCCTCACCAAGGCCGTCTGGGGTGGGACAGAGGAGCGCAGGCTCTGAACTTGCGCCCGCCCAAATCCAAATCCTGCCATATCCACCAGCTGTCATGTCAGCCCCTGGAGCCTCAGTTTCCGCTTCCGATAAAGTGGGTTCACGGTAACATCCACCTCCTTGCACGGCCCTACGGAGCTGTGTTTTTTAAGTGCGTAGCCCCCAGTAGCCTTCTTTCAGGACTCCCCGCCACCTGGATTTCTGTGTAACCTGGGGAGGCCAAAAATCTCCCCCGCTGGGTTGTTGGAGGCCCCACAGAGATAATGGGCCTCAGTCCCACGCCACCAGCAGGAAAATGTAAAGTAGGTGAGCTGCTGGTGTTAATGGTCAAAGTCCCACAAAGGCGGGGATTTTAGGGGTGCCTCTGGAGGCTAAACACTGCCCTGCGTGGACACAGTGACCTCTGGCCTGACGAGGACTCTCCTGGGTGAGGTGATGCAGAGGGTTGGGGACAGATCGCCTCCCAACACCCACGCTGCCACCCGCCGCTTTGCAGGCGGCGATCAGCCTCTGCAGTGACCCCCAAACTGTCAGAGCCACATGCAGGCAAAGAGTCTGGGGCGGGAGATTGAAGCCTCCCCCGGTTAGGGAGCACAAGCCACTGAGGAGTGCCGCTCCAGGTTCATATATAATATGTAGCGTCAGATTTAAATGTCACTGCTGCAGGCGGCTGACCCGGGTTCCCACACAATGGGCCGCCAGGGGCGCCTACGCTGCCTCTTCATCTTCCTGGCGGTAGCTGACCAAAGGGAGGGGGATTTGGTTTCTTAAAAAACTAAACAGTTGTTGAGCACTCTGGCGTTGCCTGGGCAACAGCCGAGGGGGAGAGAGAGAAGCATCTTATTGTTTAAAGTTATTCTTGCTCGATTTCAAAGGGCTGCTCAGAAAAAGACCGCATTCTCCAAGCAGCCTGGCTGGTCCTCTCTCCCCCCTGCTCGGCTCCTGCCCCTCCTCAGCCCCAGCCCTCGCTTCCCAGCCAGAGGTCACAGCCGTGCTGGACATCAGGGCCCCAGAGACCAGTTCCCTCCTGTACTCGGGGCATTCACACCCAGGCCCAGAGGCGCAAAGTAAAGAATAAACACACCGACAACACACGGGCAATGAGGATGGGTGTTTCCCCAGCCATGGGCTGCTTTTCCGGCCATCCCTGACCTGGGCATAAGGACTGAGTGTGGCTCAGTGACTTTAGGGGTCAGCTCACAGAAGGGCCTGAACTTGGGGGCGCCTGGGTGGCTCAGTCGGTTGGGCAACCAACTTCGGCTCAGGTCATGATCTCGCAGTTGGTGGGTTTGAGCCCCGCGTCGGGCTCTGTGCTGACAGCTCCGAGCCTGGAGCCTGCTTCGGAATCTGTGTCTGTCTCTCTCTCTACCCTTCGCCTGCTCATGCTCTGTGTCTCTCTGTCTCTCAATAATAAATGTTAAAGAAAGAAGAAGAGGGGGAGGAGGAAGAAGGAGAAGAAGGGCCTGAACTTGGAAGGGAGGGGGTCTTGGCCATCCATCTAAGTTCCGGAGGTAGGCATCTTAGTTTTCAAGCCCGGACAGGGACAAGATAAAGGTGACTGTGCCAGGGCATTGCCTGGGGGGCCATGGCTGAGTGCCCCCGCCAGGACCATTCAAGACCCTGCCAAGTAGCATCCTGCAGCCCGCTGCCCCTTGTGGGACACGATATTGGAATTGTCTGCTCCTCTCTCTTCCCCACGAGACTGTCAACCCCCCGTCAGCAGGGTAGCATCTGTTCATCTCTGTGTATTCTCGTAAGTGCCTCAAATCCTTTCAGGAGCAAAGCAAATTCCGAAAATCCAGATGAGATGTGCGTATATTTTTAATTTTAGAATGTTTAGATAGCACAAACGCAGGATGCGAAATTCAAAGGGTTCAAAAGGAATACATATCCCTGTCTCCTGGTGCCCAGTCCCCCTCTGTGGGGACAGACATGGTTTCCAGCCTCTGGCGCATCCTCCCACAGGTATTCTGCTCATATAGGAGCAACCGGGCATCAAATAAAATATGTTATTCGCATCTCTATCTCCTGGGTCTAGCACAGGGCCCGGTACACGGTAGACGCTTGATAAAAGTTTGTCAGAAGGGCCGCCTGGGTGGCTCAGTCGGTGGAGCGTCCGACTTCGGCTCCGGTTACGATCTCGCGGCTCGTGAGTTCGAGCCCCGCGTCGGGCTCTGTGCTGACAGCTCGGAGCCTGGAGCCTGCTGCGGATTCTGTGTCTCCCTCTCTCTCTCTCCCCCGCCCCTGCTCATACTTGGTCTCTCTCTCAAAAGTAAATAAACACTTAAAAAAAAAAAAAAGCAGTTTGTCAGATACACGGATGCACAGACAAACAGAAGGGTGGATGGACGGATGGATGAATGGATGGATAGGTTGATATAAAAGTGGATGGATAAATAGAAAGGTGGGAGGTGGGTGAACAGATGCAGCTCTTGTACGGTTAGTTCTCTTTTCTCCCAGATGTCTGGACTCCCCAGTCAGAAGTTCCTTGAGAGAAAGCTGGCAGACCCAGCATCAGACATGTTAAGCCCGAGGGGCTTGTGTTATTCAGATGGACACATCCAATGGGCAGTTGGGTTGGGGTCATATCAGGTGGGAATTTTATCCTACTGCTAGTAACAGAGATCCAACGACAGTGGCTTGAATCCACAAAGGTTTGATCTTTCTCAAGATGAGTTTTGATAGAGGTTCAGCCCCCAAGGACATCGGAGTTGAGGTTATTGTCATGTCCTTGACATTTCCCTCACGGTCTCTAAAAAGCTGTTGGGGGAAGGGGCTCCGGCCATCATGTCCCTGTTTCTGGCAGGAAGAAAGAGGAAGAAGAGGGGCCAAAGGCTGAGTGCACGTCCTATGAAAGCCTGTTCCTGGAGACGGCACCCCGTGACTTCCTATCACCTCGTTGTGGCACCTCCCAGCTGGAAGGAGGCGGAGATCTGTGGTGGGCACATCACTCTCCCAGATCATGCTGGGGATCTGTTAGTAGGAAAGGAGGGAGAACTGGGTAAGAGTAGATTGCTAGCCGGCTCTGCCACACGGTGGAGAATCAGAGGGTTCTGGGCCAGAGGTTTGAAGCCACAGGAAGGCACGGCCCAGGGGGCGGGGGGGTGAGCGGACGCTGAAGCACAGAGGTGTGAAAGCTCAGCGGGGCTCTCTCAGTCTAAGTCCTGTCGGCTCTTGCCTCAAAATATCTCCCGGATGGGACCGCCTCTCCCATCCCCGCCCTGGTCCAAGCGGCCACCCTCGGTCCCCTGGAAGACTGCAGGGGCCTCGCGCTAGTCTCCTGCTCCCCTCTGGCTCACTGCTCAGTGCTCCCTTCTCTGCTCAACCTCCAAAGTGGCCCCCTGCTCCATCAATTGGAATGCGGTCCTCTGCTCAGCATCCTGCAGTGGCTTCCCGCTAAGAGCGAAGCCTTAAGGCTCACCAAGGCCTCATCGAGCCCTCGCTGGATGTGGCCCCTTCCCTCCCCATCCTCTGCCCTGGTGGTCACTTTGCTCCAGCCACGCCGGCCTCCTAGCCCCTCCCCACTCAGAGCCCCTAGACTTGCTGTTCCCTCGGCCCAGAATGAATTTCGCTCAGAACTTTTGTGTGGCAGTGTCTCTGCCTCCTTCAGGTCACCGCCCGAATGTCACCTCCCCCGAGAGGCCCTCCCGACCCTTCCACCCCCGGCTCCGCTCCTCTGCATTCTTCTTTCCCCCCGGGAGCCCCCCATCTGGGACCCTGAACCCTTTGGCATCCGGTGAAGCCTAGACGCCCCCTTCCCAGAATAACGTTTTTCGATGTATAACTAACTTCCCTACTGTCAGTTTCTCCCAGGAGGGCAGAGGCTTTATCTATTCCGGTCTCTGCCGCATCTTCAGTACCTAGAACACTGCCGAGGCACCCAAGTGATCAATAAGCGTTTTTTAAAATAAATGAGCAAGCAAAGGACGAGGCTGGAGAGACAGGGAGGCCGGAGTCCAGATACAAGGGGCCTTGAACGCCACGCTCGGGAAGGCGGCTTTGCCTGGCGGTGACGGCGTCACCCTGGCAGGGGAGCTGGGCCCCGGGGAGAGGAACAGGCTGGCTGAGCCTGCCTTCCGGAGGCCGCCTTCTGAGGGAGGCTCAGGTGTAAACATCTCCGCATCAATCTGGAATGTCAGTCCTCACTCCCTCGTCTCCTCTTCTGGCCTCCCTGTATATTAAACGGAGACCTTGGAGACGCTGGGCCAAAGCCCTGCCATCATTCTTCAGTGTTTGCAACCATGATGGTGTGCCAAGTAACAAGGACAGGGCCCACGGGGAGGCAGGCACAGGGACGGGTGGGGAAGGAGAGGCCCAGAGGCTCGCAACTCGCCTGGGGGGAGGGGGACCCCCACTGGCAGCTGCTGCAGGGGACCTGATGTGACGGACACTGGGGGCAAGGAGGAGACGGGACACTCCTCCCAGACCGGGGTCCCCTATCCGAGGCTATGGATTGCACCACAGCCCGAAAGTAGGGGGAAACAGCAAAGTTCTGGAATCAGACCAGCGTGGGCCATCTGTTCCCCAGTCGCATGTGCTTGAACAGATCACAGAAACACTCCAGGCCTCAGTCTCCACACCTCTAAAATGGGGGTGAGGGAGGACTCCGTGGGAAGAATCAGGATCCAAAGCAGCTCAGCACCAGGCACATGGGAGACACCCAACAAACAGTGGCCCTTGTCGCCGTTCACATGTAGCCAATGACTGGACAGTGGGACCAACAGTCCCTCTACCACTAACATTTCTTCATAACCCATTTCATCTCCCTGCCCAAAAAAGGGAGAGGGAAGGTTAAGGTGGTGACAGAGGAGCCAATAAGTCGGGAGCGGAGAGGAAAAAAACGGGCCTGGAGTCGGACAGAGACAGGTTCAAATCCAGCTGTGGGACCTTGGGTAGCCGCATCACCTCTCCGATCGTCAGTTTTCTCACTCATAAAACATGGATAAGACCGTCTTCTCGAAGCGCTGTGAGGAGCCCTGGACAAGAAGGATGTGTGACAGGCTCCAGGGACAGGGCCTGACTCAAGGAGGGCCCTCAATCAACAGAGCCCTTGAGTGCTTGTCACATCCCAGCCCCGGGGCCAGGAGACAGACCACGGCCACCGTCCCTGCTTTCGTCACACAGTTCGTACTTTGGAAATCGCCCCCGCACACCCGGCTTTACCCAGCACCTCAGGATGAACAGGACTGAGGGGTCGATCCACATTTGACAGACAGGGAGCTCAGATGGCCAGGGACACCCAAAAACAATCTGCTCAAAGGTCGCATAGCCAGTAGGGTTAACGGGGGGGGCGGGGGGGGGGGGGACGCCAGGTGTCTCAGCGCCCATGTCTCAGACCAGCTGCTCGGATATCTACTCACTCAACAGGTATCCCCTGAGCTAGGCCTCAGACGCGACTTCTGCCCCCAAGGAACGTGGAGCTTGATGGACTCAGGGCTCAGAGTCAGGACTCAGTCCATGCTACACCGATGAGAAGGAAAACCCACACCTGCTCATGGGTGACAAGTCAGAACGTGCCCTGAGTCCAGTCACGGCTCTACGTGTCCACCCTGGGCAGTGGGACAGAAGAATGGCATTGAAGAGAAGAGTTCTCTGTCCTTCGGGATGACTCATCCATAAGCCCAGAGATAGAAACTAGGATCCCTGCATGAAAAAGAACACTAAAATAAAGAATTCCATGGGCAAATGCATTCAGTAAAAGCCATACCTGCTCCTGGCCTCTCTGAGAGCCACGCTGCTTTTAGAGCCTACCGCAGCCTCTCTGGCAAGTTCTGCAGAAAAGAAACCTTATTTCACCCAATGCTTCCCAAGTGTGCTTGACCATGAGAACTTTTTTCTTTGTTTAGTTGTTTTTTCACATTTGTTTATTATTGAGAGACGGAGAGAGAGCATGAGCAGGGGAGGGACAGAGAGAGAGGGAGGCACAGAATCGGAAGCAGGCTCCAGGCTCTGAGCTGTCAGCACAGAGCCTGATGCGGGGCTTGAACCCACAAACCATGAGATCGTGACCTGAGCCAAAGTCGGACGCTTAACCTACTGAGCCACCCAGGCGCCCCTCTTTTTTTTTTTTTTTTTTTAAATGTTGATTTATTTTTGAGAGAGAGACTGCACGCACGTACAGGAGCAGGGGAGGGGCAGAGAGAGAGGGAGACAGGATCCCAAGTGGCCCTGGGCCCATCAGGCCCAGCAGAGAGCCTGATGCCAGGCTCGAACTCACTAGAACATAAACTGTGAGACCATGATCTGAGCCGAAGTTGGACGCTTAACCCGACTGAGCCACGCAGGTGCCCCGAGAACCTTTTTCTCAAACCACCTCTACTGTTCCGGAATTTGCTAGGACGCTGGAAAGAACAGCGTCTAGAGCCAGTGACGCGGGTTGGAGGCCCGTGGAGCCTTAGATGTGATTAGAGCTTCATAAACTGTCGAAACATTGTAACGCAGAGGAGGGAGGGTGATTTGCCCAAGGTCACTCACCATCTGACCTAGAACCCCGATCTCCACACGACTGGTAACATGGGAGGTGCCACTGAGGCATATGCTGTTTTGCTTCCCCTCTGCCCGGCATAGTCCTGACAGCCCGCTGGGTGGGTGTTACTTCAGGTCCGTTAGTCCGTATAATGCCTTTGTGCAGATCACACAAAAGTACCCGCTTCTCCTCCTGAGTCGACAAAATTCCATGTCAGGGCGCGTGGATTGATAAAGCGTTACACGGGCTGCGTTTCAGTCCCCGTTTGCCCCCTTGGCCAAGTATCCTTGTGCAGGATACAACCTGTACAACTGTATATGGCCACCCTGGTTAGCCGCTTTTTGCTCCTTCCTCCTCCCTCCTTCCACCCTCGTTCCCTTCATGTGAGCCCTCCCCTCAGGGTGCCAGGTTGAGGCTGCACTTCCCAAGGCCCAAAGCGGCATCGGCCAAAGGTGCTGACTCAGCAAACTTTAATTTATCTCACAGGCCAGGGGTGTGCATGAAGCAATTAGTGAAATAATGGTTATGTCGCACTAAAAATTATTTATAGAGTCACCGCGCACACAGCTGTGATTAAATTAGACAAGCGGGGGGACAGCATCCGAGGCCCAGGCTCCAGCCGGCTGGGGCTGATGTCGGGGCCACTCCTCCTGTCCACTCGCCCCCTGCCAGTCAGGTGGGCCAACCATGACCCAGGCAGGGATGCGGAGGGTCTGCGGAGGCAGGGGCTCGGCAAGCCCGTCGCAGTTGACCTAAGCTGCTGGGACCCTCGAACATAGACAGGTCTGGGGCTTTCACACATTTGAGGCTTAGCTGTAGCTAACTAAGGCTCTTTCAAACGGACCCTCGATAAGTAAATGGAGGTGGTCCAGGCGCGTTAGAAAAGAATGTCCTCGAACCCCATGGGCTTTGCGTGGACCCCAGCCTGGGCCCCTGAGAGCCTCGAGCCAAGCTGGAAACCATAGATCTATCCAGATGTGTCCTTTTGCGGGGGGCAAAACTGAGGGCTGGAGATTCTGTCTTTCTGGTTGCCCTGGTGGGTGTCAGGAGACCTTCGCTCCCGGGGGAGCCCTCTACCCCAACTTGGACCTCCGTGTAGCCCCTGAGAGTTAGTGTTGGACAGGGGGCTTCCACAGGAGGGAATAGATATGTACTGAGCGCCTACTGCATCCCGGGCACTGTCTATATTTATATTCCGCGTTTTATGCATGTGTATGCATATTCTTATTCACTTCCTCGAAACATTCCTGGGAGGTAAGTATTCTCGTTCCCACTTTACAGAGACAGAATCTGAGGTTCAGAGAGGTGGGACGTTTGCCCACAGCCACACAGCCAGGGAGGGCAGAGCCATTTTCTAAAGGCCCATCAGACGCCAGGGATGGAGCGCTGAGGTGCCCTGAGTGTTTGGGGGTGTCTTCTGGGCGCCCGGCGCTATGCCGGATGGGACACTGATGCATGACAACAGGGTTTCCTTTACACCGGACACAGAGCCAGACGCGGGGCGTGCATCGTTTCATTTCATCGGCAGCCCCTCGTGCACATGGGGAGACCAAGTCACGGAGGGCTCCGTGAATGGCGCCCGAGCCCGCAGCCCGTCAGGGTCTGTGCTGGTCCGCAGGTCTCCATCTCTGGCCGTGACTCAGGCAGCCCCCCGTGTTGGAGCCGCAGATTCTGCAGAAAGGCCAGAGCTCCCCGTGTGACCCTAGGAGTCCCCCAGGGAGCTGAGGGTGTCAGCGGCCCTGAGGGATGACGGCTGGGACAGGGAGGGTGGGGTGCGGTCAGGAGGCCCTCCTGGCTCCCAGCCCGGCCCCTCCGCCACCCCCGGACCCGCATCCCTGGCACTTCCATCCCTCCCCCTCCGAGCTAAGGAGGCTTGGGACCATTTCACGCGAGTTCTCTCCCCGGTCATCCTGTAGTGGCCCGTTCCGGGCCTCCCTCCAGACGAGCTCCTGGAGGCTGGGAGGAGTGGGTGACCCAGCAGGGCTCGCAGAGTTCCAGGCTCCCGGCCTCCCGGCCTGCCTTCTCCTCCTCCTCTGTCCCAGCACTTCCCCTGGGCCTCCCCCATCAGCTTGCCCTCTCCCTCTGAGCAGGTGCCCTCTGTGCCATCACGGTGCCCTGCCTGGCAGGGCCAGCTGAGCCCAGTGGCAGGCCCTCCCAGCTCTCCACAAACCTCATCCCTGGGGTCCCAAAGGAGGAGGGCAGCGAACTGAGAGGGGATGACTCCGCTGCCCCCATCTCTCACTAGGTCCTCCCCTCCTGCTCCCCAGGAGGAAGCTTCGACCCCACAGAGTGCACGGTCCTCCTCGCTGCCCCCTGCTGCTGCCCACTATGGCTCCTTATCCCAGTCAGGGCTGGCCTCTGGGGTTCTCCGGGCTGCACACAGGTCCAGTCCCCTCTCCTGGGTCTGTCCTGAGTCCCGCTGCTGTCTCCGGCCACTTAGCATGCAGCACTGGTTGTGCGGGCTGCGGCAACCAAATGAGATTAGCTTGCCTGCTAAAGCAAGTCCCCACTCGCCACCACCCACGGCCCTGCGCAGCACCGGCTGTTCTGGCGAGCCTCCCACGGCCGGGTGGGCCCAGCGCAGGCCCTGCCACCTCTCCCCGCATCGAACTCCAGGCCAGGGTGCGGCAGGTGGAAAGAGGAGGAAAGATCCTGCCCAGCCTCGTAGCCCCTCCACCCTTCCCCCAACAGACCTTCTGGAGTCAGCAGGAAGTGGGGGGGGGGGGGGGGGGTGGCGAGCAGAGGAGACCAACAGGATTGAGGATCCTTGCCTGCTTTGTATCCCTTGGCGAATCCTCCTGCATCAAACCCGGGGAGGAGCACACGCCCTGCCTCTTCCTCTCCCGTTCATCCCCCCGGGGACCCGGACCCGTGGCAGGAGGGCAACCGGGGAAGGGTCAGCCCAACCGCGATCCCCCCACCTCCGCTGCCCAGGGCCACTGGACATCAAGCGAGAAGGTCCGCGCCAGCCCTGGGGTGGTGGCCGGGGAAGGGGAGCCCCGCGCAGCCCCAGTCTGGTCATAGGCCCGGCCCCATGTCTGCCCCAGGGGCCTGTGAAGATTCTCAGCAAGTCTGAGGTCCCAGTCAAGCCCCCAGAGAGGTGAGAGATGCTCCTGAGGACAGGACCTGGGTGGGGGTGTCTCATAAAAGGGTGAGGATGGGCAGGGCCTCCCCCGGGGCTCTCCCGGCTGCAGGTGCAGCGGCTTCTGGGACTGGGCTCCAGGCCGGCTTCTCCTTGACAGCTTCTCTCCTGGTTCTCATCTCTCCTGGCCCTCTACCCCACAGGCTACCTGCCCACCCAGCAGTGACATGCCCCTGAGGCTGCTCACACAGTCCTGAGCCATCCTGGGGTGTCGTGCCTGGCGGGGGCCGGCCGGGCTGCTCCCTGTAAGGTCTGAGATTGGCACCTGCTGGCCAAGGACGGCACGTCCCTGTCACTTCCTCCATCCGCCCGGCCAGTCCAGACGGATAGGGCTGAGTTAGAAGGGGGCCCGGTATGAAGGAGGGGGTCCTCCTGTCCTTGCCTGGAGGGGAAAGGCCCCCACGAACCCCCCCACCCACCCAGCATGCCCTCTCCCTTCCCTCTTCTGCCCAACACCCCTCACCCCCAGCAACTCAGGCGCCCACTCATGCCCTGCCCGCTTTCACTCGCCCTTCGCTTTCTACGCGCCATCTGTGTAACCTTAGGCGATTCATCGAGTCTCTCTGAGCCTCCCTTTCCCCATCCACAAAATGGGAGTGATCCCTACTTAAGCCAAGGGCTGCTGTGTGCGCCCGTGTGAATCGCAGAGCGACCTGAGGGATTTTCCTTATCGGTGACTGAACGTCGCGGTTCCTCCTGGGTTTGCTGGCCTTTGGCCCACAGAAGTCTCCCCAGGCCTTTGCCCCTCATCGTGGTTCATCTGGAGCAGATCCGGGCTCTTCTGGCCTCCGGGCCTGGCAGAAGGAGGGAGCCTCACGGTGAGGGTGACCCCTCCTTTTTCATTCCCCCACCGGCCCCTGCACCCCGCTGGCCGGGTTGGTGCCTTCTCCTCCCTGCTGGCTCTTATCCAGCCCCCACCTTGGCGCCTCTGCAGGGCCTTGAGCAGGGCCCTGATGGCCAGAGCAGAACCCTGGGCTGGAGCCCACGGGTGCTTGGAAGCAGCCCCAGTGAGTTCCTGGCACAGCCAGGCTGCAGGTGGTGGGGAACGGGCCTCGGGTGGCCGGGGGCAGCCAGCTGTGTAATCAGGCAGGCTCTCACCACGTCCAGGTCCAGCCGAGGCAGGAGGTGGGCACGGTGGGGGCCGAGGTGAGCAGAGGGAGGCTGCGGTCCCACCTGCCTCCAGCTCCCCAGGCAGGCCAACCGGGAGTACCCCAAGGGGGCCCGGTGCTCCAGGAGTCTCAGCAGGGAGCTGGGACCCAGCGTATAACCTTCTACGTAGCCCCCGTGAGGCTCAGACCAGACCAGCCCCCAAGACGGATGGAAAATCAGAAGCTAAATGCTGCTGCCTCCCCACCTGAGCTGGTCCCAGCTTCCCCTTCCCAAGCCAGCGTCCCCATCTACGCCTGGAAGTCTAAGACCCTCTCACTCACTGGCCCCTGGCCTCCAACCAGTCAGGAGCCCCTTCCCTCTGTCCCTGCTCTCCCAACTCCCCTCCACGTTGACACCCATCACCAGGGCAGAGCGGGGATGGACAGCGGCGAGCCCAGCAGGAGGAGGACCCTGGCCCGGGATCACGTGGCCCCAGACCTTTCCCCACTCGACCCACCCTCTCCAAACACACGCGTGCACATGCGCTCACAAGCCTTCTTTTGGATCATTCAGAACGTGTTGGTGAATCTCAAGTTCACACCTTGTTAGCTCCAAAAACATCTTAATCCAACCCTCCCATTGATGGGGGTGGGGGGGGAGGATACCAAGGCTCAGGGCAGGAATGGACTTGTCCAAAGTCACATGACAAGGTAATCCTTATAAACCCAGCCAGTCCTTCCCCCCTAGGGGGACTTCCCCAGAGAGCCCCCACTGGCCTCCAGACTCTCTTCCCAGACTTTCCAAGTTCTCCTGGCCTTCCTGCTCACCTGGGCCTCCCAGATCTGGCCAATTGCAGGGCCCCAAAGTTAATAAATCAAGGTGACTTTGGGGACAAGAATCGGCCTCTTTCTCCCTTGTCCCTCCCATTTGCATAATCCTGGCTGGCAATATGATAATGATGTTTGTTAAAGACAGAGCACAATAAATTAATACCGTTAAGTTGTTGCTGCAAAATGCAAAGCAGGTAATTTACTGCCAGCAAGGAACGGAGCCTTTAAACTGTAATGGATTAACTTTCCCAGCAGCAAATGTGTCCCCCGAGGGAGGGGGTGGGGGAGGCAGGGGCGGGGCTGGGTTGATGGTAGGGGGGACCTGCCCGCTGCCCAGGGTGTGGGGCTGAGGTATCCAGGCCCCAATCAGACGTCTCCACTGGATGTCACCCCCTTCCCCATTGTACAGAAGGGGAAACTGAGTCCTGAGTGGGGCAGGGAGCTGTAGAAACGTACAGCGAGACGGTGGTGGTGACCTGGGACCTCCCGGGACAGCCAGATGCTTCACCGGTGCACCCACTCTGCGACCCTCAGAAGGAGCCCTTGTCGCAGACCCTTCTTTCTTGATGGTGACTAGAGTGCTCCCACCAGCCCTGTCCCAACCCCACAGGTGACTGAGCCCCTAGACCCGAGGGGGCCTCAGCCCCAGAGTCAGTCCTAGCCCAGGCCCTGGGCTCCTCCCAGGGGTCCAAGTCCACACCAGGGCAAGGAGGGAAGGATCTGGTTCAGTTAGGGTCCAGGGGAGGGGGAAAGGGAGGGGTATACCCAGAACTGAGTGCCAGACCCTGACACGGACCCCCCCCACCCCGCCCCCTCCCCCCGCAGCTTCCCCGAAACAGGGCCCTCAGGTCCTGGGGCAGGAGGCCGTTGGGGAAGGAGGAGGGGAGGAGGGTCAGGAGGGGAGAGGGAGGGGGGGAAGCAGCGGGGAAGGTGGGCGGTCAGGTGGGACTGTAGACAGTGGGAGAGGCCTGCCTTGGACATCGGCCGTCACCAGCCCCTCAGCTCCGCGGTCCCCAGGAGAATTGCCGCAGCCCCAGCTTAGGGCGGGCCGCCGGGCGGGTCTCTGGGACCCCAGCAGAATTCTAATTTCTCATTTATTTCTGCAGCTTCTCCAGCTATATTAAAGGGGCGATGCTCTGCAGTCGGCTCCCAGGCTAATTGGATTTGGGCCTCCACTCACTCCTGGGCAAGGGAGGGGGCTGAGGGGCTGGGCCAGCCCTGACTGGGGGAGGGGGTGCTGGAGACGCGGGCCGGGGTGGGGCTCGGGGGGGGGGGGGGGGGGGGGGGCTGTGGTCCTGGAGTCCAGAGCCCTGGTCACAGTCCTGACTGCCATGTGTCCTTGAACGAGGCTCTGCCCCTCTCTGGACCCTCACATTCCCTCATGACTTCCTAGGTGTCAGGCACCTTTCCAAGCGCTGTGCACGACGGCACCCCTCTCTACCCCCCGCCACGGCTCAGTGCAGCGAGCATTATGTTCCACTGGACAGATGAGTAAACTGAGGCATTCAGAAGCTTCAGGGTCCAGACGGCACCTCCAGTGAGTCTTTCAAAGAGCCTGGAGTCCCATTTTTCAAAGCCTAGTTACACTCAAGACTTGGGGGTGGCGGGGGGCGGGGGGGAGGGGAAGCTCCCTGTGCCCATTTTGAGGATGGGGAAACTGAACTCTGGCCCACAACCGCTTTTTTTTTTTTTTTTTTAAAGTAATTTCTTTATTTTTGAGGGTGGGTAGGGGCAGAGAGAGAGAATCCCAAGCAGTTTCCGCACTATCAGCGCAGAGCTGGGGCTCGATGTCCCAAACCGCGAGGTCATGACCTGAGCCGAAGACCGACACCCAGCTGACTGAGCCACCTAGGCGCCCCACGGCTGCTTTTCTTTAGGATTATGTTACTTTCAGGAAGGTTCCCTTCCATTCCCTCCTGCCCCAGGGTCCACACACAGGCTGAGCTGGAGGGAGGGCCTCACCTCCTGAGCACAGACTCTTTCCCACATGACCCCGAAGGCAAATTATCCGCATCTACGGGTCGGGAATGCAGGGACACAGAGGACCGAGGGCCTAACTCCACCAGAGCCTGTTTCCTGCCGGAACCAGGCAGGCCCGTCACACGTGTTACCTCCCTTTCACTGTCACAACAGCCTCATGAGCCATGAGTCATGGCTCCCGCGACCATTTTGTAGACAAAGAAACTGGGGCTCCCGTGAAACGCTTTGTGCAAAGTTCCACGGTGAGGACCTGGTTGGCCTGGGATTCCAACGGAGGTTTGTCTGAATCCAGAACCTTCCAGAGCACTTAACGGCATGCCCTTCTGCGCAAGAGGACCGTCAGGTCCTGGCACCAGGATAGTAGACTGTGCAGAAGCAGAGCGGAAGGAGCTCCGGGCTGGGAACCAGGGGACCTGGGTTTAAATCTCTACTTGGCCCCAGACTCACTGTGTGAAACTTGATTTCTCTGAGCTCAAGGGCAAAATGGAGATACTAACAGTCCCTGTCTCATGGGGCAATTGCATGACAGGGACTATACATGAGGCACGATCCCAGCACCTGACACTTAGTAGGTGTTCCACCAAGGCTAGCTATCGTTCCCGTGGACGAATTCGCACCAGCCTCCGGGACTGTTGGAGCAGCAGAGGGGAAGAGCTTTGCCCGCCCCACCGTCTCCGAGCTTGTTAGAGCTGGAAGCTCTTTCAGATAGGGAAACTGAGGCCCAGGCTTGCAACAAGTCAGTGGCAGAGTCAGGACTCAGCCCCAACTCTCCTGGCAGCCTCTCCCCTCGAGCCAGGGTGACGGTTCTCCTTCCACTCTCCTTTGGCCCCGTGTGTCCGCATCCGTCTGTCCAGGCGTCCCTCCCTAGGAGGCCAGCTGGATGGCTGACCCCCGCAGCCCTCTGTAGTCCAGCCGCTGGCAGGAACCAGCTTGAATAAATGCAAAGAGACCCCCCTCTGGAGGCTGCTCCTCCAGTGGCCCCTGTCCAAATGTTAATTTTGCCAGGCCCTTGATAAATCTTCCTGTCGTCTCCATCCGCCTGAGGCGTAGATTTCATCTTATTGAGAGGTGACGCTTCTACCCTTTGGTATCGGCTGTCAATTTCAGGCCGCACTGGGAGTGGAGATCAGTGAACAACCAGGACTTGCTACCCACCTCGTCCGCCACCCGTTGCTTCTCTTAAACCTTTCGGGCCAGCCCACTTGAGACATCACCACCTGCCCTTCCCGAAGAGGCGTTGGGCCCCTACCCCTATCCCTCACTCTTGGGGGAGGGGGGTTGTAAATACTCTGAGGTGTGACGTCTACACTGGCTCCCAGAATTCCCTGGGGGAGTTAAGCTTCAGTTGCCCTCTGTGCTAATGGGCTGGATCATGCACCCCTCGCTGCCTGTCTCTCTTTCCCCCTCAGTTCTCCGCCCCCCTGCTGCTGCTTCCTAGGACGACATCCCAAATAAACCACTTGCCCTCGAATCCTTTGCATTGGATCTCCGTTTACAGAAACCCCAATTAAGACGCACCAACAGTTTTTAGCAGCTGAAGACGTACTGTGCTCTAATCAGCAATGGAGACACAGTAGAGATCCGACATTTATCAAATGCCTACTATGTGGTAGGACTGTGTGCTTCGTGCTCCTAGATCAATTTCTCATTCAAGCTGTCAGACATCTCTGGGAGGTCTTGTCCCACTTTTACAGATGAGGAAAGAGATGCTCAGAGAGGTGCAGTGATTTGCCCAAGGACACAGCGAGCAACTGAGTCAATATCCAAACTCAGGCAGCACACTCCCTTAGCCACTCCACTCTACCTCCTCTATGTAGGAGCATGAAATGGAGCCAGGATCCACCTCTAGGTGTGAATAACAGCTTGGTTGGGAGAATTCCTTCTGAGGGCTTACTGTGGGGCAGCTTTCTGCAAGGTGCTAAGGACACTGTAATAAAAAGATGCGGTTACTTCTTTAAAGGGGGCTGGAGATCTGACGGGGGCGATCGATGCAGGAAAGACTGTATAGCTGGGACCTGCCCCCGAACGCACTGAGCATCTTCCCTGCAACGTCCTCTTCTTTGAATCTTGAGACATTTGTGCTGGGATGCAGGCAAGAGATGGTCTATTTCAACACCATTATTTTATGGATGAGGCAACTGAGGCCCAAGAGAGATGGGGACTCACCCAAAAGTTGTACTACAGGGCCAGGGCTCCCGTCTCTCAGTTCTGCTGAGCATCACCCAGGCCCCTGCCCTGTGCCTTTGTCTTGCCCTGCAATTCCTCAAGAGAGCCAGAGGATCCATCAGGCTTACAAGTAACTCTCAAAACTCAGAAGCCTCGGGGCGCCTGGGTGGCTCAGTCGGCTAAGCGGCCGACTTCGGCTCAGGTCATGATCTCGCGGTCCGTGAGTTCGAGCCCCGCGTCAGGCTCTGTGCTGACAGCTCAGAGCCTGGAGCCTGTTTCAGATTCTGTGTCTCCCTCTCTCTCTGACCCTCCCCTGTTCATGCTCTGTCTCTCTCTGTCTCAAAAATAAATAAATGTTAAAAAAAAAAAACTCAGAAGCCTCAAAGTTAAAAAAAAAAAAAAGTTTTTACTACATAAAATGTTTACATTTCTGTGCAACCAAAAAAAAAAAAAATAGATGTATAGACTTAGAGGAAAATATTTGCATGTAGCGGGTAAAAGGTTAATAGCCTCAATATACAAAGAGCTTTTACCAATCAAGAAGACAAAAATAAACAACCAGGGGCAAAAAATAAACAAAAGATCTGAGCAGGGGACGCCAGTCTAAGGAGTTGATGCTAGAGCTTGGGACTTCTGAGGACCCGGAGGGTGGTAAAACTGTTATTACTTATTAAATAAATGCTTATTCATTATTAAAAGATCCATTTGTAGTGTGGGTCACACATTACCGCTTGTTAAACCGTTAAAGTGCTAGGAGTCCTCCCAGATGCCTTAATTTACAGTTACAGTCGCAGAAGAAGGTGGCCAGATGCCAGAGCCATGGCCCTGTGGTGGGACCCAATCCCTGCCCCTTACCTCAGCCCTGTGCCTATGGTTCCTCACTCCCAAGCAAAGCGGCCTTAGAGCAGCCAAGTTGCCCCTACCGCCTGGATAGGGCAGACCAAGGAGAACCATGGCTGGGGAGTCAGGATGCCTAGGCTCAGATCCTGGCCCTTCCCTTGTCTCTGTGACCTCTACCTCCATCTCTGGGCCTCAGTTTTCCCGTCTGTAAAATGGGTGGGTTCGCACCAATGATATCAGAGGTGACTCCAGCACTTAGGAGCTAGCATTCAGCGGGGGTGGGGGAGCCGGTGAGTGGTAGGGGGAGATCTGGCACCTTCCATGTTCCCTGCCCCCACCTCTGTGCAGCCGGGCAGCTGCTGACGTAATGAACTCAATTCAAGAGCCCTTTGAAGCAACTAGGACAAAGACCCCACTTTACAGATGAAAAGACAGAGGCCCGGAGAAGAGCTGGGACTGGCATTAAGTCACCCAGGCTGGCCAGGACAGAAGCCAGGACGCTGCATGCCTCCTTTTTCTCCCTGAAAGGGAAACAGAGACCCGAGGCAGCTGCCGAGCCCATATTGTGCAGTTTCCCTGTTCTCTGCCTCCTTGCCCTCATCTCCCAGCCTCCCTCTCCTCCTCCTCGATTCCGTGGAGCTCCCTGCCGCTCAGGGCCATAAGCACCTTGCAGCTGGAGTGTCTTGTCAGGCCAGCAGTGTCCTCCCAGCCGGGCAGACCCCCTCCGCCTCTGCTGTGAAGACAAGCCCCGGCCCTGAGTGACCGCTCGGGGTTTACGCTGCCTGCGTGTGGCTGGCCACACGGTCTTTCAGGTTAAGCACTGGCCTCTTCAAGAGGTCCCCAGGACAGGCACCTAAGTACCACCGAACATCTGCTGTTCCACCATGTGCTTTATACCCTCTGTCTTCACGACTCTCTTCTGCGTGCCCGGTACTGGCAGTGAGGAGATCTGGGTCCGGGGCCAGTTTTGCCCCTTACTGAGTGACTCCGGGCAAGCCGTGTAACCTCTCTGGGTTTTGCAGCGAACAGCACGGCTGTGGGGAAACACTTAGGTAATAAACAAAAGGTATTAGCGCAACGCCTGGGGCATAGGCGGTGGTCAGCAAAGAGTAGCTGCTGTCATTACCTAAAAAATGAGATCCGTAACGTCTACCTGAGGGTTCTTGGGAGGGAGTACTGACCCAATATGTCTAAAGCATATGGTGAGAAGCGGGGGCTCATTTAGGACCACGCCGGGGCAAGACCAAAATGGCAGCGGTGACTCAGACAAGGGAATTCAGCCCCTGCACGGGCAAGGGGTCCACCTGGTGGCTCCCAACGCTCACCAGGGAGATGGCCACCTTGTCGGCTCCCACCTGGGGCTGGCCCCAGATCCGGCCAGTCTTGGGATCTGATCCAAACTGGGGATGCCGGCCTCAGGGGTGGGTGGGAGCCTGGAGCCCGGGAAGATGTACATGATCAATACTAAGCCAATCTCTTACAAGATTACCCTGGCCTCTGGTATCCAGTCGTAAAGAAAATCACTCAGCACGCTAGGGAGATGTGAAAAATGCCACGGATTACAGTCTGGGATGTTCCGAGTGAGAGTAAGTGAGTCCGGGATTGTTTCCTGCAGTAAATAATTCATCCACTTTAAATTTCGTTTTTTCTTGCCAACGCCTTCCCTCCCTCCCTCCGTCTCACTGCCTCTCCCACCAGCTCCCTCTCAAGCCTGATCTCTCCAAGGCTCCCGCCCCCACCTCTGTCCAGGGCACCCCCGCAGCCGGCAAGGAGCGTAATACAAATGTTTTGAGTCTGTTAATGACACTAATCGCCTTTCACTGCTAATTAGTAACACTGCCAAGAAAAACTTCTTTGTTACCAAGGCAGAGGACCACCCAGGCAGGAGAGCCACCGGGAGAAGCTGTCGCTCTACTGGGGAGCTGGGGGGAGCCGGGAGTGGACTATGGAACGAGGAAGGTTCAGTGTGCTGGACCGAGGGTGGTCTGGCCAGGGAGAATTCCTACCATGGAGGACCCTGTCCTCTGCCTCATCTGCTACATCATTCAAAGGTGACAGCTTGACAGGGGGTGGGGGCTGGGACCAAGCCAGAAGACTGGGAAAGGGATCTGGCCGGTGACAGCCTCTTGACCCCCAATATAGTCACTTCAGGGTTCTGAGTCAAAAGCATGGAGCGACTCCAACCTAAGAGTCAATTCTGAGACCTAGGGCTCAGAAGTAGCCGGTGACGGGCACCTATGTGGAATCTCTTTGCACGCAAGCAGCTGGGTCTGATGACCGCTCAACGAGCAGACCCTGGGGAGGTGCTGGGCACCCAAAGACACATCACGCTCTGCCCCGATCTCCAGAAACTCACAGCTTGGTATAAGATGAATGACAGCTGACATTTGTTGAGCATCTCCTATGTGCCTGGCACTACGGCACTATTCTAACAACTTACGCACATTCACGGGTTCCTCCCAAGAGCCCGCGAAGTAGGTACTTTTTTGGTTTAAGGTTTGCTTCTTTCTTTCTTTCTTTCTTTCTTTCTTTCTTTCTTTCTTTCAGTATTTATTTTTGAGAGAGAGAGAGACAGTGTGAGCAGGGAGGGGCAGAGAGAGAAGGAGACACAGAATCCGAAGCAGGCTCCAGACTCCGAGCTGTCAGCACAGAGTCCGATGTGGGGCTCGAACTCACGGAGTGTAAGATCATGACCTGAGCCGAAGTCGGACGCTTAACCGACTGAGCCACCCGGGCGCCCCATTACATTCTTAATTTAAAAAAAAATTTTTTTTAATGTTTATTTTTGAGACAGAGAGAGAGAGACAGAGTGTGAGCTGGGAGGGGCCAAGAGAGAGGGAGACACAGAATCCGAAGCAGGCTCCAGGCTCTGAGCTGTCAGCACAGAGCCCGACGTGGGGCTCAAACTCATGAATGGTGAGATCATGACCTGAGCCGATGTCGGATGCCCAACTGACTGAGGCAGGGCCCCACATTTTCAAATTTTTTGATAAGGACTCTTCTTATCCCCCATTTTACAGATGAGAAATCTGAGGCACAGAAAGATCAAGTAATATGTCCATAGTCACAAGAAGACAGAACCTCAGGGCGCCTGGGTGGCTCAGTCGGTTAGGCGACCGACTTCGGCTCAGGTCATGATCTCACGGTTCGTGGGTTCAAACCCCCCATCAGGCTCTGTGCTGACAACTCAGAGCCTGGATGGAGCCTGCTTCGGACTCTGTGTCTCCCTCTCTCTCTGCCCCTCCCCTGCTCATGTTCTGTCTGTCTCTGTCTCAAAAATAATAAAATTAAAAAATTAAAAAAAAAAAAAAAAAAGAAGAAGACAGAGCCAGGCTGTAAACTCAGGGAGCCTGGATCCAAAGCTCAACATTTAACCACAAAACCTTTAACAGAGAAGTGAAAGGGCAGTTTTAATTCAGCGTGAGCCATGTGAGAACAGGGTACGTTTGTGGGCCCCAGGAGCACAGAGAAAGCATGTCATGTAGTCTTGGGTAATCAGCAAAGGCTTCCAGGAGGAGGTGGGGTCTGAGAGAGCCTTGAGGACTGCATAGGAGTTGGTTCAGGGGGTCGGAAGGAAGTCCAAAAGGATAGGGCATTGTGAGCAAAGCACAGGGGTGAGAAAGGGCAGAATTCAGGGGGTGTAGTGATGTTTGAGGGTAAGCAGTGGGGTGGCCGAAGACGACGACGGTGAGAGACCAAGCTGGGGGGGCAGGAGGAGGGGGACGTCGTGGACCGGCAGAATAGCACAGAGGGCCCGCCTGAGGAAGCTCCCTCTGGCTCTCAGGCTATCACTACGGGTTGAATGCAGACTTGGGAGATTGGTGATAGGCCGGGAAAGGGCTGGCCGGGGATCCGGCTCAGGGCACGGGTGCTGGGACTAGACAGGAGGAAGCAAATTCAGTGACCGATTTGGGGGGGGGGGGGTAAGAGTGGACAGAGCCGGAAGTGGAGGGAGGAGAAGAGAGCCGGTGGAGTCCAAGGGGTGAGGCCCAGCAGACTCCAGGCAGACTGGAGGCAGGCGCCTTTCTCCCAGGCGCTGGGGCGCTGCCCGGCCCCCTCGAGGTGGGGGTGCGACCCGCTGATTGTACCCCAGCTCGGGCTGTAGGGGGTCCGGCTGCCCGGAGCTGATAAGGGCAGAAGCGACCAAACCCCCGTGCCAACTATACCCCAAATCCACCCCCAGTCCCAGCTTCACTCCGTGGGTAAAGCCCAGCTGGGGAGACCCTGTTAGGCCACGAAGTCCTCCCGTGCAGCCTTGAAGATTCCAGTTGTACCCCAGCCTTTTTAGGGCAGCTTTCTGGGGTTCGGCAGGCAGAACAAACTGTTCCCTCTTCTCCGGTCCCAGAGTACTTTGTACGTTCGCACGGCTCTGAGGATACTGGACTGAGGTGGTTTGTTTGTTTGTTTGTTTGTTTCAGGCTTTTGTTTTGTTTTCTGTCTCAGTCTGTCTGCTGCACGAGTCTGGGAGCTCCTGGAGGGGCGGGAGACAAGAGATCCTCTCGTGTGTTCGTGCTTTTGCAAACGAGGCTAATTTTCCGTAAGTGCATTTTGTAAGTACGTCTCCCGCTCTGGACTGTGAGTGGTCTGGAAGTAGGGGTCTCTCTTGTCTTTAGTATTTCATTTCATTATCATAAAGTAACACTGACCTTTTTTTGGTGTTCGGCTCTATCAATTTCAGCACATGTATGGATTCGTGCAACCAGCATCTGAATGCACTCGGAGTTCACAGAAACGCTATTACGCTATAGATCCCTATCAGCTCCTTCTTTCACTTCATGTTTTATTTTTTTTTTAATGCGTATTTGTGCACACACAAGCAGGGGAGGGGGGAGAGAGAGAGGGAGGCAGAATCCCAAGCAGGCTCTGAGCTGGCAGCACAGAGCTCAACGCGGGGCTCGATCTCACGAACCGTGAGATCACGACCTGGGCCGAAACCAAGTCTGATGCTTCACTGACTGAGCCACCCGGGCGCCCCTATTTTGTGTTTTAATGACCCTTCCAGGTCTGGTGCTGTATTCGCGTCTGTTGCACGAACAGCCACACAGACCTCCACAGTGTGTCCCCACATCTTCCTGCCCACTCCGCCAGGGAGGCCACCCGGGCTGCCTCCAACTTCCCTGACCACAGACAACTTTGGGATGAGCAGCCCCAGACTGGATGCTCGTGGACATGCCAAGAATTTCCCTGGGATTTATACTCAGGAGGAGAATCCTTGGGGCTGGGGGTCAGTGTATAATTAATGGCCTCCAAAATCCCGCATCACTCGAGTCACTCAAAAGGGTGTCCCAGCCCATCTTGGGAGATGACAGGCCGTGTGGGGCCAGCGTGCACCAATAAGGCTGTTCCAGGGGTAACAATGTCGACCCCCTTCCGCTCTGGTAGGTGAAGGACCGCTCCCCGGTCTTCTGAGTCTCGCAAAGTCTCAGCCCCCCTCCTTAACCCTCCAGCTCCTCCTGGGGCTCCTGGCTTTTCCCAGGACCCAGCAAGTCACGGGTCATACCTGTTCCAGTTCCTGATGTCCACTCCCAACTGTTACATGTTTTGAATAGCACTCATTTTTTTAAGATTTTATTTTTAAGTAATGTCTACACCCAATGTGTGGATTGGATTTACAACCCCAAGATCGAGAGTCACATGCTCCCCCGACTGAGCCAGCCAGGCGCCCCTGAGTATCACTCTTATCCATAACCCTGTGTAAGGAAAGAGCTAAAGAAGGGCCCAGAGGTTGAAGTTCAAGTCCTCGCCAGCCAGTCTCTGGCAAGCCCCGTCCCCTTGCTGGATTCCCACAGCTTCAGGGCTTGCCATTCTGCCTGGAAAATCTGCTTGCAGAACCCTCACGGCCACCCTGAGAGCTAGGAGTGGTTCTGCCCATTTGACAGATGAAGAAGCTGAGGCCCAGAGAGTGGGAGTGGCTTGCCCAAGGTCATAGTGAGTTGAGGCCGGGGAGCAGAGCTGGGACCCCAGAGCATTCGGAGACAGGCTCCAGGGCACTTCTGCCCTGAGGGGGTCCCCACCCACGCCATACCACCTGCCGTGACCGGCCAGAGCCGCACCTCCCAAGTCTCTGCCGCTGAGAGCGTGGGAGAGGCGAGCTGAGTTGCCGTTGACTAACCCGCACGATGCTAGGTTTTGTAGACATTTAACGAAACGCTCATCAGTTTGGATTTTGTAGTTTTCTTTCTGTGTTTCGGAGCTAATCTCCCTCCCCGCCCTCCCCCCACCCAATCTTGAACTCGTCCATAGGCCCTTGGAAAGAAGATGGAGGGCCCTTCTGAATGCCTGAACACCACATGTGGTCCTGGGGGCCGCCCCGGTGATTGAGCCCAAGTCTGTTCCTCTGTCTCAATGGTGAGCCCTTGGTAGCCCCCCTGGGTTCCGTCGATGTGGGGACGAGGGGGGCACAGAGGTGAGTCGACCTGGGGTTCTGCCCTCAAGGAGCCCCAGCGCTGCCTCTGGAACTCAACCCTCCCCAAAGCAAACATTCTTCAGACCCAGGAGGGTCCGTGCCCAGGGACCAGCCCAGGCAGGGGCTCCCTGTCAGTGGTTCTGCGAGGCTAGCACTGGGGGCAGTGGGGGGTGGGGGGTCCTGGTGGAGGCTGCAAGTTATCCATAGTTCGTTTTTGAAAGGTAGAGAGGAGCAAGGAAGAGTGGCCCAGATGAATAACAATGCCAAGCTCCGTTTGTCGGGCACCTGCTGGATGCCAGGCGCCGGACTCCCATCACCTTATTTAATCTCCGTGACATCTATGGGGTGTGGGAGAGGCAGATATGCGGAATATCCAATACCCCGTACAGCAGGTGTGGGGCCAGCGGAACGCTTACCGCTCTCACGGAAGCAGGTCCTCAAGGCCCCTCGAGGAGCCTTGGATCGCAGGGAGGGGAGGCGTCCCTGGGTGGGACTGGGGTAGTGGCAGCAAAGAGCATTGGGTCCATCGGCTACTTAAGCCGTTGGAGATACTGCAATATTTGAACAAGGCCAGCCGAATGTCACTTCAAGTTCCAAGTATATTATTAACCGCATCTCGCTGCTCAAAGGCGGAGGAAGGGAAGGGTTAACTGGGCCACAGCCCAGGGCGGGCCTGGCCCTGCTCTCAGGCCTGGAGGCCGCTGGCACCTGCCCTCTCTTTCATCTCTGCGGGCTCCAGGTGAGAGAAGCCGAGAAGCCGGAGCCAGGCCCGCCAGGGACCCAGCAGCGTGGCTTCCCTTTGATTCTGGGGGAGGCCGCCTGCTCTGAGCCCAGAATCAAAAGCAGGCAGCAGGGCCGGTGCCCCGGGATTCCCAGGATGGCAGCCTCAGGCTGCCTGCCCCCTTCCACCCGGGCCTGGGCCTCTGGCTGGGGGCTTCCCTCCAGCCAGATCCTCTGGAACCAGCTAGAGCAGGAGAGGGGCTGCGGGAAGCTTTGGGCCACGGGGGACGAGGAATAAGAGTGCAGGGCGAGGGCGCCAGGGGCTGAGCCCCGGGACGGGCCTGGGGTGGGGAGACAGTGGGTGCCCGAAAAGCACAGAGCTTGACCGAGGCGTTTCCCTGAGGTGCTAGCAAACTCGTGGGGTTCGGGTCTCCAGGTGAGCGCTGCAGGGGGGCCGGTGAGAAAAGCACCGAATTTAAAAAGAATTAGTCAGGAGGAGGTGACAGGCCCATTCTGAAGCAAGATGAATGGGTTTCGGTTGGCGAAAATGATTCTAATTTATAATCTGCTTCTTGCGGCCGCTCGCCAATTAATTCTCTATAGATACATAAATAGGCCGCGTGTTTGCTTTGCTTCAAACGTAATAAACATTACACTCTGTCCTCTTCTTTTGTGCCGGTTCCTGTCACGGCATCAGTCCCCACAGCTAATTCTTCACACCTGTCTCTGCCACTCAGGGGAGCGGGGCTGAATGGGGAGGAAGTGCCCGGCTCCAGGAAACTCCAGGCTCCGGGAGATAGATGACTGATCCAAAAGCTGCGGGGCGCGCGTGGCTGGGCTCCCCACTTGCTGGGGAGGGGCCCAGGGGGGCACCTGTCACAAACTTTGGGACCGTCTTTCCAACGAGGGAGGGGGGCAGGGAGGAAGCCGGAGAAGCAGCCATCATCACTTTCTGTCCTCCCCCACTGGCCTCGGCTCACCGGGGGCTCCACACACCCGGGGCTCCCTGCTTCTTCCAGGCCTTTCCCTGCCCCTGGCTCTTGCATTTGCCGTTTCCTAAACAAGTCTCTCTCCCTAAGCAGCCACCTCCTTTGTGTTTTTATTCACACGCCTCACCTAGCGGTGAGGTCTTTTCCTGACCCCCCTTCCCAAGAGGGGAGCCCCCTCCTCAGGACTCCCTGTGACCCTCTCCCGCGTCAGGTCCCCTTGGCACGATCACCATCCGCCAGGCTATTTCTCTGACTCATTTGTCTTGTTTATTGTCCTTCCGACTGGAACGAGAGTCCATGAGGACGAGGATACGTGCTTGCTCACTGATGTATTTTCTGCCCGGCACATAGTAAATGCTCAATAAATATTTGGGGGGAGGGTAATACAGGAGGTGAGAATGGGATGGGAAGGAGCAGACGGGGCCCCGGAGACTGACCTGAGACCTCACCTGAGACCTCACACAGCCCATCAGCTTGCCATCCTGCAGGACCCCAGAGATGTAGGCAAAACCGAGGTTGGGGGCGGGGTTGGGACTTGCCCAAGGCGACACAATGGGTTAGTGGGGGAGCAGCGGGGACCAGGCTCCTCTCTAAGATCTAAGGCAGCTGAGGAATACACACCTCGCAATAATTCTCCCAGGTGGGGTGTTGGAGGAACAGAAACACGGACGCACCGCTTGCCTTGCCCAAGGTCATACAATCATCGATTCAATGCAATGATCGAGCACCTGCTGTGTGCCAGGTGCTGCTCTAGGAGGTGAGCGTGTCCCGGGACCAGGGCAGACAAGCCCCCTGCCCTCACCGACCTTACAGTCTAGGGGGAAGAATGAGCTAAAGGACGAGGTAACATACAAGTGTGTCAGGAAGGGCCAAGCGCTGACAAGATAAACCAAGGGGCGCCTGGGTGGCTCGGTCCGTTAAGCGTACAACTCTAGGTTTTGGCTCAGGTCACGATCTCATGGTTCGTGAGTTTGAGACCCACATCAGGCTCCACGTTCACAGTTGCAGAGCCTGCTTGGGATTCTCTCTCTCTCTGCCCTTCCCCCATTCACGTGTGTGTGTGTGTGTGTGTGTGTGTGTGTGCGCACACGCTCTCTCTCCCTCTCTCTCAAAATAAATAAATAAACTTGAAAAAATCTAGAAAAATAAGCATTCAGAGGGGTGCCTAGCTGGCTCATTCAGAAGAGCATGAAACTCTTGATCTCAGGGTTATGAGTTCGAGCCCTGTGGGGGGTTGTAGAGATTACTTAAATAAAAACTTAAAAAAAGTGGGGGGGGCACTCAGGGAGGAGGTGACAGCTAGAAGATTAGCATGGGCGTTGGAGCCTGAACCCCGGGGAAATAATCAGTAGCCAGGGATGGGGCAGGGGCTTCTCAGCGGAAACCACAGGGATAAGCCGCTTTCGAGGCACAAACTGCCTGTAGGGGAAGACGGCAGGGGAAGCCCTGATTGGTAGTGTTTGCCAATTTTCATGGTGTAAAGACTCTGGACGTGGCCAATTTCAAGGGTTTGCAAAACTGGCTCGCGAAATTCCTGAAAACCCTCACAATTGGCTTTGCTGAGCCAGCACATGCCAGCCCCAGCACAGCACGGCTTCGAGTATCAACAAGGAAGCTGGCCAGACAGCATCCAGAGGAGGGAAGAACGAGAAATGGTTTGAAAACGTATGTGTGCAGCAGAGTTCTGGACTCGAATCACCAGAAGGCCCCGAGGTCACCGTGACCTTATCACCGCCCCCCCCCCCCACTACTCCTCTATTTTACAGAATAGAAAACCAAGGCCAAGGGAGAGCCGAGGACTTGCCCTCGAACACAGAGAGAGTTGGGGCCAGAGCCAGGACTGGGAAGAGATCTCAGAGCAACTAGGTCCCCGGGGTTGCTGCTTCGGAGGGGGTCATGATCCATGATGGCCCCGTCAGGCCTGAGAGAGCCAGGGACTCTGGCACCCACATGAGGCGGGAAGAGGGAAGCAACTGCAGGTCCGATGGCGTGCAGAGGTGGGAGAGAGGTGGGACGGTACTTACGCCGGGTTTTGAAGGGTAAATAGGAGTTTTCCAGCAAGACAAGGCAAAAAGAGATCTCCAAGGGGGCAGGAGCGGCACGATGAAAGCTCAGGGTATGATAAGTAAAAATGGCAAATCCAGGATGTAGGGTACAAAAAGGAAATAGAGCAGATGAAGCCAGAGAGGCCCCGCCCACTCCTCCTGCTGAAGCAATAACGTTGGGCCTTCAGGCAACCGCAGAGAAGCCATTTGGAGATGGGTCCCCTCGTCTTCTCAGAACCAGGTGAGTATGCCAAGGTCGACCTCCTGGATGAGGGCCTGGAGGTGAGGGAAGGCCCAGGTTCTCCAGCTTCTCTGCCCTTTCCTACTGGTGCTCAGCCAGTCAGTCACCCCATGGTGGGTCTCTCCCCGCCACGGCTCCCTGCTGATCCCCCTTCCCCTCCTGCTGGCTGCTCTTCTCCAGGCCAGGAATAGAACCTCACATCTGACAATCCTCAGCGGTGTTTAAATTTAATGGGCCTTCCTGCTTTTTTCCTCCTCAGCACCTGGGCTGGGCGCTCTGCTCTGCGGCAGCCCTGGGGAGAGGCAGGTGAATAATTCAGGGAGAGGCAGTGTTTGAAGTGTTGGGGGGTGGGCCGTGTGTGGCGGGGGCTGTCTCGCTTTCTCCCAACCCAGGGAAGGGGGTTCAGGAGGGGTGGTCCAGGTACCCAGGCCCTGGTCTGCCCTCCATGTGTCTTTAGGGCCTTTCGGGAAAGCTCGAAAGCTCAGGAGCCCTATTTCCATCTCCCGCAGCCACCTGCAGCGTGAGGCCTCAGGGCTGCGGAGGCTTCCTGGGGCTGAAAGGAAGAGAGAAGAAGGGGAGACACGCCCTCCGCCGCCGCCACCCCCCCACCCCCACTGTGGGTTGCCCTGCCTTTGGATCTGGGTCCAGAGAGAGACACAAGAGGGACAGAGTGTGGTGCGGGAGGCAGAGGGTGGGGGCCTAGTCCCAGGCTGAGGGGTCGGGGAGCTGGGGTGCCAGCAGAGACGGAGGGCTGGGCCCGTTGGGGCAGCTGGAACACTCCCAGTGTGAAACTGGGCTCTGGGCCTGGGGCTGTGTCCGCAGCCCTCCATGCTGTCGCAGCTTGGGTCCCAGATGGACAAGCCCTAGGCTCTGGGCCCCTCCTTCCACCTCAACCCACCGCCCCCTGCACACAGAGCAGCCTTTCAATTTTCTGGCTTCAGCACCTTTCCAGTCATCCCTTCCTTCCTTCCCTCCGTTATTCATGCAACAAGTATTTATTGAACATCTACTATGTGCTGTATCCACAGGATACAGCAGTCAACAAAACAGACTGAGTCCTTAACTCCGGGAGCTGTGTTCCAGCCTCGGGGGCCCACTCCCTTGAGGAGAAAGGGGGAGAGGGCCCCACGCTTGTTCTGAGTCCTCTGGCTAGTCACTTCCCCCTCTAACCCTGGGTCTCCCCATCTGGAGCAGGGCGCTAATAATCCCGCTAGCTGTTATTAATTACAGCAAACACTTGCTCTAAGTGTCTGACACGGATCTGCTCGTGCAGGCTTCACCCGGCCCTTTGCCGGAGCGGCGAGGAGGATGCTGAGAGGTGGAGAGGCGAACTCACTTGCCCAGGGCGACCCCGCTGGTGAGTGGGGTGACGGGATTTGAACCCAGACAACCTGGCTGCGTGGTGAACACGGCGAGGTGTCTAAGCGCGGCGGTGGCGGTGGCGACGGGCGCTTGTGGTTGCCCCGCAGGGCTCCCCCCCCCCTCCACAGGGTGTGCCGCCCCCCTCCGCCGGGCTCCGCAGAGGCGAGGAATGCAGGGGGGGGGCCTCGGAGGGGGGGTAGGGGGCCCTCCAATCCCATCCCGGTCCCCGTCCCTTCCCGGGCAGAGCTGGGGTGCGCCCTGACTGCACGCCCCCCCACCCCCCACACCGTCCCCGGCGGGCAGGCGGTCCCAGTCCCCGCGCTGACATTTCTTTGGTTGTTCATGTCACGGCCCTTCAGTCTGCGCAGTTTTACAAATGTGCTGGCGAGATGAAAGGCGCCGGGAACAGCGACTGGAGAGCAAGTTCGGAAAAGCTTTTAACTTCCAGCTCCCACAGACAAAGGGGAGGGGGGGAGGAGGAGGGAGGGGGAGGAGGAGGAGGGAGGGAGGGCGGGGACGAAGGAAGAAGGGAGATGGGAAGGGAAGAAGGGAGGGAAGGAAGAAGGAAAGGAGGGGGAGGGTTTAGGAGTGAGAGAGAGAAGGAAGGAAAGAGAAGGGGCTGAATGGGAGAGCAGAGGGGAGGGAGAGGGAGGATGGGGAGGGAGAGAAAGAGAGAGAGAGAGAGAGAGAGAGAGAAAGGAAAAACAGCCAGAGAGAATAGAGGGACAGGTAGAAAAAGACAAAAAAGGAGACAGAAAGAGTCAGAAAGACCCAGAAAAGAAGGCTGTTGGAGGAAGGGGACAGAGACCGAGGTGGAGGGTGCTGAGAAGGGGGGAGACGGTGGTCAGCGCGTAAGAAGACAGCGGACATAGATGAACAAGGAGACAGACGCAGGCTGAGGTGAGGACAGAGAAGTGAGGCCCGTGAGCAAGTGTAGACAAGGCTGACAGCAGCCTGCCCCCGCCCCTGCATCCAACCGCACCCCCCCCCCCACCTGTTCCGATTCTCCAAGTGCCCTGGAGCTGGCCCTGCTATTAAGGTGATCAGACTAGAGCAGTGGCCCTCAACTAGGAGGGATTTTGCCCCCAGGGCACCTTTGACAGTGTCCGGACACAGTTTGGGTTGTCACGAGGGGGAGGGGCACACCACTGGCGTCTAGTGGGTAGAGCCCAGAGACGCCACGAAACTCCGGACCATGCACAGGACAGCCCCCACCACGAAGAATTCTCCTGACCCCAAACGTTAATAGTGCCAGTTCATTGCAGGCCTCGGGCCCCAACCTGCCTCAGTTTGAACCCGGCCTCGGCCACAGACTACTTGTGCGGCCTTGGGAAACTTTTCGAGCTTCTCCGTGCCTTAATTTCCCCCACTTTTAATGTAGACGTTGGTTGCTGTGAGAATCAAATGCGATAATCAGCGTGGAACACTTAAGCGCAGGCTGGACGCACGGCGAGTGCACTCAGTTTACCTGAGGAGGCGATGCCGAGGACGTGACTTGCCATGTGGCACAGTGCGGCCTCTGTCACCCTCCACAGGCTCTTGTTGCACCTGTCACACCGCGGGAGGGGCCCCTGCTTACCTTCTTCCAGCCCAGAGTGCCAGGTCGGGCCTAAAGGCCATGCCCCAGCCTGATGGCACTACGTGCCAGCTGTGTGACCTTAACATCTCCACACCCCGTGCCTCAGTTTCCTCACGCGTAAAGGAGGGCTCGTACTGGAATCCGCTGTGAGGACCTAACGGCAAAATCGTGGCCCACAGCAAGGGTTCAGTAATCGCTGACGCTGACCCCGATGTGTGCCCAGGGCCTCACGTGGTGCCCGGCACGGTGTGGTGTGGGCACTCAGGTTGGCGGTGGAGGGGAGTCTGAGAAGGAGCCTCCGAGAGAGGAAAAGCGGCGAGAGATCTAATCACGAGTTGGGGAGAAGACAAGAGAGAGAGATCAAAGGAAAGGTGGGTGAGTATTTATTGAGCACCTACTGTGTGTATGCAGATGTGAAAGCAACAGTGTCCCAGCCCAGAACAACTTGCTGACGATTCAGTAGGTCTGACACCCTGGACGAGCGCACACGCACCCCAGGCAGGGGCCAGAGGGGGAGGGAGGGAGAAAGGACAGCTGGAGCAAATGGTAAAACCGAGTTGGAGGGGAAAGAGAACGGAAAGTGAGGAAATGCATCTGGAAGGGGCCGGCCTCCGGTCTCTGAAAGCATGAAAGAGTGGAGGCTAAGAATAGAGGGGAGAGAGACAGAGAGAAGGAGAGCCACACAAAGCAGGGCTGGGAGAGATCAATGAAGGGGAATAAACGGAGAGAAGGACTTAGGGGAGGGAACAGGCTGGCACGAAGGAGAATAAATCTCAAAATAAATAAAAGTGTGATGGAGTTTAGAGGGAGGGGTAGCCAGAGGGAGAGCAGATTCCAGTCACCAGGGAAGAGGCGAGGAGAGGGAGATGAAAATTAGGGAAGAGAGTGGGGATGGGAGGAGGATGGGAGTGAGGTGGAGCCTGGGGTGCTGGGACCCACGGGGGTGGGGGTGGGGGCTGGCCGGTCCTGCTTCCTCTTTGCCTGGAACTTCAGCAGCTGATGAGACATCTTATGTGTCTGGTCAGTGACCACGTGGCAGGACAGAGGTAGATGGTGGTCATGTCCCCCCCCTTACCCTTCACCCACCTATCCAACGGCCCTTAGGGGTCCCCCAACCCAAGACACAAGGTGGGTCTGCGGAAGTCCCTGGTCCTAGCCTACCTCCTACTGAAACAAGTTCAAACTGAGAACTAAGGGGTGGGGTGGGGTGGGGGTGGGGGTCTCTTCAATGAGGCTGCACCTTAGAGAGATGGGACCGAAGGGGGAGCCCTTGCAGCCGGGAGAAAGAAGCTGGGCGGGGCAGGAAGGACCTCAGGCCGCGGAGGACTGAGTTTCAGGAGAATGGAAAATCCGGCCTGCTTGGTGTTCCTGGGCAGCGGGGAAGGTGGGGGTGGTGATGCGGGGACTCTGGGGGCCAAGGGGGCGCCAAACTTAGGACCGGGCCGTCTTGCCTGCTTACTTTGTTGGTTGCAGGGATGTCCGGCATGCCCCCACCCACCCCGAGAGGAAAAGCCTCCGTGCACTTCCTGGGACAGGTGACCTAGCACCTCCCCGGGGACTGGGCCCCGGCCCCTGTCCACCTCAAAGCGCGGTGGTTGCATCTGAAACCGGCAGCTCGGTGCAGGGGCCCTTCTGGGCGGCCAGCCCGGGCGGCCCCTGGAGAAGCCTCCAGGCCCCACACTCGCCTGCGCCCCCTCTGCTCTGAAGCCGGGCTCCCAGGGAGTGGGAGGGAAGTGGGGAACCCTAGGCGCAGGAAAGTCAGGTGATGGCGAAGGGTCGGGTCTCAAACCGGGGCCTCCCTGGAGCCGCCAGGCGGGGAGGGAGACGGTCCCCCTCCTGGGGGCGCTCCCTTCGCGCGGATCTGGCGCTGAAGGAAGGAGGGGCGCCGCCCCCCGGGGGTTTCCTGGGTCTGGGCCGCCCCGGCGCTGGAGAGGCCGGCCCCTCCCGGCGGGGGAGGGGCGCGACCGGGGCGGGGGGGGGGGGGCAGGTGGGGGGTTGGGGGCGGGGGCCGGGGCTCCCGGGCTGCGGGGTCCGGGCCCGGCGGCCGCCTGCGGCGCGGCGCTCCTGCCCGGCGGGCGCTGCATTCTCCGAGTCTCCACCAGAGGCTGCGGGAGGAAGGAAGGGATCCGTCCCTTGCACACTTCCCCCCTAGTCAGACACGCACACTCCCTCGCTCCCGCTCGCTCACTCCCTCGCTCCCTCGCTCTCTCGCTCACACACACACACACACACACACACACGCGCGCACACGCCGCCGCGGCTCCCCCTCTCGCGCCCGCTCTCCCTCCGGCTCCTCCGGGCGGCCGCCGGGCTCCGGACTCGCCCGCCCGCGCCGGCTCGCCCGCCCCACGCAGCGTCCCGAGGCGGCAGGACCGGGGGCAGCCCCGGGCCGCTCCCCGAGGTAAGGGCGCGGGGTGCCGCGGGAGGGGCGGCCGGATCGCCGCCGAGGGGAGGCCGCCCGGCCGGGAGGGAGCACCCCCCCGGCCGGCGGGAGAGCGGCCGGGCGGGCGGCGCGGGGGGCGAGCCTCCCGCCGCAGGGGGAGCCCGGGTGCCCGCGCCCGGCCCCCGCGCGCCCCCTCCTCTCGGCGGGGCGGGCGGGAGGGAGTTTCCCACGTCCAAACTTTCCCCGGCGCGGAGCCGAGCCGCCTCTCGGCCCGGAGCCCGCGGCCCCCCGTCTCCCCCCACTCCGCCCCGCGCCCCTCCCTCCGCGCGCCGGGAGCCGCGGGGACCCCCGCGGGCCTCGGGCTGGCAGCGCCGGGGGCCGAGCGGACGCGCCGAGAGGGGCTGCGGAGGGGACGCGGGGTCTCTACCCGGGGTGGGGGGGGGGGGCGGGACCCAGGCGTTCCCCGCGCCCCCACCCCCTGCCGCGGGGGCTCGGCTGCCGGGCCCCTCCCAGAGGCGGGGTTCGAGGCCGGGAAATACCGCACGGCACGAGCGTGAGCGCGCGGTGTGTGTGTGTGTGCGTGTGTGTGTGTGTGTGTGCGCGCGCGAGGTCGTGCCGCGTCCGGGGGCGCCCAGAGGCGGACTCGAGGCGCGGCGACACGCACGGCTGCGGCCACCTCGTGGGGAGGGGGCAGCCGGCCCAGGGGGACCCCCGCGGGCCGCAGCAGCGCGACCCCGCTGCCCTCGGGCCGTCGGACCGGCCCGCGGACCCGCCGTGAGCGAGGGACAGCGCTGCCCTCTTCCCTAGGACCCGGCTCTGGGAACACTGCCCCCTCCGTGGGAGAAAGATAGGGCCCGACGGCCTCACGTCCAAAGGGAGCGCCACTGGGACTGACCCTCGGGGGCCGGGGCGCTGCAGGGGGAGTTGTGGATTGTGTGGGTGCGCTGGGTGCCCGGCGGCCCGCGGTGGGCACGGCCCGGACCCGTCTCTCTAGTGCCTCGAGACTTGACCTCCCCTCTTCCTCTTCTCTGGCACTCTCGGGCCCCTGCCCCAGCCGGGGCGCGGCTGGAGACCTCTAGGCCCGGCTTCGGCGGGAGGAGCTAACCCGGTGTCCCCCGAGGTCTCCCCGAGCTGCAGGGGCACCCCCTGGCGGCGGGCAGAGAAGCCGCAGTTTGAAGCCTGCCAAGGATTCCAACGCTCGTGCTTCTGGGGAGGGTTCTTCCTTCGCAGTCTTCCCTCCCACCCCTCCAGGCCTGGCCAGAGGTTGCGCATGCCAACTCCGTTTTCCTTGGGTCTGATGCCAGCTCTCTCTGGGTCCCTGGGGCCGGCCAAGGTGCACAGCACAGGCAGAGGCTCATTTGAGGACTTTGCCTGCTGCCAGCCCTCTGTTGGCCCCTCCTGCGGGGCTCTGGATCTCATCCTCTCCCTCTGTGTTCAGTGCCACTTCCTGATATCAGCATGGCCATGGCCTTGGAACCCATAGACTCCTCCCTAACCGTCGTGCCCCTCTGTTCCTCATTAGTACCCGCTATACTTGTCCATCAGTGCCCACTCTGTCCCCCTAATTACCCCTATTCTATAGCCCTTTTTGGAACTTGGCCTCTACACCTATAATGACATCCTTGGTCTTTGCTCCTCTGTGACCATCTCTTCGGCCCGTCTTCCAACCTGCATGCCCCAGTTTTTCTCTGTGGTGGTCACCTCTTAGGTACCCCCCCCCCCCCCGCCTGTCCCAGCTACCTCTCTGCTCCACCCCTAGCCTTCCCCCTTCCCCGGTGTCTGGGATGCCCCTCTTCCATTCCTTCTGTAAGGGAAGGCCATTGTCAACATTTAAACGCTGCTTCCTGAGCATGTCTGTGTGCCCTTCTGAGACCATCCCTGCCAGTGCCTCTGGGGAAGGTACTTTGCAAAGCCAGCCAGGTCTCTCTCAGCCAAGGGGCAGCTGCCCCTCCTCGGGGGCCCTCTCAGCTGACTCCTGGAGACGAGAAACCCCCACCTTCCTCTATTCCTGACTGTGAGCACTTTAGCAGCCACCTGGGCCCCCCTCTTTCCCATTTCAAAGTGTTGCAGACAGAGGCCTGGGTCATACCGCAAGCTCCATCCAGAGCCAGAATGGGGACCCAGGAATCCTGACTTCCAGGCCTCACCAGCTTACCTTATATTTGGGGCAGGTCTTTGGAAGGGGGGCGGTGAATGGAGCAGTTTCTTGCCTTTGAATTGCAAGCAGAACAAGAAGATACCCGCTTAAATGTAAGAGATGTTAAAGTTAGACCCCCAGTGCCCAGGGAAAGCTGTTGAAATAAACGCCTTTGGGGGAGAAGCTTAACAGCAGACACCGGAGGAGGGCATAGCTCCCTCCCTAAAGGAGCCCTGTGGCCCCAGGCAAGTCACAGCCCTTGGATAGAAAGTATGTGATTTCAGGTGGGTTCTGGTGGTCTGGAATAATGTGCCTAGAGGCAGGACTTCCGATCCCCTTGTCATTTCTCTGCTTTTCCAGAGGCCTCTGCAGAAGCACTGAATCGCAAAGCTCTGGGGGGAGGGGGGGGAGGGTGGGCAGAGACCCCAGGAGGGCCTGTCTCACCCGGTTAGCAAAGTTTGGAGCAACCAAACTACCACATGGGTGATAGGAGTCAGCCAATTAAATTTCCTGCCCTCTCTCTGTTCTTTTTTTTTGTCCCCTCTTTTTTCTTCCATTAGGAAGCTCCATTCGGAAATGCAGCCTCAGGTATTCAAAGAGAGAGAGAGAGAATGATTTCTGTTTATATAACTCGGGCCGCAGCCGGCTCTCAGCGGGGCCTGGGAAGGGGTGGGAGCTGAGGATAGAGGCAGGTGGTTCTTGGGAAAGAGGAGACCCTTAAGGAGGTGGCTTGGACTGGGGGCTTCCCCATCCTGCCCCAGAGTTGACCCAAAGAGGGCGCTAGGGATCAGGGACAAGACAGAATGTACTCCTGCCGGGCTGAGAGAAGACCCAGGCCTCAGGCCAGGCTCAGGAAGAGAAGCCTCATGTTCCCAGTGAGGGTGGGCATATCCTCTACCTCCCTGGACACCTCAGAGTGCCCTTAAGATGGAGCTCTTGAGCAGAGGCTTTGCTTCCTGGAATCTTGTGTTTTGATACAAGCCTCTGTAAAGAAAGCCTTGTGTTGTGGGTTGGTTGGTTGGTTGGTTTTTTTCACCATCAGGACAGTCTCTGACCTCAACTTTTTCATCAGGGCAGTGGGTATAATCAGACTTTGTCTTTTCTCCCACGGAGGAGGCAAGGACTGACAAGCTCTATGTATCTGCCGGAGGGAGTGTTTCTCATTGAGGATGATACAGAGTGGCTGCTGGAACATGGATACAGGACAGAGTGGTTGGAGGCGTAGCTGTCGTGTACGGTTGGGCAGGTTGTTGACTGTCCCAGGGCACTCAGTGCAGGAGGAGGATAGGGGTGGAAATCCATTGTAAGCTCCACTCAACAAATCAGGTGCCTTAAAGGCAGACTGTGTCCTCCTGGAGAAAGGGACATCTTTCCCTAATTTGCAAGAAAGCCTTCCTATCCTAACCAGCCATGGGCCTGTAAGGCTACATGCCCCCAGAGGAAGATGCCTTTCTTTAATTCTCACTAAGGCGGCCCAACGGGAGGTTAAGCGCAACTTGCTCCTTAGCCCAGTCCTCTCACTATGGGGACGCACCTTTCTGAATATGTGAGTCCAGGTCTGAACACATGCCTCATCAGCAGGTCGCTTCGTACTATCGCGTTGCAAGTAGGCTGGGAACTTCTTGCTTCCTCATCAGACCCACCAGCTTCCAGTCATCCACTGGCTACCAGCTCCCTCCATTGTGCAAGATAAAGTAACGGGTTAAGAGCATGGCCCCGGGAGGCAGACCAGCCTGGATTTGTGACTTTCTGGCTGTGCGACTTTGGGCAAATTACTTTGCCTCTCGGAGCCTGTTTCCTTCCCTGTGAGATGGAGAAAAACAGTCATGCCTGCCTCATGGGTTGTTACGAAGAGGAAATATGTGTGTGTACGGACCTTGGGCAGCGCCTGGCACACCGGATCCTCCATAAACGAGGCAGTATTGTTACTAGGTCCCCCCACTTGTGGTCTTGGTCCCCTCGGGGCCTAACGGTTGTTCCTCGGTGCGTAACTTTGCCTGCCTGCGCCCCTGCACGCGTTGTCACCCCTGGAGGAGAGTGGAATTCTGTCAGAATCGCCAGGATCTGCCTCTGACCTCAGGATCCTTCAAGGGACTGCCCGGTCCCTGCGTGCGGCCGGGGCATCAGAACATGCGCTACGTGCCCGTAGCTTCTCTGCACTCTGGTCTCTGCCCTTTCTCCCCTTCCGTGCATCCCGCAATCCCTGCTCTGACCCAGACCTCACTGGCTCTGCCTGAACTCTTGTGGCAGCCTCCTCCCTGGCCTCCCAGCCTCTGATCGGCAATTCCGGCTGCAGCCAGAGCGATCTTTCTCTAACGCAGGTGGGTTCGTGTCACTTGTTTGATTAAAACCCTTCCATGGCTCCCCATCGCCTACTGAATTAAGTCCAGACTCTGCACCGTGACATTCAAGGTCCTTGTAATCTGTCTGCACCCTCCTTTATCTCCTACTGTGCCTCCAACCCGACACTCCCGCATTCAGCCACACCTGCCCTTCTACCTGAACACCCTTCCCCGTGAAGATCTTTCAAAGCGCTAAAAACCCAACTCAAACAGGACCTCTTCATCCTCCTACCCGTCTTGCCGTCTGACTGTCCATCCATGCATTATCCAGTTAAAAGTATATATTTACACATACATATTAGGTGTTTACTGTGTGCTAAGCATTGTACTACATGCTCGAGGTACGCCCGTGAGCAAATAGACAGGATCCCAGCTAATGGGGGTCTGGTGGACCCAGAAAGGAGACTGACGATTAAGCAATTCTCACAAGCTATGATAAGGGCCAATTGTGTGCAGGGGGCGGGGCGGCCGATGCTTCCAGGAAGAAGTGGTTAAGCAGAGACCTGCAGGTTGGTTTGCAACTATCCAGGGGATGAAGGAGGGGACAGAGGATGGGGGCAGGCAAAGCAAGCTCCAGGCCAAGAGGCGAGGGGTACCAAGGCCCGGAGGTGAGGGGGGATTGGGGGAGAATGGCAAGTTTAGTTGCCTGAAGAGGAACATATAGAATTTGGGGTGCGGGCGTGGGAGCTACAGGAAATGAGGCCAGCCAGGCGGACAGTAGTCAGGTCCTGTGGGTCTCAGAAGCCACAAGGAGAGACTGGACTTCACCTGGGAGCCGTGGGGGCGCTGAAGGGTTTTCAGCAGGGGAGTGGCATGGTGGGGGGTGTGCCTTCGGAAGGCTGACCCTGCTGCTGGGTGGAGAACAGTTTGTGGGGAAGACGGGGTCCAGCACTGCTGGAGGCTGGGGGCCGGCAGGGTAGAATTGGACAGGGCTGGGAAGCTTCCAGGATGTGGGGGAGCAGGGGAGCCCCTGTTTCCGATTGGGGAGGCTGTGTGGGGTCCTGGGAGAAGGGGCTCTCGAGGAGAGGTGGAGGCCATGCTGGTGGGATATTCAGTGGGGACGCCCAGTAGGCACTTGTGCAGAAAAGATTGAGCCCATCCAGAAGTAGATCTAGGCCAGAAGTAGATCTTTGGACCCACAGAATGGATGAGATCACCCAGGATAAGTCTGTAGAATGAAAAGAAGGGACCCTCGCATTTCAAGGTGCAGGTGCATCGCAGGAAGCCTCCTCTGACCCATCCGGGCACAAGAGACTCCCACGCATACTGAGCCCAATAGCAACCAGTTCAGATTTTCTTTTATTGCCTTCTTTGTATTATCCACTAGATCTGTGGTTCTCAACCAGGGGTAATTTTGCCTTGCGGGGATGTTTGGCAATGTCTAGAGATATTTCGCACAGGACAGCCCCCCCCGAACAAAGAGTTATGCAGCCCAAAATGCTGATAGAGTGGAGGCTGAGAAACCTGGCCCCAGATGAAAAGATCCTGAAGGTGGGCATTGGGCTTTTCCATTTTGGTCTCCCTGGCATCCAGCGCAGCATATGGCTCAAGACAAGCCCTCCCTGCCCTCACGGAGTTCAATGTGGCCTCGGGGAGGGGGCCTCAGGCCACACAGCGTTGCAATACCTAAGCCCAGTCCTACCCACGGCTGCCCGCTCCCTCCCCAGCAGGCTGCACCTGCCTCATATACAGGCACTTGTGGAGGAGGGAGGAACAAACAGGTCGAGGGTCGAGGGAGAAAGCCCGCCGAAAAGCTGCCAGAGACCCCAGAGGTTGAGGACATCCCGCTGTATGTAGTCTTTTCCTTGTCTTGTTAACTTCTGCCATTTCTTTACCACCCAAGTAAATAGATGTTATCTTTTTTTAAACAGGCAAGTTACAGGTAAACAAAATGAGAAAACACAACTACCTGCTGAGTAGGTAGAGCATGGGCTCTGGAGTCAGAGAAAGCCAAGTTTATGGCCTGACGCTGCCATTTACTCGCTGAGTGAGCCTCTGTTTCTTCCTCTGTAAAATGGCTTTAATAAACCTACCCGACAAGACTGTAGGAAAGAGCATGAGAGGTGATACAGACAAAGGCTATGACAAAGGTGATATAGACAACTGTGGGGCTGGTGGTTTTCAATACAGAGTGACTACATATGCATGTGTGTGTGTGTGTGTGTGTGTGTGTGTCTTTTTATATATGCAAGCATTTTTAATTAGCCATAATCCCACCACCACTTGGCTAACATTTCAGTGCATATCCTTCTTGACATACATAGATTTTTAAAAAATAAAAATGGCATCTTGCTTTATACATATGCCTTTGTAACCTGCTTTTTTCACTCTATAATATATTGTGAACGTCTTGCCATTTCGATAAATATACATCCACATCATCATTTTTTAAGAGCTGCATGGTTCTCCATTGTGTGGCTGGCCCATAATTCATTTAACCAGCCCCCACTGTTGGACATTTGGGTTGTTTCCAACACTTCGCGATTACAAACAATTCCGCGACGAACATCCTTGTACACACATCTTCACGTTCTTGTCCTGTGATTTCCTTGGGGACCACTTGGACATTTTTGGCAGAAGCCATGTGACCCTGACCAGTTTCTTCAAGTAGAAGCCCTTGGGCCCAGCAAGGAAGGGGTTGGGGGTCCCCGGGGAAAGGAGAGGATGTTGGATGGCAGACAGAACTGCTTTGGCTCCTGGAAAGTGGGTTCTGATGTTAAGACTGGACTTCTCTGTGAGTGAAAAAGGAGAAGCCCCACCCTATCTCTCATTGTCACTGTGCTGCTTGCAGAGTAGGGGACCGGCGGGTGGGGAGGTGGACTGTGTGTGTGTGTGTGATGGACAGAGTGACAGACACCAGGCAGACGGGGAACACAAGGTGGATGGGCCCAGGCAGGCTGATGGATGGGTAGCCAAGGCAGATAGATCCAGGTCAGTGGGCAGACAGGATGATGGGCAGTGACGAGCTGGACAGATTCAGGTGACCACACATAGGACTGCAGCCTCCCATGAGGCCCGAGGAACCGGGGCTGCGGCGATGTATTCAGGGACAGCGGGGATCTCCTAGGAGATGCAGCCAGGCCCTGAAGCCAAGAGGCTCCCGGGGCTTCTGTCTTCTATCAGCCAAGCAGCCGTGTTTAGGATTACACGTTTTAGAGCTGAAAGGGCCTTTAGGGGTGGATGGACCCAACCCCATCCAATAGACGGAGAACTGAGGCCCAGGGGAAAAGGGGACTTGCCCAGGGTCCTACAGTGTCACGGTGGCAGACTGGGTCCTTGGTCCTTCGTTGCGTCCGTTTTCATTTCCCAAGGGAGCCTCTCGCCTGGGCTGGCAGGGCCCAGGACTAGGTCAGCAAAGGAGGGGCTTCCAGCAGGGCAGGAGGCCTGGGAGGTCAGAGTGCACCCTGTCACGGATTTCTCTCTCCAGCCACGGCCCTGTTTCCACCACACTGCTGTGCGCTGTTGAGGACACAGATCCAGGAGCAGGACTGGTAGGTTCCATCCCTGCTCTGCTTCTGACTAGCTGGCTGACCTTAGAGAAATTGCCCCACCTTCGGCCTCAGTTTCCTCATCTGTACCTACCTTGCAGGTTCATTGAGAGGACTGAATGAGTTACTGAAAGTAAAGCCCTTAGAACAGCACCTGGCCCGGAACACCTGGGTGGCGCAGTTGGTGAATTGTCCGACATCAGCTCAGGTCATGATTTCACGGTTTGTGAGTTCGATTCCCCACGTTGGGCTCTGTGCAGGCAGCTCCAAGCCTGGAGCCTCCTTCAGGTTCTGTGTCTCCCTCTGCCCCTTCCCCACTCACACTGTCTCTCTCTCTCAAAAATAAATAAACATTCAAAAAAGATGGTATTAAAAAAAAAAAAAAAAAAGAACAGTACCTGGCCGCAGTGAGTGCTGTATATGCATTAACTATTAATGTTACGTGATTCTGCCTTTATTTTCCCCCATTGAATTCTGTATGTGCTTGTGTGCACATGCGTGTGCTCAAAAGCAGGCTCTGCCTTTGAGGGCAAAGATTGTATCTTTCTCATCCTGTATCCTCCCCCTGCCATCATTAGGGCCCTTCAGCCAGTTGAGCACATAGTAGGTGCTCAATAAATGTGTCTTGATGAAGTGGCTTATTTGATTACATCCAGTTGAAGGGATTAGGGAGGGTTTCATTGGGAAGGCAGCACTTGAGCTGTGTTTTGAAGCCTAGGATGGTATTGCCACAGGTGGAGGTGGCAGGGAGGGCAGTCCAAGTGGCAGGAACAGCATGAGCAAAGGAGGGGAAGCTTGATGAATGTTGGAGCCACAGCCAGGCTGCATAGTAGAGGGTCCATAAGGGAGAGGAATGAGAGAGGCTATGAATGGGAGGTTCGGCTGGATTAGGAAGTATGGAGCTCCAGGCAATAGGAGCCATTGAAGGTTGTTGACTGGAGTTAAGAGGTAGGAACGCCATGTCAAGTCAATGGCATTGTTTCAGGGTCAGCTTTAAGGAAAGAGAAAGATAGCTGAAGTCATCCTGGAGATGAGCTGGGGGCTTGAGTGAGGTCATGAAGGACTGGGGCCAAAAGGAAAAGTCATCAAGGAAATAAGATCATCAGGTCTCAGAGCTGCTTGGTTGTGGGAGATGAAGGAGAAGTGATATATGGACAGGTCTCAGGCCTGGGTATCTGAGAGAACTGGGGTGCCATTAATCAAATTGAGGATTCTATACTTGGGAGATTTGGGGGAAAGTTGAGATGCCGACTGAGATTATTCATCCGTCCAGCATCCTGTCTAAGCCATTCTTCCTTCCATTTATCCATCCATCCATCCATCCATCCACTCACCTGTCCATCCATCCATCCATTCATTCCTCCATTCATCCATACATCCATCCATCCACTCACCTGTCCATCCATCCATCCATTCATTCATCCATTCATCCATACATCCATCCATCCATCCACTCACCTGTCCATCCATCCATCCATTCATTCATCCATTCATCCATACATCCATCCATCCACCCACTCAACTGTCCATCCATCCATCCATCCATCCACCCATCCATCTATCCATCCATCCATCCATCCATCCATCCTCCTCCTGCCCACCCATCTCCATTTAAACATTCATCTGCCCACAGGTCACCCACCTCCACCCTCCATCTATCTACCTGTCATCCACCACCATTACCAACACCTGTCTTTTCATCTCTTCACTACCCATCTCCCTGCTATCATTCATCCATCAATCCGCCAATGCATTCATCCATCCAAGATACACTTCTTGTGAGCCTTCAGTGTGCCAGGCTGTGCTAAAGCCCTGCCACAATCATTAGGAGATGATTGTGATTGTGATTACTAAATATAGTAATCAGAAGAACCAATGGAGGGACCAGGATTAATTTACCTAGAAGAGAGAAATTTGAGAGGAGACGTTACATCTCTGAAGCTATGACAGATGCCCTGATAAAAGGTGGCCTGCAGATCAGCCATGTTCTATTCCCAGGACAGAACAGAGGAAATTGGCCGCATTTGCAGTTGAAGGGATTGAGGTTAGCTTGGAGGGAGAATGACCTTACTGATCATTACTGGTGTCTGAAGTACCTACTGAGAATGTGTTTGGGCTGCAGCAGGATACGAAATCCACATGGGTGAATTCAAGGGAATGGGTGCCCACGGGGGCATTTATGGAATAGTTAGCGGAGAAGGACTCAGGGCTCAGCTGGGTGGAATGTTCCAGTGGGCGTGGAGAAGCAGAGGACCAAGATGAGGGGTCTTCAGGGGACGGGACCTTTGTGGGCCAAGGAGGCAAACTGTGGCTGCGTTGAGCCAGGACAAAATAAGGCACCGAGGTGATGGGTTGGGAGGAAATAGCTGCACTCCATTCTCAAAACAACCCTCCTTCGAGGGCTCCTCCATGGTCCTCTCCCAGCCCCCTGCCCTTCCTAAACTAACATTTCCGTTGGAGCCCTGATCCTCTTACACAGCCCTGACCCCTCCTGGAGCCTCTGTCCCTTCGATTTAGCCCTTGGTCCCCTCACCGAACCCATGTTTTTCTAAGTGTCTGTTCCCTGAAGATCCTCCCCATTCTCCTCACAAGTCCCAGGCCCCTCAACTGAGTCCCTGTCCAGAATCCTCTCCTCCAGAGTCCCCCCCCCCCCTTCTCTGAGCCCCATCTCCCTGTGGAGGCTCTCTCCTCTCACGGGAGAGGGAGCCGCCCCCACTCCCCAGCATTGCCAGCAGAGCTCATGCTCCCCTTTGCAAGAGCCCTAGCCCCTCCTGGATCCCCCACCCCCTCCCGGAGCCCCCAGTCCTCTCCCTGAGCACCGCCCCACCCCCGAAGACCCAAGCCCCTCTCTGGGCACCGCACCACTTCACGTAGCTGCTGGCCCCTGTTCCTAACAGAATTCTGTCTCTTTTCTGGACCCTCCTCTTCTCCCTGAGCCCAGTTTCCTCAGGGGCCCCCCTCCCCCATCGCAGAGCCCTGTGCCAGCCCCCCTGTGCCATCCACCTCCAGGAACCAGGCCCTCTCTCCTTCAGGCACCTGCTCTGAAGCCGTCCCCAGGGGCTCCGCATGCACCCGGTGAGCCCACCAGCGCCTCCCCACAGCCAGCTCTGTACCCTGGGGGGGGGGGGGTTGGGGGACGGAGGGGCTCAGAGGTCCCCAAGTGGGCTGGACTGGGGGTGGAGACCGGCAGCTTTGGCAGCTCAGCTCCGCTGGCTCGTGGGCTGGGAGAATCTGGAGACTCTCGCTGCTTCTGGGTTAGGAAAACAATCACAAATTAGAGAAAATGCTCTGGGAAATTGCTCCGCTGCGCGAGAGGGAGGCCGCCTCGGGAGGGAGGCAAAGAGACTCCTAAGCCAGCAATGGCTCCCTGTGGCCTCACCCATCCGCTCCAAACCATCTGCTTGGCATTTGAGGCCCCATCCCATCGTCTGACATGGTTACCCGCAGAGCCCCGACAACACCTGCTCCAGCTAAGCCACGGCTCTGAGGTCCGTTCCCACCTGCGGGCCTTTGTTCACGTGGCCTGAACTCTGCCTGCTCTTGGGTCTGAACTTGGGCCGCCTTTCAGCCCTTCGGGAGCCCTTGTTACCTGTCCCGACCCTTTGGCGGTCCCTCGAGGACAGGAAGCTTGTCTAAAGGCAGACGGAGGCAGACAGATCTGGGCATCAGTCCTCCTCTGACACATATTAGCTGGGTGGCTTCGGGCAAGAACATCTCTTTGATGTTCTGAGCCTCGGTTTCTCCATCTGTAAAATGGGGAGAGTGAGATCTCCCTTGTGGGGTTGGGACTGGGAATGACTGAAGTAATGGGCACACGGCGCGCTGCTCGCAGGAGGTACCAAAGTAATGAAGGTGCCCCTCCCCCCCTCACAGCTGGGTCAGAGCTTCGCGCCGTGAGGGCCGGGCTTTCGCCACGAACGTCCACTTACCAACATCCCCAACCGCCCACTTGCCTGCCCTCCATTCCCCTACCGAGAAGATGCAAAATGAGGGTGCATGAACTTCAGGACAAGATCTGGGGGGTTCCTGCTAGAAGACGAAGCAATGAAAGTCGGACGTTACCAGTCTTCTGGCTGTGAGGGCATCTTGCGTCGGAAGGAATTAGGATAGCGGCCGAGAGTGCGGACTCTTTCGCCGGACTGTCTGTGTCCCTCTGCTGCCCCTCCCTGGCCGCCTGACCTCGCACGACTTAACCACCTCAGTTTCCCCATCTGTAAAATGGGGCCGGTGGCCACTGTACCTGCTTCACAGGGTTATGGTGCCGCTTCGGTGAGCTAGTATTTGTGCAGGACTCGGAACTGTGCCTGCCGCTGGTCAGGCCCATAAAAGGGTTTGTTTGGTACAACCAATGAGGATGCAGGGACACAGGAGTGGACGGCGGGGGAGCTCAGGCGAGATAGGAACTGGGCTTTCAGAGCTGAGTTTTTGCAGTTAGAGCCCAGCCAGCTGCCTGCCAAACCGGGCTCTTTCTGAATAAGGAGAGCGCAGGGTGTTCTCGAAGGAAAAAGGCTTTTTCTGGAGACCACTCGAGTGCCTCTTTGGGAGAAGGCCGGGCGCAGGGACACTAGACGCAGAGACACGCTCTGGAGAGGGCGGAGGGGGAAGGGGTCCAGGGCCCTTGGCTGTACCCCCGAGCCCCACGAAATTCACCTGCCCTTTCTCGGGCCCAGCGGTGGCCCCTGATTACACTTCCTGTCGGTGAAAGGTGAGCCCTGCTGCTGTCTGAAAGGGGACAGGGACGCTTTGTCAAGGGGTCTGCGAGAATTCCCTCCCGCTGCCTGGCTGAGCGAGGAGGGGAGGGCTGTCCAGGAGCCCCCTCCTCAACCGGGAGGAGCCCTTGTTACCCGGAACTAGCCCTGATTCAGAGCGTCTGCTCCGGGCGGGGACTGGGCTGGGGACTCCAGACACTGGTCCTGGCCCTCGAGGAACTTGGGAGAAAGAGCCAATTCCTGGAGTTGCTCTTCTCCCTGGCCTCAGTTTCCTCCTTTGACCTTCTCCTGTTTACAGAGTGGTCCTCCTTCCAGCCCCTCTCTTTCCATCCTTTTCCCAAGACTCCTCCCCAAGCAGACGATGGGAGGGGCACCCCTGGAGGAGAGAGAGAGAGAGAGAGAGAGAGAGAGAGAGAGAGAGTTTGTACAAACTGGGGGCATGGCTGGAACTTCTGATTGGCTGGTCAGGACCATTCTTTTCCCCGGTTGCCATAGCAGCCATTTCCTGGGGTTGTCAGTGATGAAACTCATAATATTGTTTTCAAATAATCCGTGTAATTGAAATAACAATTGAGCTGTTAACTCGTCTCTCACACCCGGGCTAGGACACATCCTTCCCTCCTACACACTCCTACACCCTCCTACCCACCCTGGGAGGCTCTGGCCCCTCCCCATCTCCTCTCGGAGGCTCCAGCCCCTTCCCTGGATAGGAGGAGGAAAGAGGCGGCTTCCTTGCAGAATCCTAGAAAGTCAGGCCCCCAGAGCTGAACCCAAATCAGAAACCTACTCCCTTTGCCTCCAGAGGCACAGAGGAGGTCGGGACTTTCACCAGGGCCACACCAGACGGAAGCAGCTGAATTGGGACACAAAGTTCTGCTTTTCAGCAGAGATTGGAGTTGACATGTTGCTTTGAGGGACTGACAGACAAAACCACAGAGCTGTCCCCTTCTAAGGACTTGAGCTTGTAGGACCCCTACCCCACCTCTACCCCTGTGTGACAGGTGAACAAGCTGAGCCCTGAGAAGTTCAGCTTAATCCAAGTGTTCTTGTAACTTGTCAGAAAATACCTGTTGAATGGATGGGTCTCAAAGAGCACAGGCCACTTCTCTCCCTCTGTCACCCCTGCCCGCCCCCCCCCCGCCCCCGCCGCCAGTCAGGGACTGAGACCCGCTTTCTTCAGTTGGAGAGCTTCCTGGAAGAGGGGGTTGAGGGCAATTTGCAGACGTGTGGCTTAGAGGACGAGGAAGAGAGATTTCTGGAGGAGACGAGAGAGGGAGGGAATTCAGATCCTCTAGCTTGGGTCTGAGGCCGGGGATTCAGAGCCTAAGTGTGAAGAATGCAGGTCCCTGCCTAGTCCTCACACTGGGATGGCCTGGAAAATGGGAGAAGCAAGGCCTTTTTTCTATGAATACTCGTCGCCGGGCACACGTGGGATACAGGTCTGCACAGACAGCTCCCTGTAGTGGCAGCTTCACGGAGGATAAAAGCATTTTTTAAATAGCGTCTGGTCGCTGTCCAAGGCTCTCCCTGGGTCCGCAGACTGTGGGGGTGGCTGGGGCGGCAGGCAGGCACTTGCTGGGAGTGGGGGTGGGGGTAGTCTTCTGAACGTGAGACTGGGTGACAGCAAGAGGTTGGCTTCCTTCCCTGGATTCTAGAGTGTTGGATCCGCCAAGGGTCTTGGCAACCATCTACGGCTGCCATTCATTCATTCTTATTTATTCAGCATTTATTGAGCATCTACTCTGCACCAGGCACTGTGTGGGCCATGAGGATGTAAGGATTAGGGGCCCCCAGCCCCTGTCTTCAAGGACTCTTTCATTCTAGAAGGGAAGGCACGCACACCCAACACCCACAGGTGCTCTAGAGGGTTCGCGGGCGGTGGGTAGCGGAGGGAGCCCGGAGGAAGGCGTGATTAGCTCTGCCTTGCAGGAATAAGAAAGATCTGGAGCAAACGAGTTGGGCTCAGTCTTGAAGGATGAATAGTTCTCCAGGTAGATGAGGGGGTGAATGGTATTTCAGCGGTGATGGCATAAGCCAAGGCAGGGAAGTTTTCACAGCTAGTGAAGTTCTTTTGGCTCAAATGTTGGCCGCCTTTGAGGAAACTGGGTTCTGAAGACGGGCAGTGACTTGTCCAAAGTGCCACCTCAAGTTGGGGCACAGCCGGGACTGAGACACAAGATAACTTTGTCGGAAAACCGGAACATCAGGGGCGCCTGGGTGGCCCAGTCGGTTGAGCGTTGGACTTCGGCTCAGGTCATGATCTCCTGGTGTGTGAGTTCGAGACCCACACTGGGCTCGCTGCTGCCCGCGTGCAGCCTGCTTCGGATCCTCTGTCCCCCTCTGTCTGCCCCTCCCCCACTTGTGCTCATTTTCTCTCCAAAATAAATAAACATTAAAAAAATATATTAAAAAGAAAGAAAGAAAGACAGCCAGAACATGGGAGCTAGGTGAGGCTTTGAAAGGCTCTAGTCCAAACTTGCCGTTTTTCAGATGGGGACACAGAGGGCCAGGGATGCCCCACGGTAAGGATATGGCAGAACTGGGATTTGAAAGCTGGTCCATGGGGTGTCAAAGGCTGAGCGATCTTCACCGAACCGAGGTTGGGAGCAGAGGGAGCAGCACCTCAGCTCAGCTAGAGAGCAGCGGGCCCGGCAAGGACAGCCTGCCCTATGCCCTCCTGTCCCACCGTTGGCACTAACAGTCGCTCAGGAGGAGCGTGAGTCCAGCAGGAGGGCTTGGCTGCCAGACCTTTCTCTCGGCTGAGTGGACCTGAGTCCTGTTTGCAGTCCTGCCCCTGATTCTCTGAGCGACCTTGGGGAAGACATTACCCCTGTCCAGGTCTTAGTTTCCACGATCGTCTGTGTCTCGTCTGTGTCCTAGGAGGACCCTCCTTGCCTGCTCCCCGGGGCAGCGTGGGGAGCGGGGGGAGGCACTGGGGGCTCTTTGGCAGTTTCTGGACTCACTTTTGGGTGTCCCGACTGGGGGAGAAGGGTACCACTGGCACCGGGTGGGTAGAGGCCAGGGAGGCTGCTGAACCTCCTACCGTGTCCAGGATGCCCCCACCACAGAGAACTATCCGGTCCCCAATGGCAACAGTGACGAAGCAGAGAAGCCTTGCCGCGGGAGCCTGGTGGGTGGAGATCAAATGAGCCACGAGAGTGGGCACCGAGGGCCGTGCAGAGATGCACCCTCCGCTCTAACACAGAGACGCAGACGGACAGGCTGTGTGGAGAGGTACTTAACCTCCCCGGGGCTCGGTTCCTTCATTGCGGGAACAGGGCAGCAATGACAGTGCCTGTCTCGGGAGCTGGCGGAGAGGCTGGGAGGAGATCACACGGGCAGATAGCAGAGGGAGACGGCAACCCAGGAAGCCCGGGGACCCCCACCCCTACCCCTCCACTGCCAACACAAGCCCCGAGCCCCTGAGCTCAAACTCCCGGAGCCTGCCGCTCCAAGCCGTGGGATCTTGGACACCTTAACCTCTCTGTGCCTCACTTTCTCGTGTGTAGAATGCGGATTACAAGCAGTAGCCGCCCCGCAGGCTGGGGGCGGGGGGGGGGGGTGGCAGATGAAAAACGAGCTAACAGATGTAAAGCACTTAGAGTGGCTCAGAAGCAGCGCTCTGCCACGTCAGCCACTGCCACCACCGCATCCGTGGTCGCTGCTGTGCTGCGGGCTCCGTCTGGAACCCGGGAGGCACGGGTGCGATTCCGGGAGGTGTCTCAGACACTCGTCCCTGCAGGTGCCACAGCTGTCCGCCCCGGCCCTCCCCCTGACCCAAGCCTCCCGCAGACCCCGCCCACGTCTTTTGCCACCCTGCCCGGCAGTGGGGCTCCCTACCTGCAGCCCCCACCCTGCTGGTCTGTGACTTCTAGGATCCCAGCTCCACCCCCAGAGCCAGGGGGAGCTCCACCGGGGGGGGGGGGGGGCGGGGGGACACGTGTGCACCTGCTCCTTCCTCCCTAACGCTGGCCCCATCACACCAGCCCGCAGCCCCGAGCGCTCATACCCCAGCCCTGGCCCACCTGGATGGGCGCCTGGCCAACCCTTCAGAGAACAGACGAACTCTCCAGCACCCTCTAGCACGGGCCTCCTGTGCTTCAGCACCATCGGCAGGTGGGGCCCCGGATCATTTTCTGTTGAGGGGGCGTCTCTGTGCCTCGCAGGGCATTTACCAGCATCCCTGGTCTCTACCAGCTAGATACCAACAGCTCCCTTCCTTCTCCAGACGTTGCCAGTTGTCCCCCGGACGCCCAAATCACCCCTGGTGGAGAACTACTGTTCTAGAACTTTGCTATAAAATGCGAGTTTCTGGGGGCGCCTGGGTGGCTCAGTCGGTTAAGCGTCCGACTTTGGCTCAGGTCATAATCTCACGGTTCGTGGGTTCAAGCCCCGTGTCGGGCTCTGTGCTGACAGCTCGGAGCCTGGAGCCTCCTTCGGATTCCGTGTCTCCTTCTCTCTCTGCTCCCATCCCTCCACTCTCTGCCTCTGTCTCTCTCTCTCAAAAAGAAAGGAACATTAAAACATTTTTTTTTAAAACAATGTGAGTTTCTGTCTTACAGTGTCCTGGCAGAGAAACTTTTTTTTTTAAGTTTATTTATTTTGGGAGATAGAGAGAGAGAGAGAGAGAGAGAGAGAATCCCAAGTAGGCTCCACACTGCCAGCATAGAGCCCAACTGGTGGCTCGAACCTACGAACCGCGAGATCACGGCCTGAGCTGAAGTCTGCTCAACTGATTGAGCCACCCAGGCACCCCTGGCAGAGAACCTTTTAAAACCTAATGACTGTCTTCAGTTCAGGCCCCTGGCTCTGCCCTCAGCTGTATCCCATTTTCTGACCAAAGTTCCAATCCTTTGGCCCATTCCCCACACCGGCTGGTCACAAGCATCAGGCCCAACTCCCCAACTCTCGGCCCTAACCAGAAACCCTGGATCGTAACTTCAGATCCAAAAGGTCACCTTGTTCCCAACCCCAACCCTCAATTCAAATCCTAATCCTAAACCCTTGACCTGTTTCAAAACTTCAGATTCCTTAACCTCAAACAGAATTCTCAGTCCAAAGCTTAGCCCCAGCAGGAAACCTGCACCTTCCATATCCTGCTGGCACCGGCTCCTAATCCGGTCCCTCTCTCTGTCTCTGGCCTCTGGAGTGTCTCTGGCTCAAGCTTCCAGGCTTTTCCCTCCAAAGTAGCCCCAGGTCACGGGGGAGAGGCAGGAAGGCTGTAGGAATAAAAGGCTCCAGGAGGCAACTCAGTCTGTCTCAAAATGCCCTCCTCAAATCACCCCAGGCAACCCATCTGGAAATTCTATTATTTATCCATTTGTTTATTTGAACCTTTAATGGACACTCACTCTCTGCGGCCTCTGTCTTGGACACCAGAAAACCCGTGGCGAATCGGACCCCACTGCTGCCTACTATCTGCTGGGGGAGACAGGTCGGAAAAAAGGAAACAGTTAGTTAAAAGCAATGATTCCGGCATCATTCGAGAAATCGCCACTGAGCACCTACCTAGTGCCGAGCACTGTTCTAAGGGCCGGTGATACAGCACTGAGCACAAAGGGCAAAGCCTCGACCCCCAGAGCTCACATTAAAGGGCCAGGAGGCAGATCAGAACTAAGTAAAGTGTAAAATGCCGAGCAGTGCTAAGTCCTAGGTCCGGGGAAGCAGGCTAAGGGTTGAGGGAGGATGAGGGACAGAGGAGCTGTTCTACCCAGGTCGTCAGGGAAAGCCTCACAGACTCAGCCACGATGTAAGCCGAACGTCGAAGGCAAGGGGAGAGTGAGCCAGGCAGATATCAGGGGCAAGCGTGTTCCAGGCAGGAGGACCAGCCTATGCAAAGGCCCTGAGGTGGGAATATACCTGTTATATTCAGAGAACATCCAGAAGGCCGGTGCGGCTGGACCAGGGGGCCGGGATGGTGGGAGGAAGCGAGAGATAACAAGAGGCCAGATCATGTCGGGTCTTATGAGCCATTTTACTCTGAGTGAGATGAGAAGTCGAAGGGGTTTAAGAGGAGGAGTGTTTTGATCTGATTTATAACACCCATCAGTGAGAACAGTCTGCAGGGGGCAAAGGCAGAAGCAGGGAGACCAGTGAGGAGGCTGTCGCAATAACCCAGGTGAGAGATGACGGGGCTGGGACCAGCCTGCTAACAAGGAAGGTGGCGAGACTGGCCGGATTCTGGATCTATTTTCAGGCAGAGCGGGCGGGATTCGCTGATGGATTGGATGCTGGGTGTGAGATGGCGTGAAGTCAGGAATGACTCCGAGGCTTTTGGCGGAAGCAACTAGAACAATGGAGTTGCCAGATCCCGAAATGGGCGAAGCCGGACAAGGAGCGGTCCAGAATTTATTTGATTTGATTATTACTTGTGTGTATGTTGCAGGCAGAAGTCAGGAGTCCCGTTTTGGTCATCCTGAGTTTCAGGTGCATTTGAGACTTTCGGAGGTGGGGTGGCAGGGAGAGATCGGCCTTCACTCGTGGAGGTCAATAGCAAATTGATGGGCTTTCAAGCCGTGGGCTCGCGTGCGGTCACCCAGGGAGTGTTGACAGAAAGGAGGAGTGACCCAAAGATTAAGCTCTGGGACCCTCCATATGGACGGAGATGCGGTGGAAACAGCAGAGGAGAGGGAGCCTTGGGGTCAGTGAGGCGTGGGGAGTCAGAGGACCATGTGATGTACCTTACCTTTGCCTTTGTCACACTTTTTCATCAAGTTGTGGGTTTTTTTAAAGCTTATTTATTTATTTGTTATTTTTTAACATTTGTTCATTTTTGATAGACAGAGCGTGAGTGGGGGAGGGTCAGAGAGAGAGGGAGACACAGAATCCGAAGCAGGCTCCAGGCCCTGAGCTGTCAGCCCAGAGCCCGACGCGGGGCTCGAACTCACGGACCGTGAGATCGTGACCTGAGCCGAAGTCGGACGCTTAACCGACTGAGCCATCCAGGCGCCCCGCTTATTTATTTATTTTTGAGACAGAGACAGAGACAGAGACAGAGAGAGAGACAGAATCCCAAGCAGGATCCACGCTGTCAGTGCAGAGCCCAACATGGGGCTCAAACTCACCAACCTCGAGATCACGACCTGAGCCCAAATCAAGAGTATGACTTAACCAGCTGAGCCACCCGGGCGTCCTGAAGTTGCGGTTTATAGAGAAGCTGATACAGAGGAGGGAGAGGCCAAATCTGGGAGAGCCAGGGAAGGCTCCCTATGTTGGAGGTGATGTCGGGACCTGGCTTTGAGTGATGAGTTAAAAATTCCCCCATCGCAAGGCACCTGGGGGACTCAGTCAGCTAAGCATCTGACTTCGGCTCATGTCACTATCTCGCGGTTCATGAGATCGAGATTTGTGTCGAACTCTGCGCTGACATTGGGGAGCCTGCTTGGGATTCTCTCTCTCCCTCTCTCTCTGCCCCTCCCTGCTCTTTTTTTAAATTTTTTTTTAATGTTTTATTTATTTTTGAGACAGAGAGAGACAGAGCGTGAGCAGGGGAGGGTCAGAGAGAGAGGGAGACACAGAATCCGAAGGAGGCTCCAGGCTCTGAGCTGTCAGCACAGAGCCCGACGTGGGGCTTGACCTCACGAACTGTTGAGATCATGACCTGAGCTGAAGTCGGACGCTCAACCGACTGAGCCACCCGGGCGCCCCTGCCCCTCCCTGCTCTTAAAAATTAATAAATATATTTTTTAAAAATCCCCCTTAGACGAGACTGGGGAAGCACATTCCAGGGAGAAGGAACAGTGCATGCAAAGGCTCAGAGGCCTACAGACCCCAGGGCACGCAAACTGAGCTCGTGGTCTCCAACCCTCCAAACCCGCTGCTCTCCCTCTGTTCTCCACATCGCCCATGGGCCGCCGTGGAGGCCTCCCGGACAGGTGCATTCCTACTGTGTCCTGAAGATTCTAGGAGCAGTCCCATCTCTAGGACGTACATCCTGTCACATCATCCAGGAACGGGCCTCTCCTCTCTGCCCTCACTGCCCCCACCCTGGACCGTTCACCTGGACAGTACCTTCTCCCATTTCCCTGTTTCTCTCTCAGCACCCCAGGAGGGCCCCAGCTGGGTGAGGGGGAGCCAGTCTGCTTTACACACACAGCGTCCCGGGTGAGTTTAAAAGCAGAATAAGGTTCACGCCAAGCTTCCGTTTCGGAAGCCTTCTCTCACTTGCCATCACTCTCGGGACACAACGTAAAGTGTACCTTGGCCCAGGAGGCCGTGTGTGGCGTGGCCCCCGCCTACTCCTCCTGACCCACCACCTCCTGCTGCCTTTTGACTTTCTCACCTGGGCGTCCAGCCAGCCTCAAGGCCTTGACCCGTGCTGCCGCCTGCACCTGACTGCTGTCTCCTCCCCTTGCCCACCCCACCGGTTCAGTTAGCACCCACTCCTCTCTCCAGTCCGAGAGAGTTAGGCTTGGCAAGGAACCCTTCCTAGAGTTGGGGCCGCCCTCCCCCCCCGCATGATGCCCCCTTTGCTCCCCGTAACTTTCTTTTGTAGTCATTATCCCCCAATTTAATGCAGTCGTGAGTGAATGGTAATAATAGAAAAGTTATTGAGTACTTTGTGCTCCACCAGAAGTGCTAATACGTTACATGTTTTCATATATTTCATATATTTCATATATTTTTAGCCATTGGATTCCTCACGCAACCCCAGGAGGTAGCTACTGTTATTATTCCCATCGTACAGAGGAGGAAACTGAGGTCTGGAGGAGGTTCTCTGCGCAACGTCGCAGCTAGGAAAGAGACAAACTGTGATGTGGGCCCAGGCCGCCTGGCTCCAGAGCCCGCAGACGTCTGTCTTTCCTGCTCGATGTTAAACAAGCTGAGGAAGACGGGTCTGTCTCGTTCAGAGCTTTGTCCCCTGCCTCCTTCAGAGGGCTCAGTAAATGTTGAATGAATGAATGAATAAATGAGTAGGAGTTCGAGCCGTACAGGGTTGGTGGTGTGGGAACGCGAGCAGGGAGGCTGGAGCGGTAGACGGGATGAGACCAGAAGGGCCCTGAATGGCAGCCAGATGAGCCCAGAGTTGGCTCCGGGCCACGGAACTGTGGGGCTTTCTGGAGCAGAAGAGGGCGGAACTCAGATAAGTATGTTAGGAAGACCCCGCTGCTGGCTGCTGTGGAGGGGGGCCCCCCGAGCTGGGGTCCTTCCCTGCCCAGCAGCCAGGCAAGATTGGCACCTGCCCCCTCCCACTTGGCCCTATTAGCATTCCGCGTGTGGCTTGGGCTCCACAATTAACACAAAGGTACAGTCATTCATTCTGACTGGCGGACTCAGGGGCTGGCTGCGCGGGGCTTCTGCTGGGAAGGCATGTCACAGCACAGCGGCCACCGAAATGAAAAGCTATTAATAATGATCCTGGAACTTCACTCCCATCAGCTGTTTGTTTAAAGGTGTTCGGTACTCGGAGCCGCCTGATTTATGTGGGCAATAACGCGCCCCGGTCGGTCCGCACTTTTTAAAGCAGCGCTAATGGGGTGAGACCCAGACCCCGGGGGGGTGCTGGGGAATAAGGCATGAAGGCCAGGCCTGGTCAGGCTCAGACCTCAACTTCCTGCCCAGCGCCGCCTTAAAAGGCCCTGGAGAGGGTACAAAGGAGAGAGCCGAATGAGCCAGGGGAACTGGGTTCAAATCCAGAGGCTCCGTGTTCTTTCCCTCCCTGAGCCTCAGTTTCTTCGTCTGCACTTGGAGCATAAAAACACCTGCATCGCAGGGTTGATAGGGGGATCCATGAGAAGCGTATACAGTAAGTGCTCAGGAATACCTTCATTTTCCCCCCCCTTTCTCTTCTCCTACTAGAAGACTGTCCCCACCGCCCGCAAAGCAATCTCCACCACCTACCCAGCCCTCTCCAGAAGGGAGAAACCTTCAATCCCCTTATTTGTCGAGCGTCTACAGTTGTATTTGACATTTACATTTCAGGCGGCCTCACAACCGCAGAGGAAGAGACACGGTGTTGTGCCCACTGTAGCAATGAGAAGATGAGAACACGGAGGCTCAGAGAGGGAAAGAGACAAATCTAAGGTGGCCCAGCTCAGGGTCTACTACGCTGTGAGTTCCAAATGGGCAGGGATTTTATCCATTTTGTCCACTGCTGAACAGCCAGCACCTTGCGCGATGCCTGGCACATAATAAGCGCGCAATATACGTTTGTGGGATTGAAAACAAGAAGGGTCAGGGCCCCGAATCTTTGACTTGGAGGGTCACTGGCCTTTGTACCATCCAGTCCCATGGACAGACGTGGTCAGAAGAGCTGGGTCCCACCCTTACCTCCTAGGTAGTTTCCGTAATGGGGACATTGGATCTAAGGACTCTGCAGAGGAGTTTCTCAAGCTTGGCACCGTTGACATCTTGGGTCGGGTGACTCTGTTGTGGGGCCGTCCCGTGTACCGTAGACTGTTTAGCAGCATCCCTGGCCTCCCCCCACCAGATGCTGGTAACATCACCCTAGTTGGACCATCAGAAAAGTCTCCAGGGGCACCTGGGTGGCTCAGTCGGTTGAGCATCCGACTTCGGCTCAGGTCATGATCTCAGGTCATGATCTCACGGTCCATGAGTTCGAGCCCTGCGTCGGGCTCTGTGCTGACAGCCCGGAGGCTGGAGCCTTCTTCGGATTCTGTGTCTCCCTCTCTCTCTGCCCCTCCCCCACTCACGCTCAGTCTCTGTCTCTCCAAAATAAATAATAAACTTTAAAACATTTTTTAAAAATGTCTCCAGACATTGCAAATGTCCTCGGGGGGTGGGGGTGGGGGGTGGGCAAAATCCCTCCTGCTTGACAACCTCTGCCCTAGGAGCTCCCTCCAACGAGGCACAAATGCCGAACAGTGGAGGTTTACCCTGTGATTGGAGGTACAGAGGAGAGATGAGACTTGAATGCACGACCTCACCCATGACCAGAGGAGAAATGTCATACTGACATTTTCACAAAGTCATAGCCTCCCACCTGGCCTGTTAAAGAGCAGTTCTCGCCAGAGCCAATCACCAGGCGGCTTTCGCTGACGGCGCTGACCCGGGCCACACGCAGGTCACTGGATATGCAAGGTTAAGCCTCCCAGAATGCACTGCAGCCAAAAGTAGGACCGCTGGGTCCCTTCTAGGCTCAAAGGTAAGGGAGAAAGCTGAGGCTGTCGGGGATGAAGGCCAGGAGCAATCGAGCTGGAGTCCGGGGAGGCTCTGGGGGATTTGGAGAGACGGGAAAGCTAGAGACAGGTCAGGGGGGCAGCTAGAGCCAAGCAGAAATGAGAAGGCAGGCATGAGTGGCAGTGGGGAGTGAGGGAAAAAATAGCCTGTGCCCATTCCAGGAGGACAGACACAGGACATCCTTCCTCCTCCAGTGGGCCCCCCTCCCACTCTCCCACCTGGGGAAGCCAGCCCTTTTCCACAGGGGACACAGTTTCTCCTGGCTCTAAGTGTTCCTCTTCTGACCTCCCGCCACTGGGACTCAGTAAGCAGAGGGGCAGAAGTGGGGTGTGCCTCGGTGGGGCCTGCCGGGGGCTCTAGCTGCAGACTGGAACTCACAGCACCGTGGCCTTGGCCAAGTCGCGGGACTAAGGGCGATACTCAGTCTTTAGATACGACTGGAACAGCACAGGCACTGACCAGGCAGGACAGAACACCCGAAAACAACCAGTAGGACCTGTCCCAGCGTCCTGGGCTCCGCCTCTGAGTCTTGTGTATACAACGGAGATGGAGAGGCTCTCACACTCTCCAATCCACCCCCTGGGGCTACGGGGGTGGGGGGGGGGTGCGGAAAATGGAGATAAAGCGCCCGGCAGAGCAACTCGCACACAGCAGGCAATCAATGGATGTTCCTTAGCTTCCCTAGAGGATCTAGAAGGTGCTGAGGTTTGAATTCCCCACAGTGGGCCCTGCATCCTGGCAAAGACTCTGTCTTTCCAGATGTTCAGGAAAGTTGTCTGATGAGCGCCCCCCTGACCCCGAGCCCCCCGCCAGGGCCTAGGAGCACAGAGGCTGATGGACATGTGCTGGGTCCAAACACAGCAGCTACAACCAGCATGCACTGAGCACCTACTCCAGAGAGGCCCCAGGCCAAGGCTCCCGGGGTCTCCGTCCTGCCCAGGGGCCCGGGGACATCCAGCTGTCACCCACCCCGGACGGGACCTGGATCTGTCACTCCATCCTGGCCCCCTCTTGGTGTGTTCAGGCAGCTTGTCATTACCAGATCCATTTTCTTATCTCCTACCATATCTATTTTTCTAATTCTTACTTAACGAGCTCCCCTGAAAATAAGAAAATCATTGGAACAATTTCCTTAAGTGTGAAAGATTAGTCTGAAATCGGCATTAAGGGGACTAATTACCTTCATTCTCCCACCTTTCCGACAGCCGTTTGTTCGCTGCTTGGACCCATTCATCGGCTGCTCAGGGAAGTCAGGCAGCATTTGCCGTGGGGGGGGCTTTCTTCTTGCTCTGCTTTCACCCACAGGGCGTGTGTGTGTGTGTGTGTGTGTGTGTGTGTGTGTGTGTGAAAGAGAGAGAGACAAATGGCGAGCTGGGACAGACAGGAGCAGAGTGGCCTGTGGGCGGGGGTAGGAGGGGACGGAGCCAGTTCAGCACTGGGGGCAGGTGGGAACCTCGGGCAGGTGTGGCCACGAGCCAGCGACACGTGACCTGGCAAGCTCCCAGACCCCTAGGTTCTCTGTCACTGATTCACAGGATGACTTTGGGGAAGTCACATTATTTCTTTGGGCCTCAGTGTCCTCATCTGTACAACGAGTGTCATTTCTTGTAGCTATAGTAACAGGGGATGTCCCGCTTTCCCCGAGGCCGGGCACTGCCCAGGGGACCCCACCTGCTCTTAATCCTCACTCTGGCCCCAAGGGTAGCTATTCTCATTAGCGCGGTGTCCAGGGCAGGAAGTGGAGGACCAGAGAGGTTAGGTAACGTGCCCGCATCACACAGACCGTGAGTTCCGAGCTGGAATTGGATCCTGAGTCTGTCTGATTATGGTGCTCGTGCCCTGTGCACTCTACCCGGATTCCGGACCTCCACCTGCTCCCAGAATCACACTCCCAGTGAAAGCGGAGTCTGAAGACCTGGGCTCCCACGTCACCTCGAGTTCATACCCGCGGTGTGACCAGAGGCACGACCAGGCACCTCTCTGAGCCTCAGTTTTCTGCTCTATCAAATGGGCACGGTTATCACGCTTCCTGCCACAGAAGGGTGTGGCGAGGCCCATATGTCGGAATGAATGCATTTGGTGAACTGAAATGTGAGGCAGAAAAGTAGAAGATGGCAACGGAGAAGCTCACGTGAGGGAGGAGGACCCAGGGAGGGGCAAAGACTTGGCCAAGAGCACGCTCAGGGTATGTGGAGGGCGGGGACCAGAACCCAGGTCTCTGGACTCCCGGCACCCGTACCCCTGGTCAGCTGCTTCCGCTCCTGTGCCCTGAATTGAGGGGCCTCCTTCCAGAACAAGCTCCTGAGCCTCACGAAGGCTTGTGACCAGGGAGCAGGTGGACAAGTGGCGACGCCCAGAGAGAGAGGCAGGGCTCCGGGACTCTGGGGTCCCCGCCTGTGCCCGGCGTGGGGGAGGGTCGACCCCCCCCTTTCCCGAGAGAGCTCACCGAGGGAGGCGGATAAGCTCCGAGAAGACGACGGGAACATCTTCCATTTTCCATTTAACCACCCGATATTGAATTATAAATAATTCATACACCTGCCAAACATTTGATTAAAAGAACCCAATTCGCACTGCATTTGTCAAGGGGTAAGAATTGCATTTGGTGTTTTTATTTTAATCTGTCCTTTAACTCTTTTACGAATATTTATTTATACTTGGCTGTCAGGTTTTATTCTATTTGCCCTGATTTTATTCTGGCTGTAGCTGGCATTTTTTCCTTTCCCTTTTTATTTTGTCACTTCTGCCCGGTAGTCAGGCATCTGAGAGCCCAGAGGTAATAAATAAGGAAGCGAGACTCCTTCTCTGCTCCCTCCGTGCTCTCCTGCCCCACCCCCATCTCCGCCCACTGTTTACAGAACACCCCCCCCCTCCCCACCCAGCCAGGCTCTAACCCGGCAAGTCCAGGGCGGGTTGGGCACCTCACAAGCACATCCCTGCCTCCCGACCTCTGCCCGCACCCTTCCCCTGCGTGGCCCCTTCCTCACGGCCAAGCATAGAGGAGCTACGCGGGAATTCTTTTTTAAAAGAATCAATGAAGCGACACCATTAAAATCATCTATTCACCAGCCCGGGGAAAACACCAAGCGGTCGCAGTAGACCTCAGAGCTACACGAGCTCTGAGCCCCCGCGGCGTGAATTTGGGGGAGATCCTGTGGTTGCCTCGCTCTGCGTCCCCCCCATCTGGAAAAGGCATATATAAAAACAGCACCCGTGTCAGCGCTTGGTACAAGACTTAGTGCATGTGCCCAGCACACAGTAAGCACCCGAGAGATGGCCGGTGCTGTTTGTACGAGAAGCCGTAACCCTCCTCCCCCACGCTGGTCCTATTCCCACCTGCCCTCCCTGCTTTGCCCTCGAATCGGAAGTTTCGGGCACGCGTGATATCATCCTGCATATGCCAGGTGCCGGTCAACGGCCGTGTCTGTGACGAACAGGAGAAAGGAAAGCTGACCATTCCGCTCAGCTGGCTATCTGCTTTTGCAATAACGCGCTGTTTGTCGGGCTTACATGGGTCGGTTTTGTGAGTTGACATAAAAACTTGTTTCTGCCAAGTGATTCAGGTGAGCTGGGAATTTGCTGGAGACCTGTGTCGATGCTCCCTGAATACAAAGGGGCAGGGATGCTGTATGCCCAAGAAAGGCTGTGACCGTGACAATGAGATCAGGGAGGGTGTATGTGATTTTTTTTTTTTTTTTTTACGTTCACAAAGCACGTTCTCATATACATCACGTGTTTTATCTCAATCTATAAAATCCTAGCGTCTTTCCAAATCTGGCCTAGCCACCCACTCTTTCCTGGCGTCCCCCTGTCCCTAGGTATCTCACAGGATGAAAAGGGACTTCAGGGCTCAGTCTGTTACCTGAACTCTTCACCACAGCCTCGTCACAGGCGTCCCTGCCTCTGGGCTTGTCCGTCCCAAAGCCACACTCCACACGGCGTCTTCTTTCTGAGATCTGTCTAACCACGTCACTCTCTTGATTAAACCTTCCATGGCTCCCCGTGGCCCTCAAGGTAGAGTTCAAAACGGCCCCAGTAGTCTAACCCCAGCAATCAGCTGGGGTCGAGAAGACCTTTGCTTAGGAGGACCAGTTAGATAGTGGTGACTTTCCCTGTTGTCACTGATAATCTAAGCCCACGAGAAGCCAAGCCACAAGCTTCCCTGGGCGCTTACTTATATCGGGCACTGTGCCCGGCACAGGACTCCAGGGCGAGTCAGGCCCCTGCTTAGAGTCGAGAAAGCCGTGGGAAGGAAGGAGCAGGCACGAACACTCGTGGCTTGCTCACTACATACGCTTCGCACACAGCAACCTGTAAACTCAGTATTGTTTTGCAGGGCAAGGAAGTGGCTTGCTCAAGGTTGCCAGCTAGTAAGTAACAGAGCCGGGGTTCAAATCCAGGTCTCTCTGAGGCCAATATCCAAGGCCTATCATTAGCACCATCCTGCCTCCCAAACTTGTGGGTGAGGTCTTAGGGCCAGCTCAGGTGGGACAATAGGACTTCTGCCTGGAGACTACAGAGATTTCGCCCCTGAGAGAGAGCTTAGCAGTGGGATGTGCCCCCACCGTCATTATCCTGATGACCACAGTGGCCTGGAGACCGTGGAAAAGGCATTTTCACCCTAGAGCCTGAAGCAGTAGAAAGCAGGACCCGACAGAGCCAGACAGCCCCAGGCTTGAGTCCCAGCTCTGGCCCCACTCCACATGTGTGACCCAGGACAGATGCCTCGCCTCCCCGTGCCCCTGTTTCCTCCTCAACAGAACAGAAATTACAACCCATCCATCTCAAGTCTCGTTGAGAAGATAGAGGAAGGTCACGTGGCTCAAACAACGCTCCGTCAACTGGGAAATGAATTACACGTTCTCTGTGTACATATAATTTGATCCTCCAAAGAATTTAGTGAAACAGGCAGGCAGGGGTTTTTTTTAAGTTAATTTCTTTTCAAAAATTAATTTTAATTTTATAAGAAATCCACGAACCCGTTCTCTGAGAAATCAGGACCCTGCCGACGAGGCTGGGGACCCCCCTTTGCCACCACGTCCAATCTGGTCTCCTTCCCCCCCTCCTCGGGGTTCCCTCCAGTGATGAGCTTGATATATAGTACTGTGTCCTGTTTTTATACCGCGGTATACACGATATGCACCCACAGAAAATAAGTAGCATTGTTTTGTATTTTTTAATGTAAATGGATTTATACTCGATGTATCATCTGTACTCTGCCACCTGCTTTTTTCTCTCCAACAATGTTTTTGAAAGCTATCAATGTTGATACATATAGCTCCGGTTCATTCCATTTAAGTGGCTGCGTTCCCTTGCATGAATATACTCCATTTTTCTTTGTCCACTCCCTTACCAAGAGACACGTAGAATGTTCTCCCTTTTTCCCTGATGGCTCTGGTGACTATGCACCCATCTCCTGGAGTACATGCTGCTCTTCTTCTGGGTCATGGGTTTCATATATTTTCAGTTTTCATAGATGGGGGTGCGGCTTTTTCAGGATAATAGTTATCAGATACTGAGTTGTGCGGTGTTGTTCTAGGATCGTCATGTGCGTCGCCTCCTTTAACTCCTGAAATAAAACCGGGCAGGAGCAATGGTCATGTCCGCTTCTCAGATGAGAAGGCTGAGATCCAGAACCCCGTGGGATTCACTGATGGCCAGGGAGCTGAGTGGGGACAGACTGTGGACCGGGACGCGGCTTTCCTCAGCCCAGCACGCCCCCTGCCTCAGCAGTGGTCTCTCCCTCATGGGGGTTTAGGGCAGGGATTTCTGGAAAAACAAACTGGACTGTGCCGGACCCAGAAGCCAGAACCCACAAAATTCGAAGTGGCAGGCGTCTTCTGGTGCTATGAGACGTGTCCAGGGTCTCTCTGGGCCGGGAGGCTCCTGTTATCGCCTTGGAGAACCACCTTGCCCCTCGTGATGTTTCCTTCACGCAGATGTCGGGGCAGAGACTGGCGGGCACACTGGACCATGCAGTCCTTGGATCCTGGGGTGGGACTGGCCTTTAAGGAGAAACTGAGGCCCAGTGGTGGGGGTGGGCAGGACTCACTGAAGGTCACGCCGCAAGCCAGGGGACAAGCACCGTCAGGAGGCCGCCTTGTCCAGTGGCCCAAGAAGTTGACCAAAGGGGCCCGGAAGCCTGGCTTGGTGGTCACCATGAAAAGCAAGCCAGGCATTGTCCCCCCAAAGCCACAACCAAATGGGAAGGAACAGGAGGGGTGGCCCCAGCTCGCTGAGGCTTGACTTCAGCTCCCAGCTCTGCCCTCCCCTCCGCGGGTCCTCTCTCTGCCAGGGCTCCAGACCCCTTGCCTCCTGCGTCTACCCTCAGTCTTGGGTACCCCCTCTCCAGCCCCCTGGGCCCATCCACACAGCACGGAACAGGCTCCATGCTCCCTCCCTTGAGAGCTCCTCCCTCACCACACAGGCCTCCCCACCTGCCCCTCTCTGACCCTTCCTCCATCCCTCCTTCCGCAGCCTGTCTGTCTCACTTCCCCCTCCAGCCACGATAATCTTACACCTCCCACAGGGCCCCTGGCCTCCAGGCTACACTGTGCCACAGCCCTGATCGCTTTACTGCGCTGGGCCTCTTACGAACTGGGACATGAGCCGCAGGGTCCTCTAAAATCTCCCTCCCCTGATCTCCCGGCCCCACTCTGTCCAGGCGTTCTCCCCGCCTCTCTTGGTGGCTCCTTTGAGTCACCTTTGCCACCATTTCCTCCACCTGCCTCTTCATTTGTTAAAAACCTTTATCATTAAGCAAAAAAAAAAAAAAAAAAAAAAATACAGAAGAGTATATAGAGACAAAACTTGCAAAAGTGACTTTAACTCTCACCAATGGCTTATTCGATCCCCATCGGTATTTTTAAGAAATAGATGCGGCCCATGTATCTCATGTCTCGGAACATGTGTAGGATGAGAGCTCCCCGTTCCCAGCTGCTCTCCAGGGGTAAACCCTGTTCCCACTTTCTCCTAATTCCTTCTAGAAATATGTTTTGTTTCGTTCACACTCCAGCACATATGTTTGTACGTTATTTTACTTACCGCGAAGCTAACTTACTGCGATCATGCTGACGCCCTGTTTTCTTCTCCTGCCACCCTTGAGATCTTGGGGCTGACCTGGGCCGTTTCTCACTTCTCGGCCTGGTCTCTAGCCATCTCAGCCGCCATCGGGCGGTGTCTTTGTGGGCATAACACCCAAATCACTTGCTGCTACCTCTCGCTTCTTCTCTGGATCCCAGACCCACGTTTTCAGCTGTCTGGTTGGCACCTCCACTTGGGTGGTCCCCAGAACCTCACACCTTTTTTGTGGGTGTAGCATCTTCCCTCACAAACTGGCTCCTCTCTTTCTTCCCCCGGCCCCCCCACCCATCTCCCCCAATGCCTCTGCCTCGCACCCAAGCCAGCAACCTCAGGGGTCACCCCTGAAGGCCTAACGTCATCTGGAGAGTGTATCCAAATCCTGGATGCACCATGTGGGTCATCGAGGCTCCCTGTGGCTCAGAGTCCTCGTGTGTTGTGTGATTGAAGAGATAGTACCAGTCAGGCGCTCGGAGCCTCCCCTGGCACACGATATCTGCTCCGCAGATGCTGGCTGTGGCAATCATTATTATCCATGATCCTTCCCTTTCCCAACCACCTATCGTTCAATCAATCGCCCTCAACCGGCCATTCTCCCAGCAGGACTGGCATAAAGCCTCCCCCCGGGCCTCCCCGAATCAATGCCTGTTCCTCCCGTCTGTTCTGCCCTGGGTAGCTGGAGTACCCTTCCCCAAACTGTCGCTCCCCCCTGTTTAAACCCTCCAGCGACCACCAGCACGTCTGAACTCCAGGCTCTTGTGGGGTAATGCGAAACAGAGATTCAGCTCGCATGTCCCCACCGGTTATGGCCAGTGTCTTTCCTGATTGGTCGGTGCCCTGCGGAATTGACTGTTAAACGACACCAGCCCCAACTCTCCATGTTAAGGATTATGTTTCAACTGGAGCAAACTTCACACATATCTCCAAACAGGACACCCTTTCTCTCTGGCGTCCAGGCTTTCACACATGCTGTTCCCTGGGCCGGAAATCCTCTCTTCTCCTCCACCCCAACTGGCCAATTCCCTACTTATCCATCAGGTCACTGGCCCAGAAGACTCTCCCTCATCCTGCCCCCATAACAACAGCCTTTTGTAAAAGTTTATCAAGTTCATGATTTCTTGGTGATGGAGTTTAGGGGTTTCCCTCCACAACAGGTTTAAAATGTTTTCTTGCTTCTGGTCTTTGTGCCACTAAAATGCAAGCCACCTAAGGGAGAGAGATTTGTTCCTCCCGTTCACTGCTGTGTGCTCGGCTCCTGGCACAGAGAGGGCATTCAGAAATCACGTATTGATTCATCCACTTGATGAGTATTTATTGAGCACCATTCTGTTGTGGGATTTTTCTATGCCCTAGGATTAGTTACATCAGTGACTCAAACCAACAAAAATTCCTATCCCAGGGAAGCATATATGCTAGAGAAGAGAGAGAGAGACAGAGAGACAGAGAGAGAAGGAAGCAATAAGCATAATAAATCAATCAATCGCAGGTTAGAAGGTGACAAAGCTATCAAAAAAATGAGGAGAGAAAGGAGGCTTGGCAGAACCTTAGAGAGGGGCTACAGTTTTAGATGGAGTGGTCATGTTTCCACTGAAAAGATCATATTTGAGCAAAGATATTAAAGTGGCAAGGGAGGGAGCCCTGCAACTGTCTAGGGAGGGGAACATTCCAGCCAGAGGTAAGAGCCATTGCAAAGGCAGTCAGGTAGGAGCACATCCACTATGTTCAAGGACAACCCAGAAGGCCAGCAGCCTGTGGGAGCCAAGTTGTGGGGGGGGGGGGAGGGGGAAGGGAGGAGGGAGCTAGGTCAAAGAGGCCGCGGGTACAGATCACGTAAGGCCTTGTAGAAACTATGACTTTTATTCCGAGAGAAACGGGAGCCATTTTTGTTCGACAGCTTTATTGAGGTGTAATTTACATACTGTAACATTCGCTCGTTGTGAGCGTTCAATTCAATGATTTTTAGTAGATTATAGCAACCACTGCTGCTATCCAGTTTTACATTTCTTTTACCCCAAAAAGATCTTTCCGTGCCCATCTGCAGTCAATCCCCTTTCCCACCGCCAGCCCCAGGCAACCACTAATCTGTTTTCTGTCTCTATAGATTCGCCTCTTCTGGACATTTCATGTAAATGAAGCCGCACCATACGTGGGGTTTCTTTTTGCTTCTGGCTTCTTCCGCTGAGCATAATGTTTTTAAGATGCGTCCCTATGATAGAATATATCAGCAGTTTGTTCCTTTTTATTGCTTAATAGTATTCCTCTGTGTGGATATACCACACTTTGTTCATCCATTCATCAGTTGATAGATTTTTAAGTGTTTCCGCTTTCTGGCTATTTTGAATCATGCAGCTGTGAACATTTGCTTACCAGTCTTTGCGGGGACATATGTTTTCATTTCTCTTAGGTAGATACCTAGGAGTGAAATTGCTGGATCGTATGGTGATTTATGTTTAACTTTTTAAGAAACTCCCAAATTGTTCTCCAAATGGGCTGCTGGGTAGAGACGAGCCCCGAGTAAAAGCAAAGATGGAAGGCCAAGAGACCAGTTGTTTAATTGCCATAATTAATTAAATAAACCCACTGGGTTTCGAGGAGAAAGGATTTAGGACTGTCACCGACTTGGCACCAAAGACCCTCGTGTAGGACCCAGGCCAGGAAACCCCTGGCTGCAAACCCGGCCTGCCTGGCCGCAGAAAGTCACGAGGAGGCCTGTTCCCCCCCCCACCCCCACCCCTCCCTCCATGCTGCCCAATCCCCAGACAGCTTCCACGCAGCCAAAGCGTGGAAATCTCCAGTTTGGAGAAAGAATCGGCGTCAGGCATGACTGTTGGAAGCTACAGAGCCCTCTCCCCCCAGGGAGATGACAAATTTTCTTTGCAATTAAAATTCCTTTGAAACTGGGACCAAGGAAAATTCAGAGGAGAGAGCTTTTTTAAACTGGGGGAGATACTCTTCTCCGCAATTATCGTGTGTGCATTTTCACAAAGCTGTTTCTCCTCCCTCCTTCTGCCAGGGCTCTGCTTCTGCTTTCACAGCGGGCCCAGGGCCCCCACCCCCTTGGCCTTCCAACTTTTCCCTGGCTGGCCGTGCTTCTCTGCCCACTTTTGGTTGCTGGATCCCTTACACAGGCCTTTACTTAAAGTGCCACTTCCTGTGGGTTCTCCTTTCCTAAACCAATGGCTAATTTGCCGTCAAGTTCCATCTTTGTGCTCATCCTGATCCTATCCTCTACCCCTTGCCATTGTCCCTCCCCATCCCACAGAGATTTCCCACTCCCCGCTCCGCACTCACAGCCCTGCCTCTTTGCACAGCTCATTGAGCTCTGACCACAGTGCTCTGTCAGTATCTTGGCCTGGGAGTGTGATGGCTAGTGCATTAGCAGAAGCAGGGGTGTTGGAGACCTGGGTCCACTTCATGCATTCCATCAATACATATTCACTAAGCCATGACAATGTGCCATGCACAGTGCCAAGCCCTAGAGATGAGCAAGTTCTGTGTTTAGAAACAGGAGGCTAGGTTTTTTGGACCAACCCTTCAGCTGAAAAGAGCTAAGAATGCTGGATAAAATAGAAAAAGCATCTTATTAAAGCATCAAAGCGCTGACAAGTAAGCTCTTTGTAAGGAATTACCAGGCATTATTGGGTCAAAACTGAAGGGAAAACAGAAACCCAGAGAAGTTTGAGAGCATAGAATCTGCTTTTGTCCTGAGGGCATTTGCTGATCTCGGAAATTTTGAATTTATTTTTTGATGATCTCACAGCATAAAGGGAATTGAAATCCAAGTCCCTGGCCTGCATAAGGTGGGCAATCAAGAAGGAGATCCTTACGGAAACAAGTTGGGACTCCAGAGGGCTTCACCCTTGGGGCAAGGGTGAACTAAATGTAGTCCAGCCTTGAATCACGGATTGGCAGCCTCACCCACACTACTTGGGTATTCCAGGGAACCTCAGCCTTGGATTTTTGTTTAAAGCAATATCAGAATGGTAGCACCACAGCCAAATGCAAATCCTTTTTGGAAAAAAACACCTTCATGCTGAATTTGAAATTCTTCCTCCAAAAAAAAAAAAAAAATCCAATTACAATGGCCAACACACAGTCAAAGATAAACAGACATGCCAGAAAGCAATGCTAATGAGCTAAGCACTAGCGGTATGACATGAGCAAACAAATGATATTCCCTGCCTCGTGGGGCTTACAGTCCAGCAGAATAGACAGACATCAACACCTTATCAAGGCCACTAACACCCTCTGCATTGCCTAGTGGAGTCACTTCTCTGTCCTCAGTCTACCTTGCCTCTCAGCAGCTTTCAACGTGCTGATTTCTCATTCCACTCTGGGTTTCCATGACACCACGGTCTCTTGGATGGCCTCCAACCTCACTGGCAGGTCTTCTCAGTCTCTGTGCCTCCTTTCCCCTCTATCTCATTTCTGATATTGGAGTGCCCCAGGGCTCGCTTCTGGGCCTGCTTTCTGTCTCTCCCCAAGTGATCTCATTCATCTCCTCAGCATTAAATATCACTATAAACTGATGATCTCAGATTTATGTCCCCTCTCCTTGGAGTCCCAGACTGTTGCATGCAACTGCCTGCTACACATCTCCACTTGAATGTCTCGTGAAAGTCTCAAGCATGCCTAAAAAGGAATTCTTATTTCCTTCCTCAACCTTCCCTCCCCTCATTCACTCCATCAGGGTCAAGTGTTAAACCATCTGGTGCCGAGGCAAAAACCTAAGAGTCATCCTGAACCCGTCGTTTGAATTAGTGTTGGAGATGATGCAGGGTGGTCAACTTCAGGAGTTATTTCAGTTGTACCAGTGAACCAGACTTAACGATAGATTGCGCACTGGGGGCACAGGGGTGACAGTTGTCAAGCATGACTTCCAGCCTTCTGGCCTCGACCACCGGACAGAGATAGGTACCATTCATGAGGTGGAGCACCCAGGCAAAGGGCCAGTATTGAGGAATAGCATATATTTGGCTTTTGATATGTTGGGTCTGAGGTGTCTCCGAGGCATCTTGGACAAGTGGACGTGTTGAGAAGGCAACTGTATTTTTATCTACAGGCTTTCAGAAGGGAGGTTGAGCCTACGTTGGGAGTCACCATGGTATTGATGGTAATTGGAGGCACTGGCATGGCTGACATTGTGTAAGCAAAGAGTGAGGAGCCTGCAGGTGGAGTGCAGGGATGTGAGCTTGCAAGGCGTGGGAGGAGCGCAGGTGTAATTCGAGGGCTGGGAAGAAACCCAATTGTCAAATACTGCTGACAGGTCCAGTACCATGAAGGGTGGAGAACATCCATTGGATTTAGCAAGACAGAAGCCATTGGCGACCCCCGTGAGCCATCCTAACGCAGCACTGGGGATGACAGCTAGGTGGACAGTGGGCTGAGAAGTGAGGAGGGGGTGCGTGAAGGAGACAGTGAGTACGGCCAGCCTTCAGAGAAGTTTGGTTGGTACGGGAAGGGGCTGGGAGGTATTGGGAGGTGTGTGCTTCTTTGTGGTTGCTGCTGTTTTTAAGATGGAATGTACTTGAGCAGGTGTCATGCCAGGAGCCCATCAGAGAGGGGGAAGATAAGGCAGGAGAAGAGAGAATCCACAGTGTGAGGTTTCTCAGATGCAGGGGAGGTATGATTGGGCTCTAGAACCCGGATCAGGGGACCGTGCTCTGCCAGGAGAGAGATTTCCTCTGTTGCCAAAGGCAGTCATGATGGAGATAGCTATGTCCCCTCATCTCGAAGATGGGGATAATAACAGTGACGGTCTCAGGGAGTTGGGGTGGGGACTCTGAATGGATGTTTACAACAGGCCCAACCTGGGGAAGCAAAGGCAGGTGGTAAACGCTCTACAAACAGCCGCTATTATTATTATCTTTTTAAAAAAATTTTTGTTTTAATGTTTATTTTTGAGAGGAAGAGACAGAGACACAGACCACAAGCAGGGGAGGGCAGCGAGGGAGAAAGACACGGAATCCGAAGGAGGCTCTGAGCTGTTAGCACAGAGCCCGACGTGGGGCTCAAACTCACAAACCGTGAGATCATGACCTGAGCCGAAGTCAGACGCTCAACCAACTAAGCCACCCAGGCGCCCCGATTATGATGATCTTTTGCGACTCCGAGAGATTTATTATTACTCTTGCAAGTAGATGATAGTAATCAAGCCTCACCTGCACTTGACTCTTCCCAGAGGATTACTTTTATATCCAGCACCCATTCGAGCCTCCCAACAAACCTGGATAGATTTATGTTACCCATTTTACAGAGGAGAACACTGAGGCTCCGAGAGGCGAAGGGACTTGCCTGAGGTCACACGGCTGGTAGCAGCAGAGTCTGGAGTCCAGTCCAGATCCGACTCCTGTGTTCTCTGTAAAGGGGATGCAGATTCTGGGACCTCGCCGTCCCCTTTGCGGCCACTGCAGTGTAGCCTTCCGTGTAGGCTCCGTTTTCTTCTGTACTTGCCGTGTTCCCTGGAGGCGGGGCATCCGTGACTAGAACCTGTAGCTTTAAACTCAGGAAGGAGAGGATTAAGGTCTGAACAAGGTTCCAGGCCCCACTTGCTCTCTCCCCAGCCGGAGACGGGAGATTAGGGAAGAAGATGCTGTTTCTGCCGCCTCCATCGCTCTTCAGGAGAGAAAATGAAGTAAGATGCCCCTCAGCCCCGGCATCCGTGCTGCCCATCTGTCACCCCAGACGAGGTCCTGTGCCTAGTGTGGGGGGTGGTTTGGCAGCCCAGGCAGCCCCGGCCTGTGAATGTAGGACCCGTGAGGAATGTTCTGTCCCTATGACCTTTCCCCATCTGTCCCAGGCACAAGTCGTAATGGATGCTCCCACCCAAGTTGAGACCCGGCCCTTTACCAAGGTGCTCAGCCTGGCCGCCCCTTACTTTTCTATCCTCGTCCTCCTTCCTCCCAGCCCCCACTCCCACACTCTGAATGTTCCTTCCTCCAAGACTTTGCTCAAGCCCTCCGCCTCACACGTGGGAGTCCGCTTTCCCCCCTGTTCTATACGGCGACCCCCTACCTACCCCTCCAGGAGCAGTTCAAATGTCACCTGTTGCAGGAAGCCCTCCTTGCGTCTGTTAGATAAGAGCAAGCCTTTATTGAGCACCTACAATATGCCGGTCCCCGAGTTAGGCTCTGGGAGATAGAGATGCATCAGATCCTGGCCTGGACTCCGGGAGGAAGAAGTGACGATGCTGAAGGTCCCTGGGGACGTGGATGGGAAGCTGCAGAAGTGGAAAGTGACAAGCCCTAACGGGCGTTGGGGCAGGGGGAGTGTTGGCTTTAGGCCTCAGGCCCAAGAACACAAGTGACAGGCAGTGTCCCCTGGCTAATCATCCATCCTTACTTCTTGCTGGCATGTTGGCTCTTCTGGGCACCCGTGTCTGCTCTTGCCCTCACCAACAAGCCACGTGGTGCGGGGAGGGGCAGCCCGGAGCACAGGAAGCACGTGGTTAGGGGCGTAGCTCTGACGTCAGACAGGCTTTGTGACGTTAGGAAAGTCACTTGACTTCTCCATACTTCATCCCTCTGCAAAATGGCACTAGAATAGTATCTGCCTCATAGCGTTGTTAAGAATTAAGTGGATTATACACGTGAGATGCTCAGAACGGGGGGATCAAGCACGCAGTGGATGTTAGCTATTTCATTACGGGTTGTTATTTTCATGGGCAGAAGATCTGGGCCCACCGGCTCCCCCTGCACACTAGGAAAATTCATCCCCTCTCTGAGCCTGTCTCCATCGGGAAAATGAGGCAGCAGTGATTTCTAGCTCCGATATTCTGGGATAAGGATGAAGGGAGGTAGCGATTGTAAGGAGGAGGCGGGGGGGAGGGGAGTATAAGAAAAGACCCAGGAGCAGAGCTGAGCGCTGAGCAGGTAGGGGAGATCCCGAGGCAGCCTGCAGTGTTGGTGACCCACAAAAGAGAAGTTAGCAGGAGGGAGTTAGCAGCCGGATCACGAAGGACCTTAAATGCCAAAACAATGCTTCTGAGAGGTGACAGGGCTTGATCAATTATTTGGAGACAGTGTCTAGTCATTAGGGAGATAATGGGCCCTCCGGAGAGGCAGTGATCTCCCCATCCCTGGGGGCGGATATGGGCAGGGGCGGAGATCTAAGAGAGAATCAGACATCAGATGAGGGAGCCAAGGTCTTAGAGGGCCTGAAACCCCCTGAGAGACTCTATGTCCCTCCAAGAACAGCAGTTGGGGGAAAGGCAGTGGCCACAGCGCTTAAGTGCCCCAGCCCTGGCACTGCCTTGGCATGCTTCTTTGGAATGTGACCTTGGCATTTGACCTCACGCTCGTTGGCCCCAGTTTGCCCATCTATAAAATGGGGGTGATGACAGGGTCTGCATCACAGGCAGTGTGAGAGCAGTCGATGCGACAGCATCGATGTTGCTGTTATTGCTGGGGTTACTGTGATCTCTCTGCCTCGGCTTCCAGAAGCCCCTTCCGCCGTCTTGGCCTCTCTCTCCTCTCCCCTCCATCCTAGGAGGAAGCGGCCGCACTGGAGTCTGGGGCTGACGAGGCTCCAGCCTGAAGCCTCCCTAAGGAGCCTGCCATGGTTACCAGCTGCCTGCAAGGAGAGGCCATAAATCCTGCGCCCGGGGTGGCGGGAGGGAGGGACCTACGTGTGGGGCAGGAAGGGGGGCAGCTAAGTGGAATTGAATCTTGTTTAAGGAGGAGGCCCACGCCTCCCCGGGCCTGTAATTTACTGCGAGGTTGACAAGATGAAAGCGGAATTTTCAGTGGCATAATCGCTGGGACCTCGGGGAAGCACGGGAGATGAGCCGCAAGGCAGGTGGCAGCGGCCTGGCTTTAAGCGAGATCTAGGGCGCTGATCCCGCTGTGAACACAGCAGGCGGTGGAGCCGGGGCACCGGGGCTCAGAGCCGGGCCAGGGCCCGGCCGGCTAAGCCAAGGGCTCAGGCCACATCGTGTCTGCTGTCATCTCCAGAGCTGAGGCCCGGCCCCGGGTTTTTCAGCAGATTTTATGTAGCAGAACGGACCGCCCAGGACGGCTGTGACAGCAGCTACTGACTGCCCAAGCCAAAGGGAGCTGTCTCGCTCAAGGTCACGCCCTCTGGAGGGGTGGGCAACCTACTTCCGATGTCTGGCAGATGCACGGATTGGGAGGCTGGCCTCTTTCCTCAACTGGGAGCACTGCAGCTCCAGAGGGCCCGCGGATCGGCTGAGACCCCTTCTGGGACAGCATCCGGGTTCACCTTCTCCTCACCCCTTCCGCGGTGTTCCTCACCACTCTCCCCCCAGGAAACCTCTCCCCTGGAGCCTGTTTCCAGGGAGGCAGACCTGAGGCTTTCCATCACCGGGAGGCTTGTTTTAAAGCCGCGACTGTGTGTAGTGTTGGGATAGGGTCACAGAGACTTCGTTTCCAGATGGGGAGACCCAGAGAAGGAAGAAACCTACCTAAGAGCTATGGCGTTAGGGGCAGAAGCTGGGATGCCAGACTCCCAGCCCATGAGTCCAACACCTCCATTTTACAGCTGGGAAGACTGAGGCCCAGAAAGTTGGCTGGGGGGGGTGGGGGTGTGACTCAGCATCTGTTAGGTGCAGGGGAGAGGGGGTAACGGAAGCAGTGTCCTAGGGTAAAAGCCCACGAGACCCTTAGCCACGTGGTCTAGAGCACGCGACCTCTTCTAGGTGCCTCTGTTTTTGCATCAGTAACTGGAGAGGCGAAAGCCCATCTCGGGAGGCTGGTGTGGGGGTGGCCTAAGGTATTAACCATAAGAGCTCATGCTGGTTGGGGGTGTGGGCGGGGGCGGGGGCCTTCACACACATCTCGATGACTCACCGCCAAGATGTGTTGTTCACAGTAGGTGCACGGGGCTTGATCTCCGTTTCGCCGCTTCTGACCACCTGGTCCGGGGCTCCCGGGTCAGCCTCAGAGTCTGCTGGGGAGCTAGTCCAGACCGAGGACGGGCTCAGACTTTCCTCGTCCAGGCCCCGGCTTCCCCACACTTCCTGGCTGTAGCCCCAGAGCAAGTTCCTTCTCCTCTCTGCACCCAGCTTCTTCATCTGTAAAACAAGGTAACTCACGTAAAGTACTTAGCACACTGGCCAACAAGCGTGGCTTCTTTATTTTTAGCTCATCAAATATACAAGTCCTGGCACACAGAAAGCACCCTATAAATGTTGCCTCTTGGTATTATGATCATCGTTACTGAATCAGACGCTCTGGGGGCCCAAGGATGTGCATCTTGAACAAGTCCCCCTTGTAACCCTGCCAGCACGGCCCTGGCCCTCTGAGGGCTCCTGGAAATCACAGTTTGACCTTTCATTGTAAAGAAGCCCAGAGAGGGTGAGGACTTGCCCGAGGTCACCCAGCGTGGGGGGATCAAAGCCAAGCTCCAACCTAGTCCACTTGCCTTCCAGTCTAGAGAGCTTTCCCCCGTACTGCAAAGGGACAGATTCCTTAATGTCATCTGTTCGGGTTGCAATAAAAATTAACTACCCTGAATATGTCATCATCAGAGCAGCTTCAAGACAGAGAAGGGACTAAGGGAGACAAATGAAATGTGTCAGATACGCTCTTGGGGTGTGGAAGCGGGCTTTGTGGTGACTTTTTGGAAGGCTCCCCCACAGTCGGCTGGTCTCCTCTGCTGGTGGGGAGGTGAGATTCACCGCTAGACACGGGATGGGTGCTGCCTGAGACTTGCAGTGAGCAGAGCTGAGGGTGGGGCTTGGCCCTTGTCCGGCCCGGGTTCTTCCCCACCGCCACCCACCCCCCATCCTTTGTGCCTCCTACTGATGGCGGTGGGGCCCCTTGGGACTATCTCAGTTCTTTTTTTTTTTAATGTTTATTTATTTTTTAGAAAGGGACAGAGTATGAGCAGGGGAGGGGCAGAGAGAGAGGGAGACACAATCTGAAGCAGGCTCCGGGCTCTGAGCTGTCAGCACAGAGCCCGACGTGGGGCTCGAACTCATGACCCATGAGATTACGACCTGAGCTGAAGTTGGCCGCCTAACCGTCTGAGCCACCCAGGCGCCCGGGGACCACCTCAATTCTCAGCCTGGACAGAGCATCGTGTTTTACCATCTGGGTGGGAGCAAGATGGGAGTCCTCCTCTCCCAAGGTTGCCAGTATAGCAGCTGGAAACACAAGGGCAGGGGCCCTGCTGTGGACCCCAGTCACTGCCCCCGGCGATCCCCTGCAACCAATAAGCTGTCATAGGCTCAGGTCTGGGGGACCCTCCCTCTGGCTGGAGCCCATAGTCCTGGAACTGGGTGGGGGCATGGAGACACCCAGAGGGGGCACCGGGTGGGATGCCATCCCCTGCTGGGATGAGGTGTGTGTGATGTGAGCAGGTACGGCAGACAGACCATCAAGGAGGTGGAACAGGGGAGAAGGGGGTGGAAGGGGAGGAAGCTACTGACTGGAAGAAGAGCAGGAGAAAAGGGGAAAGAAGGGAAAGGGGAGCATGGCCAGAGCGGAGACGGAAATCGTGGTACATCCACGCGGGGGAGTACTACACGGCAGTGAAAAGGCACGCGCACAAGCACAAAGACAAATCTCAAAAACGAAGCGCTGAGAGAAAGGAGCAAAATGCAAAAAAAAAAAAAAAAAGGAGTATGATTCCATCCACATGAAGCTCAGACACAGGCAGAACTAAAATGAGATTTTGAGAGTGCGTAATCGGGTGATGGGCTATAAAGGGAGGCAAGGAGCTGGTTGTCGTAAAAGCCAGGATGGAGGGAAGCCGTGGGCTCCTGTCACAGCAGGGGGCTTCTAAGGAGGGGGCCACTTTCAGTGTTTGGATCGACGGGTGGATCCACGACGGGCGGTTCATTTTCCACGACTGACCACCGTGCTGAGCACTTCAACATGCGTCACTTTGTGTAATTACTCGTTCAACTCCGCATCTACGGCTTGAGCACTTTTTGGGTAGCAATGTTGAGTTTCACGATTCTGACGGCGCACGAAAAGCTGAGAAAGAGGAGGAGGGAGAGGGGAGGAGAGGATGGACGAGGCGGCTCCAGCGTGAGAGGGAGAAGGGGTTCCTGGGGCCATGCTTGGCTGGTACCACAGCGTGCCCTGTCCCCCATCCGGCCGCGTTTGTAAAATGGAATAAATATTGACACGGCCAGGATGCTATTCAATTTGTCCTGATCACTGGGCTGCGGTGAGTTCTGACAGGGCGCGGTGTAAACCAGCAGCTCGGGATGTAATTTCTACTGTCAACATGATGTACAGCGGACTTTGCCTGCGGCACCAGCAGGCGGGCAGGGTGGGGGCGGGGCAGACAGGCAGGTGCAGGCCGGGGGCATCTGGGGCGGAAGGTTCTGAGCAGCCACCCCCGCCCCGGGCAGGCGAGCAGGGGCAGCCAAGGGCTATGCGTGTGCGGGTGCATGCGTACACGTGCGTGTTCATAAGTTGCATGGGAGGCCAGGCCTTGAGAAGAGGCCCAGGCGTGGGGTGAGCAGGGTCAGGAGGAACTGGGGGGAAGGGACATGGTTCATGCTCAGAGCCAATCGCAGGCCTGTCCTTCCCGGCAGTCGCCGAACGCCCCCTGTGCCCATCCTCCTCTCCCTCCCCTACCACAGCCCGTTTGAATTCCAGATCCACCTTCCACAAGCTGTGTGACCTCGGACAAGTCCCTCAACCTCTCTGAGCCGCTGTCCCTTCCTCTGTAATGGAAATTTTAAAGGCAGCTGCTGCGACAATGCAATCAGACCACTGACATAAAGTGCTCTGCAGAGAACTGTTACCCCTCATTATTAGCTAATTGGATGGCCCCGTGCCTGGCACACAGCAAAAGCTCTATGAATGTTGTCTGTCATTATCCTCACTGACTCAGAATCAGCTCAGTATGTGCAACCCGCCTGCCCGTCTCCCTTCTCCATCCCTTAGATCCACCAAGGCTGTCCCCCAAAGGAGCCGGGTTTGGGACAAAGCCCAGGGGGTCCCACTGCCCCGGCATTCTTTCCAGAGAGAAGTGAGATTGCGAAGGGGTGATGATAACTCACCTGGGTTTCTTGGGAACCGTAAGTAAGGTGAGGCACAAAGTGCTAGAACAGTGCCTGGCTCTTAGGAGGTGATCAACAGCCATCCGCTGAAACACAACCAAATCATGGGTCGCTCTTGATCTAGCCCCCCTCCCCTGCCCCACCCCGTTGGCCTCGTCTGATCCGTCACCAAGTCTGGCCCATTTGCTTCCTAAATATTTCATATCTGTCACCTTATCTCCACCCCAGGATGGCCTCCCTGGTCTGAGGGAGGTCTCTGGCCACACTGCCACCCCCGTCTCACTGGTCCCCTGCTTCCTGTCCTGTGCTCAATGCCTTCTCGTTGCTCTGGAGCCAGAAACTGAACTCCTTAAATTCCATGGGCAGCTGCCTCGCCGTCCACACTGCACTCTGGCCCCTGAGCTCCCAGGCCCTCAAATGTGGCTTTGCTCGTTCTGTTACCTGCAGTGAGGTCATCTGTGCTTTCTTTACGTATCAGGTCAAAACCCCTGTCTCAGCGGACTGCCCCTCCCCGGCCCCACCCGGTCCTAATGAGATCGTATACCCTGTGAAATACGGTGGGGGGAGGGAGGGCTGTACTTTCTGGTTGTGGAGAATTGTGCGCTTACCTGAGAATATTGGCTTAATAAATATGTCCCCTTACACACACACACACACATGTGCGCACACACACACACTCCCCGGAAGGGCATGGCTATGAGACCCTGATTCACCCAATGCTACATCCTTAGCCTCCAACACCGTGCCCGGTATATAGTAGGTGCTCAACAAATATCTGATGACTCAGAAAACGGAATAAGCAGAGGGAGGTGTGCCACAGAAGGGCAGTCTGGTGGCGTGGCAGTAAACAGGCACCCCCGTCACCTGCCCTTCTGTCCAGCCAGCCATCCACACGCTCTTGTGCCCACTCCCTCACACATTCAGTAGTGGCCACTCTGAGCGGGGCACAGACGTATGAATCGGAGGGCGCAGAGCGGCAACGGGGGCGCCTGCAGTCAGCAGGCCAGGTGCTGAGGCCAGTCAAGGGCGAATTTGGCTCTGAGCCATGGCTCAGATAAGTGAGCTCACAGGGGGCTTGGGGGAGGAGACAGAGAGACTGTGCAGAGGGGAGGAACCGGGTCAGGGTCGGACGTGGGGCAACAAGGGAGAGAGGGCGTCCTGGCAGAGGGAACAGCAGAAGCAAAGGCCCTGAGGCACGACAGTAGGAAAGGGCGGGCAGTGCCCTCCGCACCTGCACGTGTCAGATACAGCGACGATAATGCAGAGGGGGCAGGTCCAGATCTCACAGGGCCTTGAGCCGCCGCGTGTGTGGTGGCTAACAGACAGGCCCTGAACCTAACAGCCTAGGGTCCAAACCCCAGCCCCACATCGTGCCACACGACCTCATCACGCCTCGGTTTCCTCATCTGGAAAATGAGCGCAAATAGGAGTGCTCACCTCCAAGGATCGTGTGCAGAGCCCCTGAGCGTGAAAGTCCCTTTGTTACTCTGAATGGTAACTAACTAGCTTTACCTTGAAGGTGAAAGAGAGCCAGGGAAGGTTTGGCCCGGGAGAAACTTTCAGACCGAGCTGGGCTTCGTGAGGGCAAATCTACGCTCAGCGTGGCCGGGGGGACAAGACTGGGGGCCCCTGGAGCAGCCTTTGCAGATGGGGTGACCGCGTGAATGGGGTGCGTATGGCCCCCGCTCCACTCGTCCCCTCTCCCCTGGCCCCCTACCTTTGCCTCCCTAGCTAATGGTCCGGCTACCAAGCCCAGAAGCTCTGGCACACCCTGACTCGACCCCCAAACACACTCAGAGATGTGGACCCCCACCCTACCCCAGCAGGACACTGCTGAGCTTGGCATCACACCCACGGCCCCAGAAATAGCCCGTGGGCTCAGCCCACAGGAGCAGACACCCATGTGGCCCCTCGCGCCACACTTGCTGAGCGCCCACACGTGCCGGGAGTCGCCCCTGGGGCCGGGTGCTGAGCACACATGGGCGCCCGGCACACAGGTGCCCCGAGGCACGCAAGGCAATAACTAGTCTGTTCTGTTGGCGACTTCGCGGGGCCCTCCGCCCGGGAGCCGCGGGAAGCAAGAGCGGCGAGCAGAGACGGGGTGGCCCCTCCAACAGCTCCTGCCTTACGCTAGGATCCCTTCTGGCCGGAAGGGAGAGCACTGAGCTGGTAGAAATAATTTTCCTTCTCCCCAGGGAGAAGACAGCAGCCAAGCACAGAGAGTGCAGACAGGAGCCAGGCTGCCAGGCACAGCTCCCGCTGGCAAACCTGGGAGCCAGGTGGGCAGGGAGAGAGGACGCATCCATGCCAAGCCAGGGGGCGGGGCGGGGGGAGTAAACGAATGCGCGAACAAATGAATGAGCTGCCTCTCCCTGCGTGGCCCTCGTCTCGGGCACCAGCCTGGCGCCCGTGCAGGAGGAACCCCCTTACCCTGCACACGCCTTCCCTCTTCCTGCAGCGAGGTGTGCCCGTGGGCCCCAGAGCAGTTGTTAAATAAACGCATGAGTGACTAAACGAATGAACAGAAAAATACCCCTGAGCCCCTTTCACCTGGTCAGGATACTATGTACAAATTAGGGGTCCAGGAGTAGTCAAGTTAGCAGGAATGGTGACCATAGTCCCTATTATCTCATCAGCTAACATTGACTGCCAAAGGCTGTAGACGCCCTCATGGGGTCATCCCACCGGCCCGAGGAGATGAGCACTATTAGCCCCTTTTTTCAGATGAGAAAACCGAGGCTCAGAGAAACGGGGCAAACTGCCAAGGTGAGCATACAGTAATGGAGCTAGGACTCAAACCCTGGTCTGACTTTGGACCCCATCCTCTTAGGCCCCCTGAGCGCTAAATTCTGCCCCAGAGAGAGGGGCTAAGAAGATGATCAGGAACCGTGGGGAGGAGGCAGAGGTCAGGAGGTCCGGGCTGCACCGTGACGTCTCCCCTGCTTTGTCCCGCCTGGGGGGTCACGGTGCCCAGCCCCTCTTCCTGGTCTTGGCACAGAGACAGGCTGGGAAACAAACGCAGGATGGGTAGGATGAGAAGCCCTTCCTCTGTCCCCAGGGAGACAGCCAGATGACAAAGGAGGGCCTGGAGCCACGGAGCTGGCAGTCGGACAGCCTTGGCAACAATGACACCAAGGCACGGAGAAATCAAGAGAGGACACGCTGGCCACCCAGCCTAGACTCTGGAAGGACACAGTGTGGGCAGTGGCAGTGATGCCTGGAGCATAGACAAGGCCACAGCAAATCAGCAAGACTGCCAGCCCCTCAGTGAGAGGGAAAGAATGTTGCCCAAGCAGCTCCCACAATCTGTCCGAGGCGACATTCTCGGGAGTCCTTCCCAGCACCCAGCTCTGTGCTTGGCTCTGGCAGGCGTGTGTGGGAAGGGGCAGGGAGGGACAGAAGAAGGAGTGGCCGTGCCTTCTGTCCTCCAGAAGCTTGCCATCACAGCTGACACCGAACCCCAGAGAAGATTCGGGCAGACAGGTCTGAGGGAGTTTGGAGGAGAGAGAATGAGAGTCTGGAGGAAGTAGGGGCTGGAAGTAGGGCACTGGATCCTCAAGGCCCACAGTGGGAAAAGTCAGTGGCTCAACAACATTATCAAAGCCACGGACTGTACCCTCTTTCTTACTTAGCCCCTTTAGCCTCTTGCGGAGGGGGGTGCAGGGTGGGGGGTGGGGGTCTTCCCTCATTGTCCCAAAATGGCTGCTGTAGCTCCAGCCATCACCTCTTCACACACGCAGAAAATGAAAAGTTTCTCCTCAAGGCATCTCTTTTTAAAGAGCAGCAAACAATTCCCAGAAGCTCTCTAGCAGTTATCCCTTCAGATCTCATTGGCCAGAATTGTGTCACATGATACTTTCTAAACCAATCACTGGTGGGGAGAGGAGAAAGGTTCTCGCTCCTTTAGATGAATCACTATTCATAGGGGAGGGGGTGAGCATATGGCCAAGCTCAATATTCTGTGAATATTGAGACAGAATCGCAGCAAGACAGGACTGGAAAAGGGACTGGCTATTAGCAGCTGGCCAAGGCTGTATTTCCCATCTGTCTCTTTAAAACATTTTGTTTTAATGTTTATTTTTGAGACAGACAGAGAACGTGAGCGGGGAAGGTCAGAGAGAGAGGGAGACACAGAATGTGAAGCAGGTTCCAGGCTCCGAGCCGTCAGCCCAGAGCCCGACGCGGGGCTCGAACTCACAGACCGTGAGATCATGACCTGAGCCGAAGTCGGAGGCTCAACCGACTGAGCCACCCAGGCGTCCCCACCATCTGTCTCTTTTACATACCGTAAAACCCAGCAGGCTGCTGAGGTAGGGGTGGGAGCTGGGGGAGCAGGCGAAAGTGACCTTAAAAAATCCCTAGAGGGGCTGTCACCCACCCCCACCTATGTCTCTGCCTCCCCGCCTCCCAGTCTCTCTTGAACCCACTCCATTCAAGCCTGCACACCCACCGCACCGCCAAACTCGCTTTCATCGAGGCCACCGCTGACCTCCGTGTGGCCAAGACCGACGGTCAACTCAATGAAGTCCACAGCGGACTTGGCCTGGCGGTAGGATGACCATATAGTTCATCATCTAAACTGGGAGTAAAAGGGGGCGGGACACTATAACAGGTTTGCCGGGACACCGGATGTAAAGCAGGACTGTCACGGGCAAAGCTGGACAGACGGTCGCTCGCCTGAGAGAGCCGTCCGCACGGTTGATGACCCCTTCCTCCTTACAGCACTGTCCCCAGTGGGCTTCCAGGACCCCCCCCTCCCCTGGGCTCCCCTCCCCTGCCCTCCTCTCTCCTCCTGTTCAGTCTCCTTCGTTCCGCCCTCTCCGTCTCCCAGATCTCCGTGGTTGAGGTGCTGGACCTCTTCTCCACCTGTGCTCAGTCCTTCGTGGCCTCACCCAGTCTCGGCTCTAAATACCGTCCAAGTTCCCAAATGCCCGCCTGCAGCCAGGACCCCGCTCCTGAGCTCCTGGCAGAAGGTGCCCTGGGCTGTTTGGTGTCACTATTGACGCCTAAGAGACATTTGAATGTAACACGTCAAGACGGAGTTCCTGATCCCCCCACCTCTGCTCTGCCCGCAGCTGTCCTCAGCTCAGGGAGCCGGAACCCCCCACTCTCGCCACTGAGGCTGCAGGGTGGTCGTGCTTGGTTCCTCTTCCCCTGGCGCCCCATTTCCGACCCACAGCATAGCCTGCCACACAGCTTCCCTTCTCGGCAGCCCCCCGCTGTCCCCGCCTTGGTCCCAGCCACCCTCACTTCCCCTCTGCATCATTGAAACGGCACCCCCAGCCCCTTCCAGCCCCGGCTTCCCTCTGTTTTGCACGCGATAGCTAGTCAGCATGATCTTTTACATTTGTTTTAATGTATTTATTTTTGAGAGAGAGAGAGACAGCATGCGTGCACGTGCAAGCGGGGGAAGGGCAGAGAGAGAGGGGGACAGAGGATCCAAAGCAGGCTCCGTGCTGACGGCAGGGAGCCCGATGTGGGGCCTGAACCCACGAACCGCGAGATCCGAGCGGGAGTCGGACGCTCGACCGACAGAGCCACCCAGGCCCCCCGCCAGTATGATCTTTTAAAACAGAAATTAGTGGGCGCCTGGGTGGCTCAGTCGGTTAAGCGTCCGACTTCGGCTCAGGTCACGATCTCGCGGTCCGTGAGTTCGAGCCCCGCGTCGGGCTCTGGGCTGATGGCCCAGAGCCTGGAGCTTGCTTCCGATTCTGTGTCTCCCTCTCTCTCTGCCCCTCCCCCGTTCATGCTGTGTCTCTCTCTGTCTCAAAAATAAACGTTAAAAAAAAAAAAAATTTTAAAAAAAAAAAAAAAAAAAAGAAATTAGATCACATCATTCTGTTCAAGCCCTCCCAGGGTAGGGGTCCCATCGGACAGTAAAAACCCAAAGAAGACGCAGCAGGCTCTGATGCCCACCTCCGTATTTTCTCTGAGCTCATCTGCTGCTCACACCCCGTCACTCCACTTCAGCAACAAGGGGTTCCTTGCTGTTCCTCCCGCACACCAAACACACACTGACCTCAGGGCCTTTGCACTTGCCGTTCCTGCCACCTGCAATGCTTTTCTCCCAGCTATGTGCCCAGCTCCCTCCCTCCCTCCCTCCCTTTGGAGGTCTGTTCAAATGTCACCTTAGCAGTGAGGCCTTCCGTGGCCACCTTGTATGAATTCTCATTTATACAGACGCTTGAGAGACAGAAAGAGCAAATCCCCCCACTCTGGCACCTACCCTGCTTTGTTTCCCTCGATAGCATTTACCATGATCTATCATGTTATTTATTGGTTTCTTTATTTATTTGTTTACCATCTGTCCCCCATGAGACTTGCAAGGGCGAGGACTCTACCCATTTCTTGTTGTGCCTAGAGCAGCACAGAGTGGAAATTCACGAATATTTCTGGAATGAGTGAATGTGCACCACATACACGCACACACGCTGACGTCCATGATTGCAGGCACAGGCCCACACACACAGGAACCACACACGCGCACACGGGCCCCAGAGCACATGGGTTATAGGAGCAGAGGCTGAAGAGTGGAGAGAGCACAGCCGACGTTTACTGAGCCAGCCTGGGGCTTGGCTTTTAATCCCACTTGGGATTAAACAACTGCGCGGCAGGTTGAGACCTGCAGCCTAGAGAAAGCCACCAGCATGCCTAAGATCTCCTGGGAAACGCTGGCAGATGGGAATGCAGGCCCGAGGCTCCACAGTGGCCCCCAGTGAAGGACCGAATGCCAGGACAGGGTCCTGTGGTCACACCCACTCAGGAAACGCAGCTGGAGCAGGAAAGGGAGGAAGGGAGGGAGAGAAGAGGCCGAAGTGGCTGCAGGAGTCCTGGCAGGTGGCTGGGGACCCTGGCCAGGCCAGCGCCTGAGAGAGGCCCAAGTGGACGGGATGAAGGCCCGGGGAGGAGACACAGGTGGGGGGCTCGGAGGGCCCCCCTCCAACCATAGTGCTGGGTGTGCCCTGCCCAAGGGGGCCCAGCCAGGGCGGCAGGTTGGGGCCGAGATGCGGCCACCCTTGTCCTGCCCAGCATGTCCCCCCACCGCCCGGCACGGGGCTGTTATCACTGAGAGGGGTGACTTTTCCTAGTCCTTCAAAGGTGCCCCACGCCAAGGGGAATCCAAGCCTGGGTTCGAGACCGCACTCCTCCACTCTTGAATTCTGCTTTCTCTAAAGTGAAATTTGACCTCTGGCCTTTGCCCCCACCATAGACCTTCCACAGAGCACTCCTTCTTCCCCAAGAGCCCGAATTCCATGGGTCCAAATCCTTCTTGCACTTGAACTTCAGGTGACACCTCCTCTACCCCACAGCCCACTGTGTTGTGCTTGGCCCTTCTGTGCTGAGGGCCTTCCATCATGAAACCCCCTTATGGCCATAGACCGTTTCGGTCTCCTGTGGTTTTTATTGTATAAAACTCCCCCAAGCCCTTCTCTGCACACACAGAATAAAACGGCTAACTCATCTGCAGCCACCCTCTTGCTCTGCACCAGCCACAGTGGCCTCCTTCCTGTTCCTCAGCTTATTCCAGCCTCTGGACCTTTGCACGTGCTGTTCCCTCTGCGTGGAACCATTTTGTGCCAGGCTTCTTCTCATCCTTCCAGATCAGCCAAATTATCACCTCCTCTGAGAGGCCCTCCCTGATATCACATCTAGAGTAAGACACCCACTCCAGCCCTTCCATCATTCTCTTCCTCCCCTTTTCCTGTTTTGTATTCCTTCGTAACGCTTCTCACCCCCAGAAATTATATGGTAGATTTCTTTCCTTTATTACTAGAAGGTCAGCTCCAGGAGGACCAGGACTATTTCGTTTATTGCTTTGTCTCCAGGGCCCAGCACAGGGGCCGGCATCAGGGAGGTGTGGTAAATAGTTGTTGAAAGAGTAAATGAATAACCAGAAGAAATGCATCTCTCTCCTGATATACAGCTGAGCAACTGATTGTATCTTGCGGTCTTCACAGAGAAACGATTTTGAAAGTATGTTGAATGAATGAATGAATGAATGCATGCATTTCTGTCTCCCCACTTGTAGTAGATGCTAGTGTTTGATGAACGAATGAATGATAGAATGTTTGAAAAGGTGGTGTAAAGAAAGGAAAGGAAGGAGGGAGAGCGGCGATGGGGTGCCTGCAAACACGGCGGCGGGGGGGGGGGGGGGAATCTCCCATTGTTCCCACCTCCTGCGCCTCCGCAGCTGTCCCCAGGGGTGGCCCCAGCGCCCCCCCCAACCCGCCCTCCAGCTGGCCCCTCCCCTCTGCGTCCCTGCAGGGCCCTGATGGGTCCTGGAACTGCCTGATGGAGTCAGGGGAACAGTTCCTGCCGAGCCCGCAGGGAAGTCATAAGCTCCAGGAAATGAAGGCTGCGGAGCGATGCCTCCTCTCCTCACCCATAACTCCAACCTCATTACGACCGGCCCAGGCTGTAACGTGGGGAATCAGAGCTGGCTCCCCAGAGGCCGGAGCACATCTCCGGGATCACAGAGCAGGGCCCCAAGGGGAGGGGGGTGTCTTCAGGCCTCAGCTCTGCCTTCACGCCCAGGCCCTACAGAGCCGGTGAGGAGGGGGTGGGACGGGGTGGGCCCTCCTGACCTCCCTTAGTTCAGGGTGGGGCCTGCAGGGAAAGAGGGACCAGCATGTCCGGGACTCCTCCCTCCTCTCCTCCCCAGGGGCCGTGAGGCTCTCAAATGCAGCGTCAACCTCCTGAGTCCCCCCTTCCAACAGACTCCCTACCCGGAACCCCTTTGGTAAGGAAATTCTGGTGCCCATGCCTGGCAAGAGCACTGGGGAATCAAGCATCTGCAAAACGGGTATAAGACACCAACCTTCACAGCTGCCGTGACTCACTCAAGTCAGTTAAAGGGATGAGAACTGGCCTCTTTGGTGCCGGCTCATAGGGGGTGGTCTACATTTCTTCTGCCCCCCGAGATTCCAGCCACCTGGGTCACCCGCAGGTGGACCTCTGCCCAGCCACACCCCTCATGCTTCCAACCTAACTCCCCCCACCAGCAGGACGCCTCCTAGACTGCCTGCCTCTGCTCCTCTGCCCTTTCTCCCTACCGGCTCAGATGCCCCCTTTTCCGAGAAACGGCCCTAATTCCCTCCCACCCACCTTCCCCTTGCAGACCCAGGTGCCCACTCCCTTCCCGGAGCCCCTCTTACAGCCCTGCTCACATTCCACCTGGCATTTAGGTTGTTATCGGGAGGTCTCGTCCCCACGCCTCTAAACTGTGAACTTATTTTTGTCCAGCCCAAACCTGGCCAAGCCGATGCCCCGTGGATTTGAGTTGTTGAACTGAGCTGAACTGGGCTTGGGGAGAGGGGTGGAGATTGAGCCCCTCACCTCCACTCACTCTTGTCGGTGCCTAAAATACCTCCATTAAAGCGGCATTGCTGTCCCCTGTAAACACCCACATTAAGCCATTATTCATCATTATGGCTTGAGTAGGAGTTAGTCCCTCAGATCCTTTTTTGCTGAAAGCAGGATCTGATGGAGGGGTGAGGGAGGGAGAGATGGATTGATCTGGGGACCGCGGTGCTGGTCCAGGGTGGGGGTGGGGGGGAGAAGTGTGTCTCAGACCCTGCAAAAGGAATGTTTTCTGGGGGAATGTGGAGACACCATGGTAAGCTCAGAGGGCTTGTGGCCCTGCCCAAAGTCACTCGACACCTCCAAGCAAGGCCGTTGGGGACTCATGTGCCCCATCTCTGAAAGGGGCTGTGCAGGGACGAGCAGGAGATCCGAGGGTCTTCCTTGGGCTCCTGGTTTGGATGAAGTGACCTCTCACCTGCTGTGAGAAGGCAGGAGTGTGGGTGGCAGGCTGGGTGCTGGATTCTGTGCACCCAGGAGGCCTGGGTCCTGGCAGCCCTTGAAGACCCCTTCTAGAAGGACCTGCTCCCTCTCTGGGGCGGGGGATTTCCAGGGGCTGGGCTGGGCTAGATAGATTGTGAGCCAGCGTCAGGGGGCACAGCTGGTAAGGGCCCTGCTCCGGTGGGCATGGGGGCTCCTGGAGGGAGGACCACGGGGAAGGAGCCGGACCGGGGCCGTGAGAAAGTGGGCGGAGGCTGAGAGAGGACAGGTGTGTGATGGGAGTTGAAAGGAAGGATCCAGGGCTGGGGACTGGGGGTGGGGGTGGGGAAAAGGGGCAGACCAGACCCTGGCCCAAGAAGGCCGGGATCACGATGGGTCACAGCAGGTGTCTAATTAGTACCTAAAAGAAGAGCCGTCGACTCAACCTGCCCTGCCACCACAAGGCGCCCCCTCTGACGTTTCTTTTGTTTCTCTCGCAGGCTCGGTCCGGTCGGGACGGCCCCTAGTCCTCCAGGGACCCGCCCGGCCGCAACCAGCACCCCTCCGCGCGGGGACCATGGCGCACGGCTGTCTCGGGAGCCGCGGGGGCGCCGCCTGGTGATCCGGCCGCGGCGGCGCGAGGGGGGCGCGGGCGGGGACCCCGGGGGCCAGTCCATGCCCCGGGAGCGGCCGCGCCCCCTCCCCCTGCAGCCGGGCGCCCCCGCCGCTGGGCGGCGCGCAGGGCCGCGGGCCTGTCCGGGTGCCCCGTCGGGGGCGGCGCCCCGGCGGCCGCGCTGAAGCCACCATGTGACGCGGCGCCGCTCCGTGCTGCCACCGAGCGGCGACGCCCCGGTGCCTCCCGTCCATGCTCCTGGGCCCCGGCCCGGCGCACGCCAAGCATGAGGCCGCGGCCCGACGGTCGGGGGCTCCGGGCGGGAGCCGCGCTGTCGCCCGCGCTGCTGCTGCTGCTGCTGCTGCCGCCGCCGCCGCCGCTGCCGGGACGCCTGTGGGCGGCGGGCACACCCGCGCCGGCGACGCCCGGGGCTCGGCAAGACGGCGCGCCCGGCGCGGGCCGCGTCAAGCGCGGCTGGGTGTGGAACCAGTTCTTCGTGGTGGAGGAGTACACGGGCACCGAGCCCCTGTACGTGGGCAAGGTAAAGTGGGCCCCCGCACCCGCTGCCCCGCGCCCTGGACCCCGGAGACACCCACTGGGAGGCGCGAGGGACCCCAGCTCCCCTAACCCCCGTCCCAGTCCCTGGTGCCTCCGCCCAGCCGCGCCCCGCCTGGGGCAGACGACGGGGTCTTGCCCGCCGCTTCCCTCCCCTGCCCCACGCACGCCCTCCTCCGGTCCCTCTCCCCGGTGCGTCTCGGAAGAGTGCTAGTAGGTAAACCCAGGCCCCCCGTCTTGTAGCCCCGTGCATCTAGAATGTAGGAGCAAGTTTGCGGATCTGCTCGTGTCACACACATATTCTCTCCACTCTGCTTAAAATTCTTCAATAGCTTCCCACGCGCTTGGGGTCAAGTCCAAATTTCGTCCCGTTGCCCACAGAGATCTGGCTCCCCCTGCAGCCCCATCTGCCACACTCCTCTGAGTTTCAGTCCCAGGGCTCTCCCGCTGGCCCTTACAGTGCCCCGCCCAGTCCTGCCCCCGCCTCTTTGCCTGGGTTATTTCCTCCCCGGTAACAGGTCGTCCTGCTCTTTCTGCTGATTACACTATATTGATACTCAGGTCTCCACTCAAATGCCACGTCCCCAAAGAAGCCATCCTGACCACACCAGGCGTGGACAGATCCCCTGTGTGTGGCCATCCCTCCCTGTCATGTGCCCTCCAAGGTCTCCATAGCTTTCCTTCATAGCACTTAATTAGGCATGTGTTTGTTTGATTGTGCAGTTCATGTTTATTTTTCCAATTAGACCCTGTTTGTTTTGCTTACTGTTAAGTCCAGCACAGACATTGCTCTCAAACTGTTCATTGAATGAATGAATGAATGAAGAATGAATGAAAGTGACTTTCTCAAACTCCCTGCCTAAATGCTCATGAATGTGGCTAAAGATCTGTGCCTTCAGAGTGTATGAAGCTGGGAAGGACTTTTTTTTTTTTTTTTTTTTTTTTTTTTTTTTTTTCAACGTTTTTTTTTTTATTTATTTTTGGGACAGAGAGAGACAGAGCATGAACGGGGGAGGGGCAGAGAGAGAGGGAGACACAGAATCAGAAGCAGGCTCCAGGCTCTGAGCCATCAGCCCAGAGCCCGACGCGGGGCTCGAACTCACGGACCGCGAGATCGTGACCTGGCTGAAGTCGGACGCTTAACCGACTGCGCCACCCAGGCGCCCCAGGGGAAGGACTTTTGTTCAGGCCTTCCAATCCCTAGCCCCTCATGGGTGTGATGCTGGAGAGGCAGAGGCTAGTAAGATCCAGCCTCTGCCATTTGGAGGCTCCCCAGAGTAGCAGAAATGCTCTGGTTACAGGGTAGCACCTTGCACTGAGCAGACGGTCAACAAACGGTATCTGTTGGCTGGCTTCATGGAGGAGAAAAACACCTGAGCTGGGTTTTGGTGTATGAGTAGGAGTTCATCAGGCTGATGAAGAAGAGGGCATAGCCTCTGCAAAGACTTGGAGGCCTGAAGGAGGCTGGCTTATTCAGAGGCTTGTCAGCAGTTGAGATATGGAGGCAGAAGCTGCTTCTAGGGTACAGTTCTCTGGTTTCTGCTGAGGCCGGTCAGCCTTCCAGGAAGTTTTGGTCAGCAGACACGGGGAAGAGACCAACTCTGGAGTTGCCTGTGTGCTTAACGAGTCTGAGAATTGGGAGACTGACCAACGTGCTCATTTTGGAGGCTCAGGGATCAGGGAGCGGAGGAAAGCCTTGATGTAAATCTCTAGGTTTGTCTTGCAAGAAACCTAGATTTTCTTTGGGTCTAGACACAGTAATCCCTGGTCCTTGGCTACTTTCCCTCCAGACGTGGCCTCAAGGTCACCCAGCCAACTAGTGGCAGAGCCGAGGACTCCTGACTCCCAGCCAGGGCAGTGAGATGGCGGGGCTGGCAGAATGGAGTCAGGGGGGTGGGGAAGAAGGAACCAGTACCGTCTGGGCCGTAGCTGATGGTGAGGAAAGCTAAGAAGGCAGGCTCGGGGGCCAGACGCACCTGAGTTTCGGGCCTGGTTTTGCCAACCCGTGAACCATATTACTTTGACCGAGTTGCCTCACCCCTCTGAACCTGTGTCTTCGTCTGTAAGAGGGCGGCTACAAGAGCCCGCGTCCTAGCGTTGTTGAAAGGATTAAGGAAGAAAACAGCCTATTCGGTGTTCAGCCTGCCACATGTTCGTTGTTGTCTCCTCCTCATTCTCCTCTGAAACACTCTCCCAGACATTCTCCAAACCTCTCCCAGACATCCAGGCCTGGGAGACGGACTTGGGTCCAGGAAAACCCCAGAGAGACAGAGAAGGGCTCGGACACATCCGCCTAAACGTCAGCTTGATGATCTCGGGTACCTGGGCTCTGTTGTCTGCCTGGCCACTGGGGCTCTGAGGCCTCCCCAGCCACCCAGGTCCTGCAAGGATGAAGGAAACCCGCCCCTGATTCAGCACTTTGCACTGCATCCGGCCAGGCGAGCCATTAGCACGCGTGGAACCCTACCTCTGTCTCCAGAAAACACAGTCTGTCGCCTTACTAAGTCCCTTCATTATAAGGCTGGGAAACTGAGGCCTGAGGCAGAGAACATCACACCAAGGTCACCTAGCAACGTGGTGACCAAACCAACCCAAGGGACCCGATATCCCGACACCAGCTGCGGGCCCAGTGCAGTGTAACTGCCCTTGGCTGTGAGCCAAGCACCGTGCCCCGCCCCGGTGTCCTTCTTCTCCTTGAGGCAGCCTCTCCCAACATCCCCACTGCTGTCACGACGACGGTGTTATCCTCCCCTCTGGCATGTTCACCCCGAGCCCCCCTCTCTTATTCCCAGAACCCACCTCTGTGCGGGGAGGAGAGAGAAGTTTCCACCCCTTTGCAAACATTTGCCCAGAGCACGCTTTCTTCGGAAAAGCAGCATACAGCGTGTGGCTCAAGGGGGCCGCCTGGAGCCAGGCAGCCGGGCTCGGATCTCAGCTCTGCCCCTTACTGTCTCTCTGATCTTGGGCACGTTATTTAACCTCTCTGAACCCTGGGTTCCTTATCTGCTGAGACAGGCTGTCACTATCCCCTCCTCAAAGGGTTGCGGTGAGGGTTCCCCGAGTCATATGTCAAGGACCTAGTATAGCTCGTACCTGCACCTGGCATGTGCTCCGTATTAGCTTTTATTATTAGAGGTCTCGCCTGGTATTCCCACCACCTCGAGCCTCCCAGCTACACAGACGCTACAAACCTCTGCCCCAAACCCCGAAAGCCTTCTTGGCAACCCGATGTCCTGCTTTCTCACCACGAAGCGGTGCGGGAGGGGTGAGGGGGGTGGGCAGGGGGCAGATGGTCTCTGAATATTCCGTATTCGATAGGAATATGAAGAACATGAGCTTGGACTTTTAAAAACCACCTGTCTCCTTTCCAGCCGAGCCCCACCTTCGTGTGGGCGGTCGTATGTGCACACACGCATACACACACACACACACACACACACACACACACACACTCATACCACACTCTCTGGCTCTTTGGGAAGCAAGGACTTCTCGTTTCCGTGAATTCACTGCTTCCCGGTCCCCCGCCCCAGGGAGCCGCTGGGAGCATCCGTCCTTGTCGAATTCCAAAGGTAGCTTAGCAACAGCACCATCCGCCGAGTAACCCCGGGCGCCCAACGGTAACCTATTTTACAAGCGCCTTCTTCATCACTCACCGCCAGACTCCTGTCGGCACCCGGCACCCGCAGGAACCGCCGGGGCCCCCGTAGCGGGTAGTGGTCGCCACCCAGGCCCCGGCCCCGCACCGGTGACTCCCTCCGTGGTCCTGCCCCCTCAGCAGCCCGGCCCACCTCTTCCAGGAACCTTCCCGCAGCACCCACCCTCAAATCAACCTCCCAGATTTCCATACAATCTGGGTACTTTGACTAATCCCTTTTCGGAACTGTAATTTCCCCCGGGGCTTCTGTCAGCTGGATGTGGATTTTGTAGGATTTTTTAATTTTTTTTTTAAAAAAAGATAGAATTATGGGGTCAGCACTTATGACCAACTCCTGTGGGCGGTGAGATCTATTTTAGATATACAGCAGGATTAAAGTGGGGAGGAGAGCAGATTTAATTAAGTTGCTAATATTTAAAGAAAATTGATGAACTCCTGGTTTACGAGAAGCACAGGCGTGAACAGACCCCCTCATTCTGGGGGGGGGGAGGCTTTTTATTTGATTTGCTTTCCGTTTAAATCCTGGACTCGTTTTATTTGCGTAGCTGCGCTGTCCGTTTAATTGTCTTTAATAAGGAAAACGTACCTCTGCTCGCATTTAATTTTGATTTAATTAGGAGGAAGTAATTAATGGCCTCATAAATCCCATTTTTCAGTTCCCCCCGGGATGAGAAGCCATCACTCTTGTGTTTTCCACATTGTTTATGATCAAGGGCTGGGGCTTGAGGAGGGGGAATTTCCTCTGGGCCAGTCCACACTCGAGGAGGAGGCCGTGGAGGAAAGAACCCAGGATGCAGAGTGAGGCCTCAGGGTTGCCTCTTGTTAGCTGTGTGACTTTAGGTAGAATATAGGCCCTCTCTGAGCCTCGGCTTGCCAATCTGTGCAGTAGGGAGAGAAAAACCTCTGATTCACAAGATCATAATGAGACATCAGTGAGGATACGGTAAAGGGTCTAGACGTGTGTCTGGTGGCTCTTCTCCACCTGGGCTTTAACAGTGATCGGATCCTCCAGAAATCCCAGAAGGCAGCTGGGGAGTCTTACTGGCAGCTGTATGTTTCGTGTTCATTTATTCAATACGTTTTGGTGCCAAGCTGTGTGCTGGGTCCTGGGTAGATGGAAACGAACAGCCACATGCTTGGTCCTCAAGGCGCTCACGTCTCACACTCACACGTGCATATACTCTTACACACATGCACACGCACACACTCGTTATCTCACTTCCCCCGTACTTTCTCTGCAGGCCCAGGCATGGGGAGTTCAGCGGCCATGAATCAAAGTTAGTCCACACCCCTGAGGCTCAGGACAGCTGGGGAGACAGATGTGCGACACTGAGGTGTTTGGCGGAGTGTGGAGGGGGGGGGGAGCGTGCGCAGGACGAAGTGGGGGTGGGGGGCACCTCAGAGGGTTGCCTGAAGGAGAAAACAAGCTAGGTTTAAAAGACAAGAAGGTAGGGGCGCCTGGGTGGCTCTGTCGGTTGAGCATCTGACTTCGGCTCAGGTCATGATCTCGCGGCTCGAGAGTTCAAGTGCCGCGTTGGGCTCGCTGTCGTCAGCACAGAGCCCGCTTCGGATCCTCTGTCCCCTCTCTCTCTGCCCCCTCCCCCACTCATGCTCTCTCTGTCTCTCTCAAAAACGAACATTGAAAGCAGACGACGGTACTAGAAGGTACTAGATGATGCCCCTGTCTCTCCGTCAGGTCAGGATTTCAGCCTGTGGTCTTGTGTCAGGAGACAGGGACGAAGGGTGACCCTTACTCCCTCCTGAGACCGGGGTGGGAAAAGGAGACTAATTTGCATCAAACACCTACCATGTGCCAGAAGCTTCCACACATTGTCTCATGGATCTTTGGAGCACAGGGGAGCAACAGCGTGTCCTTTACAGATGAGAAAACTGAGGCTAGGAGAAGGGCAGCTTCTGGCTCAGGGCCACGCAGCAGGGCAGTGGAGAGGCTACTCCGGTGGCTGGTCCTGAAGCCAAAGCCCGTCACCTCTCCTGATCTGTGACGTGCAGTCCTCTCCCAAATGATGGAAGAGAGGCTCAGGTAGAAGAGGCCGCCTGTGACTGGGGCCGGGACGAGGCAAAAGGTGTGTGTGTCCAAGCCCCCTCCTCCAGCCAGACTGACAGATTCGCAGGGGCCACAGACGGACAAACTGCACTTTGGAGTCAAACAGATGTAGGCCCAGCTCAGTCTCCTCACCTGGGAAAAGGGGATACATTGATGTCCATCTAATTCCATCGTGGAATTAGATTTCTACAGAGGCCCCACAGCACATCTGGCACATAGTAGGCGCTCTGTACATAAGAGCACTGTCCCCCAGCCTCCACTCACAACCGAGAGTCTTGAGAAGTGTCCTTCTGGGATAGAGACCCAGGTGCACTTTCTGACTCCGGAGCTGGGACCCAGGCAGGCTGGGCAGGCAGCCCCAGCCAGGCCCAAACCCGCAGCTCTGAGCTCTTGGTTCTGGCCCACGTCGCTCAGCCCGGTCTGACTCTGCAGTCCCCGGAGGGTAGCCACTGGGCCACCGCGTAAGCCCCAGGTCGTTCTTCACAGAAGAACATCGGTGACATCACCACTGGGTTCCGCTCCCTCCTCCCCACCCGTCACTTGTGAGTGATCCCTGCCCGGAGTCTGAGTTCACATGTAAGCAAGTAAGGTCTGCAGGGACAGGATAGAGAGCCAGGGGACAGAAAGGGAAGGCGGCGATGATCTACAGAGGGTTCGGGTCATTATGAAGTGCTCTCCTTTAAACCTCACTGCACCTGTGCCAGAAGGGTTTGATCTAGTTTTTCAGGTGGGCGAATGGACTCAGAGAGGAAAAATGAACAAGCCCACGATCCCAGCGTGGGTGAGTGATGGGATCAGGAGATCGGCTTCCCGAACTTAGCTGTGTGACACAGTGAATGACTTCCCCTCTCTGCGCTTTAGTGTTCTCATCTGAGAAATGGGGAGAATAATATATTTCCGAGGGCAGAGCTGAAAACTACTTAGATTATAAGCTGTTAAGAATCACCCCCCAGGCTGTCTGTTCCACCACACGGCTCAGAAACGTTCACTGACACAACAAGCAGACGACACGTCTGATTGGAAAGTGCGTGGAGGCACTCGCAGACGGAACGAGCTGACCCTCTCCTCTCCCCATCTCCCCTGGGCAAAGGTGGAGGGAAGACATAAACAGCAAACAGGAGAGACGGGTCTCCTCATCCCCGGCACTGCCGATGATTCAGGGCTGACGTCCTGAGATAATTTTATTGGGGGCATTAAACTGAGTTATGAGGTTTTTACAATCCAGCCACTTATGAGAAATCTATTAACAGTAACTGGACAGGAAGAAGGCTTCTCAGTGGAGCCCAGAACGGGCATTAATTGGGGCAATCTATAACAGGATGGGGACCCGGAAAGGTTCCACCAGACGCCTCCATTTACTCCCCGCAATTTCTGCTGAGAATCAGCAGACTCGCCAAAAAGAGAGAGATGCCCATTAATCGGCTAATGAAATATGAAAATGTTTATGGGCCATTCAATCTTCCAAATGGCACTTCTATAATCCACCTTTCAGACACAGAGTTCCACCAGCAGAATTTATACCCGGGTTCCTCCCGCGTGGCAAGGGGTGGGCTTTCGTCCCTCTCCGTGACGACTTCATTGGCACCTGTTATCCTGCTGAGTGGGCTGGGGTACATGGCATCCTGGCCCGAAAGGGGCCTTAAGGATTCTGTCATTCGCATTCAATCTCTGTGGAAGCTTAGAGCGGGGCAGGGACCCCCCCAAGGTCACCAGCTTCATTGGATGATTTTCCCTGTGCTTAGAGCTGCCTCAGAAATTAGGGCATTGGAGGATCAGGACCTAGGTGTTTCCGTTTCGGAGAATAGCCTTCCTCCTGGTCCCTTGCCTAAGAAATCTGAGTTCAGTGAAAACAGCCTGGGCTTTGGAGCCTCACAGTGCCTGGATTAAATCCCAGTTATATATAGCTAACATTTAGTAAATAATATAATAATAACGATAGCTACCGTTTATTGGACACTTATTATGTCTCTGGCAGGGCTGATTTTCAGCTGGTACACACCAGTACAGTTGAGCCGGTCGTTAAGATAGTGGAAAGGTAAATAATCTCTCTCCTCTCCCTTGGCCCCAGTTGCCTCAGCATCTTGGACCTCTCCCTGATCCCGTAGCCACAGGGTCCTGCCTGGCCCAGCAAGGGCCCTGCTGCGATGCCAGGGCAGTGCCCCCGCCATGTTGGCTGGTAAATATCACGTGCCCCGTGGTGCCAGGCAAGTCCCCCAGCACCTCGAGGAGGGAGGTGTCCGTGTGATCCACGTGTTACAGAGGAGGTGACCGGGGAGGCCCAGAGAGGTGCAGTGACTTGTGCGGGGACACCCAGGGGGATGATGCTCTAGCCAGGGCCACGTCGCACTGCCTCCTCCTCCCCGAGGGCTGCTCCCAGAAGGCTCGACGACGGAGTGAGAAAGCCCAAGCCGGAGGCCAGATCAGTTCCTCTAGCTGTCTGACCTTGAGCAGACCATCCCACTACTCTAGTCCTGAGGAGGAAAAGGAAAAAGAAAACCAGCTGTAAAATAAGGATAGAAAACCTACTCTAGCAGGTCGTTTTTTGGTTTTTTTTTTTTTAAAGAAGTACGTGAATTGCTTAGCACAGCTCCTGGCACGGAGGAGGTGCCCCTTCAGTGTGCATTCCCTTTCCTCCCCCCTCCCTTTCTCTGCTCCCTGTCCCCACCACATGCCAGGCTCAGAGTCTGGCGGGGGTTGGACCTAGAACTCGGGATGAGGTCAGAGACAGCCATTTGGAAGCTTGTTCGAAACGCGAGCGCCGAGGCCCCCCCTCCCAGACCCACTGACCTGCCGCCCCCCCCCCCGCCCCCCGCTGCCTCCCCAGATCCACTCGGACTCGGACGAGGGTGACGGGGCCATCAAGTATACCATCTCAGGCGAGGGCGCTGGGACCATCTTCCTGATTGATGAGCTGACGGGAGACATCCATGCCATGGAGCGCCTGGACCGGGAGCAGAAAACGTTCTACACGCTGCGGGCTCAGGCCCGGGATCGCGCCACCGACCGCCTGCTGGAGCCTGAGTCGGAGTTCATCATCAAGGTCCAGGACATCAACGACAGCGAGCCCCGCTTCCTGCACGGCCCCTACATTGGCAGCGTGGCTGAGCTCTCACCCACAGGTGGGCGGCGGGCTCCAGAGGCGCGGGGCTGAGCCAGGGCGTGGGGGGAAAGGGAGCTACGGGGCTCTGAGTGGGAGCCTGCTGTGGGGACTGGCTGACACCCTAGAGGGGCAGGAGAGACAGGAACCGCTGCTCCAGGCAGGCAGGGGGTACGGGCATGAGCCCAGGTGCCCGCAGGGGCTCAGGCATAGTTATGACCCGGTCACAGCTGCGCCCCTGAACAAAGGCACACACATGACCTCGGGCACATAATCACGGACACAGACCCCACACGGACACAGCCCTACGTATGGACGCAGCGACACCCTGGGACACGGACACGCCCCACGTGCAGTCACGCACACGGGCCCAACCCCACTTACAAGTTCGGCTGACCTGCACACGGCCCTTCCCCGGAGCTCAGCCCCACGCAGACCTCGAACGGCCCTTGGCCACAGCCCCTACACAGGCGCGGGTGCACCTGCCCGCAGGCACACCTGTACCTGGAAACCGCCAGAGCCGAACACAGCTGAAACGAGGCCCAGCCACACAACCAGACATGACCTCACCCCCAGCACAGCCACATACGACCCCACTCAGGAAACAGCCCCTCACACACATGGAGCTGATGCACAGACACAGCCACCCCTACAGAGACACGGGCAAGAGCCACAGACAGACGTTACCCTCCACGGGCCAGGCTCCACCAGAGTGTAGCTCCAGGAGGCCATGAATGTGGGTGCAGGCTGCTGTAAATACACACACACACACACACACACACGCAGGTCTGCACGTATGCCTGGTGTGCATGTGCATTCACACGTGAGTGTGCAGTGACCAGATGTGGCTGGTCAAACGGCACTTTAAGGCCTGTGCGTGCACAGGACGTGCTATATGTGTCTGTTTGAGTGCATTCATTCATTCATTCACTTAACAAGCATGTACAAGGACCTACTATGTGCCAGGCACTGAGAACATGGCATTGAAAAGACAGACAAGTCTCCCCATCATGGAGGATACTTTCTGGCTGAGGAAGACAGGCGGGAAGCAAGTGAACACACACGTCATTGGTCTGGGAAGGCTTATCTGAGGAGATGACATTAAATGGAGGCCTGAAGGTTGTGAAGGATGGGCCCTGGGGGAAGAGCATTCCAGGCAGAGGGAACCGTAGCTGCAAAGGCCCGGAGGAGAAGTGGAGAGGCGATCGGGTCGTGCAGCCCTGTGGACCATAGTCAGGGCTTTGCCTTTTATGCTGAGCGAGCCGGGAAGTCAGTGGAGAGGCTTGTTCAGAGGACGGATACAATCTGACTTAGTTTTAACAGGATCCCGTGCTGTTCTGTGAAAAATCGATGGTGGTGGGGCTGGCAGTGGGGCAGGGACAGAAGCAGATCGCCCGTTGAGAAGGATATTGCAATTACCTGGGCAGGAAATGATGGTGGCTTGGAACGAGGTGGGACCAGTAAGGGTATAGAGAAGAGGTCGACTGTGAGGTGTATTTTGAAAGTAGAGCTGAAAGCATTTGCTAATGGATGGGATGCGGGGTGCGAGAGAGAGACAATTCGGGGATGATTCCCGAGATTCTGACCTGGGCGATTAAACTGATGGGATTTCCATTTACTGAGACGGGAGGAGCAGCTGGAGGAATAGGTCTGGAGGACGGAGGGACATCAGGAGTTGGTTTCCATCGTGCTGAGTTGGAAGTCCTGATGAGACAGCCAAGCAGAGACCTTGCGAAAGGCACTTCAATATATAGGCTTGGTGGAGAGATAAATCGGAAGTTGTCAGAAGCAAAGACCCGTGGACTTGCAGAGCCCAGTGATTACCTAGAAATCAATTTTGAAAATGGGGGAAACTGAGGCTCAGAGGGGCAGTGATGTGTCCGTGGTCACACGGCAAGTCAGGGGCAGCTCAAGCCCCTGACTTCCTTGGTCCTGCAGCCCCTACTCACCGACTCAGACTCTGGCCCTGTCTCGCTTCATCCCAAACGGACCAGAAAGACCAGAAAAGACCAGAAAGGTGGTAAGAGATGAGGCTGGAGAAGGAAGCAAGAACCATACCCGAAGGACTTGAGGGAGGCACCGAACCTGGGAAAGACTTAAGCAAGGGAGCGATGGGCATTTAGAAAGCTCCCTCTACTACAGTTCGGAGAACGGGTGGGGACAGGGGACTCAGAGGGAGGCGTCCACCAGGCATCCACCACTTCACTCCCACTTCAACTCTGAGAGATGGCAGGACTGATGGTAGCATCCCCATTGGACAGATGGGAACGCTGAGGCTCAGAGAGGAGAAAATGTGCCCACCGTCACACAGCAAGTCGGTGACTGAGGAAGTCAGGGCTTGGGTCCCAGACTGTTGGAGTGGCAGTGTCTCTGTGTCAGACTTGGGGGAACCAAGGCCGAGAGAAGGGCAAGGGCACCTTCAAGGTCACCCAGATTGTTGGAGGCAGAACCACCCCCCCGCACCCACCACTACCGGGTTCATGAGTATCAGCCTCAGGCGCCCCTGTGCTGCCTCACCTCCCTCTCCCAGCCTACTGACTCTGACATTCAGCTCAGGGAAGAGTCAGGCATTGGGACTCAACTCGGACAAGCCAAGGAACCCAGGAGGGGGAGGGAGGAAGCAGAAATTAAATTAGTTTATTTCATTTGAGCAACTTTTTGAAGGGGAAGCAAATCTGACACCGGGGTGCTTGCGGAGACTGCAGGCAGCTTTGAAAATCAGTCACAATTACTGAGCCTCCTGATCTGGGCTGAGGAGGGCGGGCCCGACAGGCGGCACCAGGATCTGGGCAGCTTCAGAGATCAGAGGGAGCAGGGACGCAGCTTGGGACATGAAAGGCGGCGGCACTCGCAAATTAAACCGCTCACAGCTTAAAAAGGAAGGGAAGTGTGCCGGGGGCCTCCGATGAGCCACGCTTCTGAGGAGGGGCAGCCAGGCAGGCTGAGCCTAATGCGGTGAAGCAGGTCCTGCAGCCGACAGTCAGGAGGCCTGGCTCCCTACGTGACCTTGGGCAAGTCCCTGCCTCTCTCTGGACACAAAGTGTTCTTCTAAGCACCGAAGGGGTTCGTTCACGCAACAGACATTTACTGAGTGCCTACTCTGTGCCAGGCGTTGGGGATGCTTAGGAAACCTACATACATATACAGCAAGGAGACAGACAAGAAAGAAATAAACAAGCCACTATAGCATCAGCCCTGTGGTCCAAGTGCTGTGAAGCTAAGGGAACTGGGCATTATATTGGGGGAGTGCTATTCTAGAAAGAGGAGTCAGGGTGGCCTTTTTTTTTTTTTTAATAAAAGAGGAGATTTGAAGGAACCAAGGAGCTATGTGAAACAGTGGCTTAATCCTTTGTTGTGCACCCACATTTCAGTGTATTGTTAAAATACAGACTGATGCCCCTATTCCCCCCAGGGTTTTTGATTCAGCAGGTCTGGGCTTTTAGAAATGTTTGCATTTTTAATAAATTCTGAGGCGATGCTGCTATTGCTGGCTCAGGAACCACACTTGGAGAATCACTAAGCTGGAGGGAGACTGTTCAGGCAGCGAAAACAGCAAGTGCAAAGGCCCTGAGGCATAGTGTGTTTGTCACGTTTGAGGAGTAGCAAGGGGTCACTGTGGGTGAAGAGAGGAGTAAGAGAGGAGGGGAGGCTGTCCAATGAGATCAGAAGAGGTTCCGGAAGCCGGATCATGTAGGACGTTGTAGCCATTGAAAGGATTTTGGTTGTGCCGTGATCGAACTTATACTTTTAAAGGCCGACTTGTTGGCCACCATGTTGAGAATAGACTTTCGGGGACACGCTTGGAAGTAGGGAGATCAGTGCGGAGGCAGCTGCGATCGTGCGGACGAGAGGTGAAGCTGATTCGTAGGCGAGTGTAGGGTTTAAGAAGGAATGGGATTCCGGACGCCTGTTGAAGGTAGAATCAATGGGGTTTGGGAGGGATTGGATATTGGGGGGTGAAAGAGAGACAAGGCAAGGATGATGCTGAGATGGGGAATGCTCCAGAAAGAGCAAGATTACAGCACAAAATTAAGACTCCACTCTCAGACATGTTAACATTAAGACGTCTACCAGAAATGCCAGTAGAGTCGTCAAGGGGACAGTTGGATCTCTGAGTCTGGAGGTCAGGAGCTCGATCAGGGTCAGAGATTCAACTGTGGAAGTCATCAGCAGAGAGGAGGAACTTAAAGGTCGAGGCTGGATGAAACCAACAAGAGAGTGAGTTTCGAGAGAAAAGACTTGCACTGGACAATCGCTTCATGTTGGGGGCACCAGACCCCTACCCACGAGTGTCACAACCTGGCCAGGGGACAGCAAGTCTCCGCAGGGCTTTCATGCACGATCCAACTGCACCTACTTATTAATGCCAACTACGTATAAGACAGTATGCTTGGCACTGTTGAGGATGCAGAAATGAGAAGTTCAAGCCAACACACATCTATTAGCCACTGCTTTATTCTGGGCACTGCAGGGGATGTAAAGATAAGTAATTGAATTAAATCCACAAATGTTTATTAGCACCCATTATGTACAAGGCCTCCAGTATACTTGGCTCTGTCGGGGTTGCAGAGATGAGTCACCTAACTTAGCAAACATTTATTAGCACCTACTTTATATATATAGCCCCAAGGGGGTAGAAAAATAAGCAATTGCTTTCAATTCAATAAACACGTGTTAGTGCCTACTGGGTACATGGCAACTTTGCTAGGTATGTGGGGATGGAGAGATGAGCAAGACACTCCCCCTGACCTCAAAGTGGTGTCAGATCAGTTTCGTCTCTGGGGCCAACTCCGGTCGATTGGCAGTGACTGTAGGGTTGTGTTGAGAAGGAGTCTGAGGCCTCGTTCAAACTCTGGAGAAAACGCCGCAATCGATTAGTGATGTCTGCTGCGAGCAAAGGCAAGAGAACGGGGTGGCTCATTTGAAATTTTTTTTTTTAACGTTTATTTATTTTTGAGACAGGGAGAGACAGAGCACGAACAGGGGAGGGGCAGAGAGAGAGGGAGACACAGAATCCGAAGCGGGCTCCAGGCTCGGAGCTGTCAGCACAGAGCCCGACACGGGGCTCGAACTCACGGACCGCAAGATCGTGACCTGAGCCAAAGTCGGACGCTTAACCGACTGAGCCACCCAGGCGCCCCCGGGGTGGCTCATTTGGCAGAGGATTGGCATTGTTGGGCCCTGGGACTGGGGCTCAGTGGGCTGTGGAAATGGGCAGGGGCTCTGCCATGGCTGGTTTTTCCACGTATCCCAATTCCTCTGTGAGCAGCATCTTTAATAGATGGAAAAGAGGCCGTTTTGCAGTACAGTCCACGCTTCTTGGGACATTTACTAAATAACAGCTGTCAGCCAACACTGCTTTCGCAGAGCTATTTCCCTTTATCCTCACAATCCTGGGGAATAAGCAGGGCAGGTATTACTGTCCTCATTTAACCAATGAGGAAATAAATGCCGAGAGCGATAAAGTAACTTGCCTGAGTTTCCAGAGTAAGAGCTGGGGCCAGAACCGGACCCAGAACCCGGAAACGGAACCCAAGCCACTGGCCTCAGCCTGTGTGGGAAACAGCCAGGCACAGGGCCTTGACGGCTTGCAAAAAGCGCTTTCACGTCCCTGATCTCCTTTCACTCCCCCGGGCGCTCTCGGGTCAAGTGCTGACATGCCCATTTCAAAGCTGAAGAAACTGAGGCTCATGAGGGGAAGGAGATAAAAATTGGAAGAACGTACTCTCTGACTGCTGAATCCTGTGCTAGGGGGAGGGGGACGGTGGCAGGGAGGAAAGGAGGAGGGCAGGAGGCAGTGTATTCCCCAAGGGTCTCATTTGGGGAGGGCAGCAGCAAGCTGGGAGCCTCCGATTGTCCTGTCTGCAGCCAGAGAGAGTGTGGCTCAGCAGCCCTCGGGCCCAAGCCAGGAATCAATCGCTGGCCTCTGCAGAGACAACTTCTAAAGATGTTTTTAATTAAAGTCCAGGAAGATCTATATGTGCAATATCTCCTTGCCTAGCAACGGCACTGGCTCTCACCACCCAGGATCGGCGGGGGCGGGGGTGGGGGGCAGAGGACAGGAGAGTTTTTGGTGGGGAGAGGTGGCAGAGAGGAGCAGAGGCCCTGGCCCTCAGGAGTCGTCCCCATGGCCCAGGGAACCCGGACAGTGAAGACGGCATCCCTGCCTTTCTTTGTCGTTTCCATCAACAAATTATTCAACAAACACGAGCACCGTCTCTAGGCCAGGCCCCGTGCAAAAGGGTATGGCACACAGTGGGTGCTCTGTAGATGTCGGATGACTGAATGGAACTGAACTGTAAGAAAAAAAAAAAATGTTTGCTTTCTGCAACAGGCAGAGGGATCCTATCGCAGACACTTGCAATGTTTCTGTCCCAAACAAACAAGGTGACCAGACTACTTACTAGAGGGTCCCCTTTAAACGTGGAAAGGACAGAGAGCACAAGGGTCTCACACTGGAATGGAGGAGAGTCCTTTCTCTCAGGGGGACAGATTAGGCTTCCACAAATATTCAAGGGTTGCCTGCACGGGTGAGTCCGTGGCTGGGACCTATGAGGAGAAAGGGAGGGGACAGTGTCACAGAGGTCACTGGAGCCCCTGGAGAAGTGTGTTGGCAACATAGGGCAGCCTCGTCCAACGGAGCCAGAATTGTTTCTTCTTTTTGTCCCCCCTCCCACTCTCTCCCACTCTCCTCTTGCTTAATATGTATCTCTGCCTGTCTCTGTTTCTATATAAGTCTACTTTCTGACTTTATCTCTGCATTTCTACTTCTTTCTGTCACATTCCGTGTTCCACTTTCTCCCTGTCTCTATGTATCTCTGCCTCTCTGCTGCTCATCTCTCTGTCTCTGTCCTAATTTCTCCCCATATGTCGGAGTATCTGTTTTCCCACTTTTCTTGCTGCCCGTCTCTCTGAATCTCTGCCCCTGTAATCCCTTGTCTCTCTGTCTCTGACCCATTTTCGAGCCCCTTCTCTCAGTGCCACCCTCTCTGTCACTTGTCTCTGGGCCTGCATCCTCCCCCTCTATCCCTCTATCCCCCTCCCCTGCAGCCACACTCCTGCATTCTCCAGCAAGTCATTAGGCTGCCCTGGCTGGGCGGGCGAAAGCTGTGGAGGCCAGCCCAGTGAGCCGGCGTTATAAGTGATGATCAAAGAGGGAGCTGGGAGGGAGAGTTTGAGAAGGGGTTTGTTTCCCGTGTAATCTGAACGTTCCCAGGGACTCGACAAGTGGTTTTTAATTTTTAATAGAAAGCATTCCGCGCCGTTCTGGCAGCAGCAGGGGGTGGGACTCATTTTTTATAAATGTTTGAGAAGCTAAATGTGAGCTGAGGGTTTCCCCAGGCCCAGCAGGGCAGCAAAGGGAGGTAGGGAAGAGGCAGGATGGTAATAATTACAAACATCTTCGTAATAATGACACTTGGTCACCTCGTTTGAGGACTCTGTTCTTTTCCAAAGTGCTTCTTCTCTTTCATCTCATTAAAGGGCCTCCCTCACCCAGGGAGGCAGGAAGGAGGAGGTGTTATCTCCATTTCACAGAAGGGAAACTGAGGCCCAGTCAGGTTACTTTTCCCACAGCCACGCAGCTGAGGAGTCGGCGGGGATGACTTCCTTAAAGTCCCCTCCATACAGCGCCACCTCCTTCCTGAGCTAACTGGGACTCCTCCTGGGAGTCCCAGAGCACAGATAGTCAAGTTGAGGGGACAAGAAAAGAAAGAATTCTGGCCTGGGAACCAGGCCCTGGGTTCCAATTCTGACTCCATGACAAACCATGTCAGAGCCACCCAGATAAACCAGAGATGAGGGGTGACCATGTCCCCCCCCCCAATAATGGTGCCCAGACATCTCCTACTCCAGGCCGAGGACGCAGCCCCAGAGATCTTCTGACCATGCAGAGAGAGGAGAGAGGAATAAACGACTGAGCGCTGCTACATGGTCAGCTTTAGCAGCCGGGTAAACCCATTATCTCTAGTCCTCGGAGCATCCCTGAGAGGCAGAGGGGCGTCCTCTAGATTAAAGGTGAGGAAAGAGGTCAAACAGGGAGAAAGATCTGACCAAGGGCACAGAGTGAGGAAGTGGTGGGATTTGAACCCAAGACTCACTGGTGCCAAAGCCCACCCAGGGTCATCTCCTCGCAGGAGGGTCTGCTGTCTCATGCTGGTTTTGCCTGGGAGGAGCACTGCTGACTTGGTGGCGTGTGTCACCCTTACTTCTTCCTTCCAGGTTCCGGTCTCAGTACAGGTGCAGTGAGTCCAGGAGGGTGACCTGGTGGCTCCAACAGACCTGGGTTTGAGTCCTTCCCTACCACTTACTAATGGTAGAACCTTGGGAGGGTCATGGAGCAAAGGCTCGATGACTCAGTTTCCTCATCAGTTCAATCAGGGGTTTGGTTTAGGACGTCTGTTCTTAGCCTGGGATGCACTTTAGAATCACTGCGGGAGCTTTTAAAAATACCCTTGCCTGTGTTCCACCCCAGGAGAGCGCTGTTGAATTGGTCTGAGGTGGGGCTCAGCATCAGTTTTATTTTAAAGCTCCTAAGAGATTCTAATGTGCAGCCACGTTGAGAAACACTGGTTTCTGTGCTCCCCAAGGACCAGCCTTTCCATAGCTAACATTCCACATGGAACCCTGGGCCCTGAGATCCTGTTTTACCCAAGAATCACTTGGGCAACCCTTCCTATGCCAGCCTATAGGCCCTTGACCCCATGTAGCTCAACAGCTGGCTGGCATAAGCACCACGACGGTGACCAGCTCATCCTAGCCAATCCCAGTCCTGCCTCTGGAAGTCTGAGCTTGAACCAGCTGTTGGGCAGGAAGAATCCTGAATGCAGCTCCTTGCCATTCCCCTCCTCTACCCTCCCTCTCCTTTCTCTGACTCTTCCCTCTCTCACTTGCCTGTCCACTTCGACTCTTATTGACCTCCTACTTTATAAGGCCAGACACATGTGAGTTTTGATATCAGATCGGCCTGGGTTTGAATCCTGCCTCTTGCCAGGTGAACTTGGCCAGGCGCTGTCCTCAGTTCTGAACATGGGAAATCTATTTGTGTTCTCACAATGATCCTGAGAGTTTGGGAGTAATACTACCCTAATTTCACAAATGAGGAAATTGAGGCACAAACGGCTTCATTACCTCACTCAGCCTCATTTCTCTGTCTGTAAAGGGGAAATCTTAATAGAGCTTACTTCAAGCTTATTTTGCAAATTCCATGAGATAATATACGTAAATGGCTTATTGTAGTATCTAGCACAACGTAGTTATTCAATAAATGTAATCTATCATTATCGTCGGATAATGATATATAATAGTGGGTTTTGTTATCACTTATTATTAATTCACATTTTCACCCTTCCCTGTGCATAGCAGTTTCCTCATCTGTAAAATGGGACTGATGTAGGATTGTACTATGCTTGTTCCTATCAGCTCACAAGAGAGAAATATTGATTTTCTGTTTTGTGAGCCAGTTGATCCACATTGGTAGCTTGAAATTGGCCCTGGTGAGAGTATTTGGAAATCAACATGGAAATCAACAAACACTACAAAGCAGGGCCTTCCTCCCCACCCATCTACGCCTTGGAGACGATGGTTAAACATTTACCAGCACAACAGTGCATCCACATCATACAGTTGACCTGAGGACTAAAGGAGGGATTGGACATGATGGTCATTATAAAATACAAACTGCTGAATGTAGGGGGTATGACCCCGAGGTGGCCTCATAGCAGCCATAGGCCTGGCACCCTTTTCTCTGCTCATTCTGGGCTACGGCTGACTTGTGAAGAAAGTAGGAGGGGGTCTGGAGCTAGGGGAGCCAGTGGTGAATCACTGACCCTTCACCATCCCCACGTGTCGGCATTAACTGTAATGGCTGCAATAAAGAATCCTGGATTGGGGAAATGATTCCATCATCCCCGCAGGAGTCCCTGGGATGCAGCCAGGGAGACAGAGAGAGAGAGGGAGAGAGGAAGAGAGAGAGAGAGAGAGAGAGAGATCAACCATGTCCCTGGGGAGTCACTCAGCCTGACATTGTGCCTTGTCCAAGGGTGGGGGGAACAGGCAGAGGGGAATGACAGGGAGACCCTCTCTCATAACAGTTACAACAGCTACTGTTTATTGAGCACCCACCATGAGCCTGATGCTTTATGTATCTTCTCCCTTTGCAGCATGTCTGTGAGGGAGGCATGATTGTACTATTGTATACTGGCGTGCCTCTGCCTCCGAGACAACAACAACCTGCATTTACGGAGTTCTTAGCAAGGGCCAGGCACTGTCCTCGGTGCTGAACATGGAAATCTATTTGAATTCTCAAAACCAATCCCAGCAGTTCGGTAGTGCTATCATCCTCAGTTCACAAAGGAGGAATTTGAGGCACAAAGGGATTTGTGACGTGTTCAAGGTCAAACTGCTAATAAGTGGTGGAGTCATCACTGATCATGATTAAGTACCCTGGGCCACCGTCCCCGGAGCCACTCTGCCTGTGCTGACTCTGCCACCCAGGAGGGCTTTGGTCTCAGAGAGTCCTGGGCTCAAATCCCACCACTTCCTCTCTGTGTGCTCTTGGTCGAGTCTTTTTACCTGTTTGGCCTGTTTCTTCACCTGTACCCTGAAGGGGCCCACTCTGCCTCTCAAAAATACTATGAGGATTAGAGATGATGGATTTAAGTGGCGGGTGAAGCTGGACATTCGCTTCTCTGGGCAGCCCTGACGTGGTTGACATGGAACCACAGCCGCCAAAGAGAGGCGCATTGCAGGGCCGGTTTAAGAGGCTCAGGCTGGGAGGGGGGACACGGAGAGGGAAATGAGAAATGCAAAAGAGTGAAAAATAAATACATGTGTCTGTCTGGAATGATCGAGGGCCCCAGGCTGGAGGCGGGAGAGGCGGGCGGCAGGCTGGGCTTAGCAGAATTGCTGCAGTAGCATTTCCAAAGCCTCACTCATTAGCCAAGCAGTGAATGGGCCTCCCCTCCCAGCGTGCCACCCTGCTGGCCCAGAGAGTCCAACTTCAGCCACAGGAGGGCCCCACCCAGAACCTCATTGGGTCTGGGCGCCATCCCCTCCCTAGCAGGGCACTCAGAAGGCAGCATCTGCTGGAAGGGAGGTCTGAGTCTCATCCCCTTGGGTGAAACTTGAGGTCTCAAGTCTCATCCCCTTGAGGTCCTGAGCCCCCCCCCCCCCGAGATTCCTCTTGGGTCTTCTACCTCACCCCCTGCTTTCTGGAAAGGTTCAGATGGCCCAGAAGGCTTTGCCTGTGTCTCCATCCAGCCCCTCCCCCACCCCTCCCCTCACCCCCATCCTGTCCAACCTCACGTCCCAAGCCCTGATTTCGTCAAATTGAACATGATGTCAAATTAGAGCCATCTCTGGGACAGGCCGAGAGAAGCTCCCAGTTTAATGAGGCAGCGTCGAAAATCAATAACTTAATTGCCGCTGTTTGATGGACTTTTATCCAATTTATACTCTCCCCAGCAGCCTACGTGCAGAGCGTGCGGAGCATGTGGAGAAGTGTGTGTGTGTGTGTGTGTTTCTGGGGGCAGGGACAGTCTGGGCTCCTAGGGGGAGGGGCGAGGAGGGCAGGAGGGCCCATAGCCAACTACTTTCCAAAGGGAAAGCTGGGCCCTGCCATCCTCCTGCCCCAGATCCAAATGACACTGGCCTCTGAGCCCCAGGGAACTTGGTTATCCTCTGGGCTGCCCCAACTCTCATCGGGTTGGAGGGGGAGGAAGGGAGGAGAAAGAGAATTCCCTTGAGAAATCAGGAGGGGCTGGGGTGGGTAGGGAGACCCCTGCTTTGTGAGTCAGGTGCCTGGTTTCCAGTCCTGGCTCTAACCCTGGACCTAATGGCCTTAACTGATGAAGATGACCATTGCCACCACCCACTGAGAGACGGGGCCTAGTCTGCCCTGAGAGTTTAAAATGCATTCCCTCGACGTTAAGAGCCAAGGACTACCCCCATTTGCTGACGAGGAAACAGATTCAGAGAGGCTGCCTTCCTACAGCTGGGAGCCACCAAAGGGAGATTTGAATCCTGCTCTGATTCCATGGTCATGCTTGAGCCACAGGAAGGCCCCAGATCAGGAAGCGGGTTGGGAGTCGGTGTGGGGATGGGGACTGTGAGGGGACTGGCCATGACCTCCAGCCCGCATCTCCTCCCCCAGCTTCCCTGGGGTGGGGAGGACAGGCACAGCGGCCCCCGGGTGACCCCCCCGTCTCTCTTGGTCCCCCGGGCCCAGGCACATCGGTGATGCAGGTGATGGCCTCGGATGCGGATGACCCCACGTACGGCAGCAGCGCTCGGCTGGTGTACAGCGTGCTGGACGGCGAGCACCACTTCACCGTGGACCCCAAGACCGGTGAGGGGCGGGGCCAGGCCAGAGGGGCGGGGCCTGGGCGCACTCGGAGGAGGGGCGTGAGAGGGCGGGGCCAGAGGGCGGGCCAAGGTCTGCGATGGCCGGAGCGGGAGGCGTGTTGCCTGTTCCAGGGTTGCAGAGAGGGAAGGGCGGCCAGACAGAAAGAGCGAAGGGCTGAGGGACAGAAGAGAATAGGCCTGGGGGCGCCGGCAAGACTGGCAGAGAAACAAAGAAGCAGGATGCGGCCACATGGGGCGCCCTGAAAGGACTTCGGAGGTCCGAACTGAGCGGCCCTCGTGTCCTTGGTGCCAAACTGAGGCTAGTGTGGTCTGCAGCCCTTAGGGGGCCGGTCGTACGTGTATTCGGGGGAGTCAGCTGGTGGAGGGCATCTTTGCAGCAGTTGTGAGCGCTCTGTTCAAAGGGCAGTTGTTACGGATCTGTTGGGAGGACCCCGTTGGAGAAGAATGACTTCCTGGCTTTTTCTCCCTCCCCCAGCACCACCAAACACAACCCCCCCTTACTTGGTCTGAGGTTAGAACCCGATGACGTCTCTGAGGTGCCTTGCCAGAGTGGCAGGGAGGGCAGAGGAGGAGAGGCCCAGACCAGAGAAGCCCTGCGCCGAGGTCACACAGCGGGGCGGGGCTGCGGGCGCCCAGCAGGGTGTTCTCCCTGCGCCCGCGGGGGGAGGGGCAGCGCAGGGGCGACGGCGGGAGACGAGACGCGGCAGCCCCGAATGTTTACCTGGTGCCGTCTTGGGACTCACAGTCCGGCGGGGGCTGGGGCACACGCACGAGCAGTTGGGATGCAAAGTTGTGGAAGGTGGTGGCAGCTGATCCCCCAAAGGCTCAGAAAGTGCGGTCCTGACCGCGATTCAGAGAGGGGCATTCTAGGCAGCGGGCATGGTGCGGGCAAAAAACTAGGAAGGGAAAGAACAGCCTGAGGCATGAGGGGAATTGTAAGCAACTCAGGACTGGGGAAGCAGGCAGGCTGAGATGTGACGTGGGCTGGCTGGCAGGGGCCCGACTGGGCCCAGTCAGTATAAGCCAGGCTCAAGACCTTGGATTTTATTCTAAGGGTAGTGGGGGAGGGTGTATGTGCGTGATGGATCTGGGTTTTGGGTTTTTGTTTGTGTGTTTGTTTTCTTGGGGTCGGGGGTTAAGGATTCCAGGCTATGAGCACAGTTATAATTGTATTATCTCACACATAGTATCTTTGTCATTTTTTTTCTCCTTGCAAAAGTAATACATTTTAGGAAACATTCCTACATTTAAAAATGTTAAAAAAAAAGAAAGAAAGAAGAAAAGGAAAAAGAAAACAAAATTCCTACCCTTGTCTCCAGTAATTGCGGCCCAAAGGTAGCCACTTGGTGTATATATCCTAGGAGATTTTGGACTCACTCACTTGAAAAATATTAAGTTTTTTAAATAGGTAACACATTTCAAGGTTCAAAACTCAAAAAGTAGTCCAAACAGATATTTAGTGGAAATTCCTCACCCCTTCCAGTCCCCCAGCCGCCCAGTCTGTGTCCCCAAGGCAACCAATGTAATTTTCTTGGATATCTTTCCAGAGCTATTCTATGCATGTACAAGAAAATAGGTACATGTATTTGTTTTATTTTTCTATACAAACGGTAGCTATAAACACACACTATACACACTGCTTGCCTTTTTCACTTAACAATACATCTTGAAGATTATTCTATATCAGTACATAAAGAGCTTCCTCATTCTTTTATTTAACAGCTGTTGTGGATACACTAAAATTTATTTCACCAGTCCCCTATTGATGGACACTTACGCTGTTTCCAATCTTTTGCTACAACAAACAATGCTACAGTGAATAACCTCATACATATATCATTTTGTGCTTGTGTGAGTATATCTGCAGGATAATTTCGGGGAAGTGGAGAAGCTGGGTCAAAGAGCACATGCATTTGGAGTCTGGATAGATAATGCCGAAATGTACCAGATTACACTCCCGAGAGCCACGTAGGAAGGCACCTGTTTCCCCTCCTCCTCCCCAACACTCTGGGTTCATTGATGACTTTTAGGCAGGGAAGTGACATGCTCAGGTTTTCATTTTAACAAGATCCCTCGGGCTGCTCTCGGTAGCATGGCTCAGAGGCAGGAATTGAATTCAGGGAGACTCAGTAGCCTGGGGTGCCCAGCAGAGAGCCCCAAAGGACAAACACCAAGGTCTGTGCCTTTTCTCAGCCCCTACCCAGGCTCCTTAACCTGCTCCATCCAGTTAGGGAGCCAGAGATGACACAGGATTGGTGGTGAGGTTTAGTTGAGATGCGGAGGAGGGAGAATGAGGGATGACAGTGAGATCCTGCCCAGGGCAAACCTTGGAGACCTGGATGAATGTAGGGGACTAGATTGAGGGGTTCCCACCTTTGGGTCTTGGGATGGGAAGGGGCCCCATCTACAGCAACAGAAGGAGGAATGTGGATTAAGAAAACTAGGAGCAGAAGAATGAGTGAATGTGCCCTGGGATCTGGTGCAGAGCTAATTAATTCCATTTTAACCATAGTGGCTTTAAGATGAGCGAAGGGAGGAAAGAAACATTTAGAACATCTAGGAGGCCGTCCGAAATATGGGCCCAGAGCTCTCTGAATAGCCGGGGCTCTTTAAGCTTTGGTCTCCCATGCACACAAGAGGAATAATAAATTCTCATCTCACATGATTACTGTGAGGGTCCAACGGGAGAGTTCCTTCACTCACTCAACAGCTCTTTGTTGAGTGCCTACTAAGTGCCTGGCTCTAAGCATATGGCAGGAGGCAAATCTAAGACCCTACCCTCCAGGAGCTTTCATCCAAGGAGGGAATACAGACAGTAAGCATATCAATGTGTAACAGAACGTCAGGTAGCAACAAGACACAGAAAGCAGGGTAAGGGGATTGACTTAGCTGAAGAAATCAGGACAGGCCTTTCTGGGGAGGTGACCTCGGGCAGAGACGCGAGTGAAGTGAGGGTATGAGTGTCTAGGAGGGAGCGTGCAGGCCAAGGGAGCAGCAAGCATACGAGGTGCTCGGCGCAGTATCTGCTACCTGCCCATACACCGAGGGGCTGCTGCCGCTGCTGAAGCCTTCATTCATTCAGCCCGACGAGGGGGCCTTAGAGTTGATCCCCTTTCAGAAAGAGAGGAAGAGACGGGAGATGGAAAGAAGGGAGGGGCCGGGATTGAGTCTGGGAGGTGGCAGGGGTGAGCAGTTGGAAGACCAGACTCCAAGACGGTGAGGACGGCCAGGTTGTAAGCCAGAGCATGGAGGAGGGTGGCAAGTGGGAGGCGGTGGGGCCCAGGGGGCGGGGCAGGAAGGGCTCCCAAGAGGCCAGCAAGCGGGCACCAGGCTGGGAAGGTGAGGCAGCGCACACGAGCTCCCCTCCTAGGGTCCTCAACTTGCTCAGTCGGAGAAGGTCTTTGCTGACATTTCCCAGGAAGGACCAGACTCCCCTCCCCCGCCCCCCACCTACCCTTGCCTTCAGCCCCACTGCAGGAGCCGCCCTGGTGCCATTCCCAGCCCGAGCTCCATTTCCCCAGCCAGGAATATTCCGCTGATGCGGGTCTATATTTAGCAGCTGCTGCGAGGTACAGTCTGTTCTCGCTGTGCAGATAGCAGGGAGCAGAGCCGGAACGGGCCCTGAGAGGAAGGTGTGAGGGAAAGGAGGAGGCGGGGTGCCATGAGGCCGAGTGCCAGAGGAGGAATTAACTTGTGTGTTTTAAAGGCCAGGCCTGCCAGCAAGCCCCCCACAGGGGCTACGGGGATGGCATTTGTGGGCTAATGAGGCATCGCTTGGGCTCCAGGGCCCCTTCTGCAGAATTTGGAGGGGACAGCAGGGGTGGCGAGGACGACAGCTGGAACTGGGGGCGATGGGTGAGGACAAGGCTGCAGGGAGCCGTGGCCAGGTTCTAATTCCCAGCCCCCTCCACTACCACCGCCCCCGCAGGAATAGCAAGGCTCTCTCAGAGACTTCAAGATACCTGCTGAAAAGTCTCAGCTGGGGCCAGACATGTCTGTTTTCCTGGGATGAATGAAACAAACCTTTGCTGAGCACCTTCTAAGTGCCAGATCCTTGGGTCAGGATGATAAACTAAATCTGGTTTCTGCCCCCACGGGGCTTTTGTTCCAACAGAGAAGCCAGAGACCAACAGACAATGCCACCCAGACAGTGAGAGGGGGGACAGAGGGTCCGTGGCCGTAGGTCAGGCAGTCCAGATGTTTACTGAACACCTACTATGTGCCAGACCCGATAGGTAAGATGATGAACAAGGCCAGTATGAACCTCTGCCCTCATGGAACTTATTGATCGGGTACCCAAATCCAGGACTTGAGGAGTGGGGGGATCATCAAGGCATCCCTGGAATGTGAGACCTGTCACTGGCAACTTTGTCTCATTGAACTGTAGCCCCATTTTATAGAATAGGAAGCTGAGGCTCAGGGGGACTCAAGAACTTGCTCAAGGTCAGATAGCATGTAAATGGTGGAAAGAAGACTCAAACCAGTCTGTCTGACTCCAAAGTCCCTCCTTTTTGTACTGCCTCATATGTGACTGTGTGGCCCTTATGCATAGTAGGTCCTCAATAAGTAGTAAGTAGCATAGTAGGTCCTCAGTAAGTAGATCTAATGAATGAGTGAACGAAGGGACTTACCGAGCCAGAAGGTCTCAAGAACGACTGTAGGGGCGCCTGGGTGGCTCAGTCAGTTAAGCGTCCGACTCTGGGTTTCAGCTCAGGTCATGATCTCACAGCTTTGTGGGTTCGAGCCCCACATCAGGCTCAGTGCCGGCAGTACAGAGCCTGCTTGGGATTCTCTCTCTCCCTCTCTAGCTGCCCTTCCCCCACTGGTGCTGTCTCTGTCTCTCTCAAAATAAATAAATAAAAATAAAAATAAAAGAACGACTGCATGGGCTGATTTGGGACTTTTCCCCCAGAGCCGGGGGAAAAGGCACCAGCCTCCAGGGTGCTCCTCCCAGCATCAGAAGGTGGAAAGTGGGGAGCGGAACATAGCAGGTAACAAAATATGCCGTCAATTCCTCCCACCCCTCTAGATAAAGTGACTTTGCCACTGCTCCTATCGAGAGGGGAAGTCTTGAGGGGTGCCTGGCTGGCTGAGTCTGTACAGCTTGAGACTCTTGATCTCAGAGTCATGAGTTTGAGCCCCTCGTTGGGCTTACTTAAAAAAAAAAAAACAAAAGAAAAAAAGAGGTAGAGTCTTGAATCTGGGAGCAGAGACTGTGTTCTGCCAAGTTCCAGATTAGACCTTAGGAGACCTTGTGGCCTTCACTCTTCCTCTTCGAAGACCACCATCTAAGGAAGCTAGCCGGGCTGCTAGAGACAGGGGAAGCCCCAGCTGACAGCCAGGACCAGCTGCCACATGTATGAGCCATGAGGCCACATTAGGCCTTTCAGGCAGCTGATGAGCCAGTGAAACGCGGCTGCACGAGTGAGCCCAGGAGAGGAACAGGCCCGGGAACATGATTTCTCCATCAGCTCTCTACGGCTGTATGACAAACTGCCCCCAAACATAGTGACTTCAAGCAGCAACAGTTTATTATTGGTCATAATTCTGTGCGTTGGCTGGGCAGTTCTTTTGCTGGGGTCACTCGTGTGGCAACAGTCAGCGGGCCAGTCAGCTGGGACAGCTGGCGTGGCTGGGCCCCTCCCTCCGTGTGGCCTTTCCTCCTGGGCTTTTTTCCAGCACAGTGGTCTGGGGGTTCCAAGAGGACAGGCCCCCAGCACACAAGGGCTGGTCGAGCCTCCGCTTTTGTCACACTCGCTGATGTCGCGTTGGCCAAAGCAGGCTGCGTGGCCAAGAGTCCGTGTGCGAGGCGGTGACCCAAGGGTGTGCGTGGCAGCTGGTGTGCTTTAGGGGGAGCACTGCAACCTACCGCTGGTGTGATCCCAGGGCTGGGTCTAGAGGCAGCAGAGCCGCTGGGTACCCACCTCCTAGTCTCCCAGAGATGACAGCTGATCATCTACGTGCCTTCGTGACCAGTTTCCAAGTGAAAAGAGTTTAGTGTCCCCACGTCCTCTGGAGCTAGAAGTGGCAGGGGCAGCAAGGAGTCCACCCACGGGGGTGGACCTCGGCCAGAGCCTAGCCCTCAGCCCCACTCACGAGCTTTTGGAGCACGAGCTCACAGATGCTCGGCGGCCCCGAACCCGTTCAACACCCCTCTACATTCAGTGAGGTCCTGGATGCAAAGCGAATGCACACAGCTTAGCAGGCGGTAAGGGCTCCACTGCTCAGCTCCCCTCCGGGCCCCTCTGACTGGTGCACTCAGGGAGCGCCTGTCTCTGGTCCGGTGGCCATGCCACCATCGGTCTATCTGTTGTCCCCTTTCCTCCCTCCCACCACCTTTCTTCACCCCTTCCCAGCGCTGTGACTCCGTTGCCTGTCTCGGTTGTTCTCTGCCTTTCTTTCCCCGTTCCGTTCTTTCTCTCCCTGCTCCTCTCTCTCCAGGCCTTTGGCTTCCCGTTCTCTCTCCATGTGTCCTCCTGAGTGTGCATTTCTCTCTGCTTGACCACTCCCCTCTTTTCCTCTCTCTTTCTGGGCTCCTTAGGTCTCCCTGTCTGTTCCCTGGTCACAAAGGCACTGTCCCCAGTGCCTGTCTCTCTCGTCTCTTCCCTCCTGCCTCTCACTAGGTTCCTCTCCATCTCTCTTCCCCAGGCCCCCGTGTCTTTTCTGTCTCTTCTCTCTCGTCTTCTGCTCTTTCCCTCCTTCCAGCCCCCCGGGGCAGACAGCACTGGTGGGCCCACCTTCCCCGTTCAGTCCCTGCCATCTGGGGCTGCAGAGCCTCAGCGGACAGACCAGGAGAGGCCCCGGGCCCTCCCCTCATCACCAGAAGGGTGCCCTGTTCCCAGTCCCAGTGTCCGGGCGCAGCACCTGGGGCGGGTCAAGGAGGGCCTGCTCTGACCAGAATTGGGGCTGGTGGGGCGGGTGCTGCTACTGACATCTAGTGGGTAGCGTTATGCCACCCAAAGCGGCCATCGCGCCAAGTTGAGAATGCCCGTTCTTCGGGGAGGTATTGTATCTGTCCCATTTTACAGATAAGGAGGTTCAGAGGAAGGGATTTGCCCAAGATCACATGGCCAACAAAGGGCAGATCTGGGATTTATCCCAAGTTCAGCTGCTTCTAAGACCCCTCTGACCTGGGGAAGAACCATTCTCAGAGGGGTCATCAGCAGGGAGCCTATTGAGGGGACTGGGAGGCCGCCGATGGAGGGTCTGCACGGCTCTTGATCAGACAGACGACACATTTTCCGTATCTCCGTGCGATCCCATAAACGCAGGGCCACCTCCTAGATGCCCTCCCCCTGCCTCCCCCAGCCATACGTACAAATGCACACATACGCTGCAACCTCTCCCCTCGTTCCGTTGCCTGTATTGGAGTCTGGGGGCTGTCTGGGGACATCAGGAGCCGGAGATTGGGTTTTATGGGGCGCATCGCGGGGCCGCTGGTGCATGACTCCACCTGGCGCTCAGGCCCCGGGCACCACCTGTCACCACCTGGTCCTCGGCAGGTTGGAGTGAGTGGCGGGGGAGGCTCTGAATGCCTCATCGACTCTCCCCTCCACCTTGGGCTCCCACTGGCAGGGAGACAAGAAGCCCGGCCTTCCGCTCGGCAGAATTAATCCTGCGGTCACCCCCATTCCTGCGGCCCCTGCCCCTCTTGCCCTGACAGCTTGAAGGATCACCTGATCAGTGATCAGCTAGTGCCTGGACAGAGCATCTAGGGCCGGGCCAGGGCACAGGGACCCCAGGGCTGACTCCGGGGTGGAGAGGGGTGTGTGAAAATAAGAGTGCGCACTTGTAGCTGTGAGGGTGCACGTGCGTGGGCGTGTATGCGATCTCACGTAGGTTCTTGCGTGCACTCTTATGTAAGTGTCTGGGACGTACCCGGTGTGTGAATCTGGGTGAGTCGGTTCCCTGTAACACTCCGCGAGCCGCTGCTCCTTGCCTGGCTCTGGTGAGCGCCACCGACAGATGAAGAGCACATCTGTTTGAGCAGGTGTGAGTGCGAGTTATCTGTACGAGCACATCTGCGCGAGCGCGTGGGGGAGCGTGTGCCCTCGTGCGCGCCGGCCGCTGGGCCTGCTTCTGGACATTGCCACCTCCGTGTCTGCCGCGCTCCCCTCCTGAACTTGCCCGAGCCCGGCCGCTGCCCGTGGCGGGGTCTCCGTGTCAGCCGCCAGCTCGTGGGGCGGGGGGGGGGGGGGGGGGGGGGGGGGGGGGGGGGGGGGGGGTGCGCATCTGTGACCTCACTCTCACTCACCCACAGGCGTGATCCGGACGGCCGTGCCCGACCTCGACCGCGAGAGGCAGGAGCGCTACGAGGTGGTGATCCAGGCCACAGACATGGCGGGCCAGCTGGGCGGCCTCTCGGGCTCCACCACCGTCACCATTGTGGTCACCGACGTCAACGACAACCCACCCCGCTTCCCACAGAGTGAGTGAGGCCTTCCCAGGGGGACACGGTCACATCTGCATCTGCCCGGTAGACGCCCAGCACCTCTCCCGTCCGGCTGCCGTGGCGGGGGTCCTGGGGGTCTCCGTTCTTCCTTCCAGGCCACCAAGCGACCACATGACCTCATGCTTCCCCTTCGGCTTCGGCCAAAGGAAGGACTGGAATCTGTCTGTCCACCCAAGTCACCCACTTACCCCCAGGCCCCCGCCCATCGTGCTTCTTGCAGAGGAAGCCCTCAGAGTTGTCTGATTTCCCACGCGGCCACATAACGTGGTTACCCTCCCACCCCTCACCTTGCTTCCTGCCGAGGCTGAGCCCCATCCGTCCACCTGCTCCAGCCCCTCGCTGGCCCGACCGCACACCCCACTCTGCTTATTCCATGTGATGTGCCGCAGACCCAAGTTTGCAAAGGGTAGGACTGGTGGGGGGCACGGGGGTACAGACAGCAACTGCAGCCAGACCCAGGCCGAGGTCCACCCACACTGCATGGAGAAGCTGAGGTCCGGGGTGACAGGCCCGTCCCCACAGTGAGCCCAGAGGACAGGACCCTGTTCTGAATTCTTTCCGCTCTCCGCCTCTCCTGGCACAACCGGGGATGGGAGGGTGGCTCTCTGGCCGAGTCCCTCACCCCCCCCCCCCCCCCCCATCAGCCCAGCCAGCCCCTCTGTCCAGGCCTCGGCTGGGAGCCGCACTGGGGAAGCTGCCGAAGCTGGCAGAGACTAAATGCCGCGGGGAGCCGGGCTGATCCCTATCGGAGAGTCATTACTTGAGGTCTGCTGCTCTCACATTAGGCCCGCCACAGGGGACTGACCCCCGCGAGATAAGGGAATCCAATCCCTTAGCTGAGAGCGCACCATCATCAGGGCCTAGCGCCTCGGCCCAGACTCAGAGTGGGGTGGGCAGAGCCGGGAGCCAGCTCTGTGTCGCCCGGGGGGCCAGGGAGCCCCGTGCGGAAACTGGCCCGCCCACTCCCCCGGCCCAGCCGCACTGCTGATGGGGGCGCTTGGAGGCAGCGTGGGGACGGGTGGGGACCTCCCAGTCTCATGCCCAGTTGTGCGGGGCTCTGTGCCAGCTCTGAGCTGCAAGCAGTGGGGCAGAGCAGAGGAGAGGGACCCCAGACCCCCGGAAGACTCTTGTCTACTCATTCGCTTATTCATTCTTTCTCTCTTTTGAACATTTCTCTATTGTGAGCCATGCACCCAAACGGGAGGGTGTAAAATATAAATGGCCCGTTTGGCAAATAATTCTAAAGCGGACACTTCCCGCAACCACCCTTGAAGACCACCCCCCCCCTCCGAAGCCTCCATGTGCCTTTCCTGATCATAACTCACCCCCACAACCCCTCCTCCAGAGTTAACCACCATCTGCTTTTGTGATTTGCCACCTCTTTGCTTTGGAGTCACTTGACCTATACACGCATCACCTGACATCCCTCCTTAAGTTCACCTGTTTTTTTTAACCTTATATAAACAGAATCCTACCATATAACCTAGTTGTGTCTTGCTTCCCCACCCCCCCCCCCCCCTCTTAAAATTCGTTTGTCATGCTTGTGGCTATAATGTATTCATTTTCATTGCTGGATCGTGTTCCACCATGTACCCATTCTATGTCGAAGGACATTTGGTTTGTTTCCAGTTTGAGGCCATTATGAAGGATACTGCTGCATACATTGCTGTACCTCGCTGAACATCTCCACGTCGCGTGTTGCGCGCATTTCCCCAGTGTATGTACAGAGGAAGAGGGGAATAGCTGCCTCGTGGGATGTACTCATCTTCAGCTTTACTAAATGAAGCCAGACTGTTCCCCCCCACGAAAAAATGCACGCATCCGCTGTAGGACATCCTCACCACCACTTGCTATTGTCAGACTCTTGAATCCGGGTTAACCCGGCGAGCATAGACGAGTAACTCCTGCTCCTTTCCGTTCATTCACTCCCTAGTCACTCACACATTTCATTTATGTGACAGTTTGGTGTTCTGCCAGGCTTCGAGGACGCCTGATGAATAAGAGATACGGTTCCTGCCTCCCAGGAGCTCACACCCCAGACAGAGGAGAGAGGAGAGGGTGGGGAGAGAACAGGCAGAAAGGGAGAGGGAAATGAGGGAAGCCTTACACGAAGTGGGATGAGCTTGGTGGCCCTGGGGCACAGGAGCAGAGCCTGGAGGTTAGTCTGAGAAGGCTCCCTGGAGGAGGGAACGTTCAGGAAGACTGAAGGAAGGGTAGGAATTGGGGAGGGCGCAAGAGAAGGGAAAAGAGAGGGAGATAAGGCATTACAAGTACCTCCGGGAGGTCTGGGCTCGGGGAGAGGGAGGCTGAGGCTGCAGACTTGGGCAGGGGCCAGGCAGCAAGCGTCCTGTGGGGCAGGCCGAAGGTCTCGGACAGCCTCACCTCAGGGCAGCGGGAGCTATGGAAGGGATTCAAGCAGGGGAGTGGCACCATCAGCCTGTTTTAGACAGAGCCCCGCGCCGGCTGTTGTGTGAGAATGAATCAGAGGCCGCCGTTTCACACAAGTCATCCAGGCTTGGGGACTCCAAGAGGCACATCCCCAGCTGCACGGCCCCTGCGTCACCTGCACTGGCCCATCATTTAGCAAATGACCCTCATCTCGGCCTCAACTCTGGGACGAGAGCAGGGTACTGCTTGTGTCCCATCTGACCTCATTTCTTCTTGTTTCTGCTCTGCTTCTCCCCTCCAGCCACAACGGCCATCTTGCCATTCTTCAAACACGCCAGGCATTTACACCCACCTCAGGGCCTTTGCACCTGCCATTCCCTCTGTCTGGAATGCTCTTTCCCAAATATCTGCTTGGCTTACTCCCTCACCTCCCTCAGACTTTTGCAAAAATGTCATCTTCCCCGGGAGCCTTTCTTGATTCCCTTATTTAAAACTCCACACACACCCTCATCGGTATTCTCCGTTCCCCTTCCCCTACTTTATTTTTCTCCAAAGCACCTATCACCATTTGATATACTGCCTGTTTTACTGATGTGATTGTTTGTGTCTTTCTCTTCCTGTTTAAGAGGAAGGCACTGAGAGCTGGGATTTGGGTCTGTTTTGCTTGTTGCCATAAGCCCGGTGCCTAGAACTGCATCTGAGATGTCACAGGTGCTTAACAAATCTGTGGAAATGAAGGAATCAATGTCATGAACACCAACGGCAACAGAAAAATCAGCATGAAGCCCCACTACTGTAATATAGTTTGTTCCCGTTATCGAGCAGCCACCATGGGCCAGGCTCTGTACTAAGCACTTTTCATGCCCCATCATCTCAGTTAATCGGGATAATGGCAGTGCTGTTAGGAAGACACTATTATTATTTCCATTCTACAGATGAGGACACCAAGGCTGAGGATTACACAGCCAGGGCTGACTCCAGAGCCTGGGCCTTGACCGCTGTGCTCCTCTGTGCCCCTCGTGGGCAGATGGGGAAACCGAAGCCCTCCAATCTGCAGGCACTTTCCCTAACCAAACAGCAAATAAACCCAGGGTCAGAATGAGGACCCTCCTCTTTGCACTGCCCGCTTGGGAGCCCCTTGCAGACACTGTCTTCCCTGGAGCCCATCTGGATCCCCCCTCTCCTGTCCCCTAAAGCTGGTGGAAGTCAGGGTAGGGGCTGCTCCCCATCCCTGTTCACAGCTGTGTCCCCTACAGAGATGTACCAGTTCAGCATTCAGGAGTCGGCCCCCATCGGCACGGCTGTGGGACGAGTGAAGGCCGAGGACTCAGACGTGGGCGAGAACACAGACATGACTTACCACCTCAAGGAGGAGAGCGGCAGCGGCGGCCACGTGTTCAAGGTCACCACGGACAGCGACACTCAGGAGGCCATCATTGTAGTGCAGAAGGTGTGCCCCCCCCACCCCCCCCCACCCCCCCCCACCCCCCCCCCCCCGCCGCCTGCCGCCTCGAGGGACAGGGGAGGCAGACCCAGGGTGGCCAGGTCTGGGAGGCCTCCGAGCAGCCAGACAGCCCCACCCCACTCGGCTCCAGAGATGAGGTCGCTCCAGAGACCGAGGACCAGCCTGGGGAAACAGTGATGGTACCGGTCCCATTTTACAAATGAGAAAACGAGGCCCAGAGAGGATACGCGGCCTGTGCAGGTTGCACAGCTAGTTACGCGAGCCAGGATTCAAACCAGATTTGGCTGTGTGCTCATGTAATCACTGCCACGGGCTCCTTTGAGTCCACACCCTTCACTCTCATCATTTCCTTTAATTCTCGTGTTTCCCTCTGAAGAGACTTCAGTCCTTCGGCCCATTTTTGCCAGTGAGAAAACAGAGGCTCAGAGAGGTAAAAGGGCTGGCCCAGGGTCACACCAGGAGGGGGCAGAGTCCGGATTTGAACCCCCGGTTGGTCTGGTCACTCCAGGATGGGATGCTCACTCCCTGCCCTTGTCCAGAAGCTAGCTCTCCCCCCCCCCCCCCAGCCAGATTGTGTCGCCCTAAATCTGCTGCTGTCAGCCTGGGTCCTGCCTTCTGGGACCCACAGCAACACCTGCCCCGAGGGCCCTTCTTTCACTCAATGAGCATCTAATGACCTGCTCCCTACCTGGCCTCCAGGGTGTGAAAAGAGAAGACCCCCAGTTTCTCCAGCTATTTCCCATAAGATTAAAATATAATAGCTATTACTACTAATAATAAAGTGTAGACTGTGTGCTAGGCACTTTTCAACTGCTTTTCATGTATTAACTTATTCGATCCCTAGGGTACTATTATTGCCCGTTTTATAGATGAGAAACTGAGGCCATGAAAATTCAATAATCTGCATCCAAGGTCACGTACCTTGCAGAGCAGAGTAGGGCTATGAGCCCAGGCAGTCTGGCTCCAGAATCCGCCCTTTTTTTTAAAATAATTTTTAAAGATGTTTTTATCTATTTGGGGCGGGGGGAGGGACAGAGAGGGAGACAGAGAATCCAAAATAGGACCCACGCTGTCAGCGTGAAGTCCGACATGGGGCTGGAGTCCACAAGCCATAAGATCATGACTGAGCCATCCAGGCACCCCACACTTTTTTTTAATGTTTATTTATGTATTTGGGGGGCAGGTGCAGAGAGAGAGGGGAGGGGAGAGAGAGAACCCAAGTAGGCTCTGTGCTGCCAGCACAGAGCCCGATGTGGGGCTCAGTCTCACGAACCCGGTAAGATCAAGACCTGAGCCGCAATCAGGAGTGGGATGCTTAGCCAACTGAGCCACCCAGGCGCCCCCAGAATCTACCCTTTTTTTTTTTTTTAACTTTTTTTTAACTTTTTATTTTATTTTTGAGACAGAGAGAGACAGCATGAACGGGGGAGGGCCAGAGAGAGAGGGAGACACAGAATCCGAAACAGGCTCCAGGCTCTGAACGGTCAGCACAGAGCCTGACGCGGGGCTCGAACTCACGGACTGTGAGATCATGACCTGAGCCGAAGTCGGACGCTTAACCGACTGAGCCACCCAGGCGCCCCCAGAATCTACCCTTTTAAGCTTACATGGCTTTCAGTCTTCTGAGCTCCATTTGTCCTCACTGGAAGATGAGCCCATTTCACAGATGGGGACCAGCATCACAGAGCAGCAGAGTCAGGTCCCAAGTCCCGCCTCTGCATTTGCTCTCATCCCCAGGCTGCTCCTAATCCCCTCCCCCCATCCCGGGCCCCTCCCACCTGCTCCAGCCCTGGCGCCTGAGGCGTCTCTGTGGAGTCACGCCGGCTCGGGGAGCGGAGCCCATGCCTGATTGATGGCCTGGCTCCAAAGCCCATCGCTCACTCACAGGCTCGGCTACCGCCAGCCTCCCTGCGTCCTGATTTCCCAGGCAACAGGACAGAGGACGGAGGTGGTCCTTTTGCTGCTGGAAAAGGTGCGGGGGCGGGGGGGGGGGGGGGGGATGTTCTGAGAGAAACGGAGGGTCTCTACGCCCGGGGCAGGTCCCCAGGAAGGTTACCCTTGCCACTCAGATAGCTCCCCCCACACTACTGAGGTGGCTCAGCTGCACCACTGTGATTTCTCTTTGCTGTAAGGCGTTGTCTTTAGAAGGCCGGAGCGGACACACAGCCCTGGAGCTCATTCATCAGAAGGTCACCCATTAGTACTCCCTGATGAGAAGCAAGGCTCAGCATGGGTTTAGCCAGATTTCCAAGGAAAGCTCTAAGGCAGCCTGGCTTATCAGGCTCAACTCACATTAGTTGCTGCCGCCTACACAGCACACCGGGGGAATGTCTCTTTAACTCTCACAACTGAGGCCCAGAGAGGCTAAACAGATTGCCCACAGACACACAGCTAGTCAGCCGCAGAACCAGTGCGCTGTCCTCTCCCGTGAGGAGGGGCCAGGACTGGAGAGCTGCGCTGGCCCCGGGTTTGAGTCCTGCCTCTGCCGGTGACTAAGTGACCTTGGGCGAAGTTACAGAGCCTTCTGGGCCTCCACGTGCTCCTGTGTAAAATGAGAGAATCACAACCCAAGCCTCTTAGGGATGCTGTAAAATTAGATGAGTTAATGTGTTTAAAGCGCCTGGTGCCTAGTAAGTGCTTCGTGAATTAATAAAATGAATCAAATGCCCCAACATTCTGTGCTGGGAGGCGGGAAGTGGCGGGGTGGGGGGGGGGGGCAGTTGCCTTTAGCCCTGATGGGCTGTGTGTCCCTAGGCAAGACTGTCCCCTGCCGTCTCACTTTGCCCACCTGCGACCAGGGAAGGTTGGTCTGGGTCTCCAACCGCCGGTTCCTTGGTGCAGTCCATCACTCGGGCTCCCCGGCAGGGTCGACATGACCTTGGGCCAGCCCCGCCCCCTCTGGGCCCGCCCCCCTCACCTCCTCTCCAGACGCGGACCCCACCCGGCCCCCTCACCCGCCCTCTGCTCCCTCCCCGCAGCGCCTGGACTTCGAGTCCCAGCCCGTGCACACCGTGGTCCTGGAGGCCCTCAACAAGTTCGTGGATCCCCGCTTCGCTGACTTGGGCACGTTCCGCGACCAGGCGATCGTGCGCGTGGCCGTGACCGACGTGGACGAGCCCCCCGAGTTCCGGCCGCCCTCCGGCCTCCTGGAGGTGCAGGAGGACGCGCAGGTGGGCTCCCTGGTCGGCGTGGTGACGGCGCGGGACCCCGACGCCGCCAACCGGCCCGTCCGGTGAGACCCCCGCCCGGGGCCACGCCTGCTGCCTGCTATCGCGCCACCGCCCCTCGGACGGACTGCGGGCACAGGGGGAGGGGCGGGGGGGGCGGGGAGAGAAGGAGGGTGGACACAGAGACCAAGGAAACGGGTGTGAGAACGGTCACCGAGAGGCAAGGGACTCAGGACAAGGAGGGAGACCCAGGAGCGACAGACGCCGCAGAGTGAACCGGGCTCAGCCCCTCTCCTCTGTCTATACTGGCTCCCTCGGTGCCCTCAGCCTATCCGTCCACATGCCTATGACCCCCGATTCCACACTCTTGCTCACCTGGCCATCTGGCTCCCCAGGTCTCTCCACCCAAAGAAAACAAAAACATAAACACCCTAACGGTTGTTCACATCAAAAATGTTGGAGACCCCCTGACTCCCGCCTCTCTCTCACACCTCCCTCCGAACCACCGGCACGTCCCCGCCATCCCCACTTTAGCAGACTATCCAGAATCTGACCGCCTCTCTCCACGTCTGCTGCTACCCCCATTCCTGCACTTCCCCCTACCCCGCGCAGGTCTCCCTGCTCCTGCCCCGCCCCCTCTTTAATCCGGAACTGGCCCGGGAGGCTCACGATCCTGCCCAAACAGAAATCAGAGCATCGCCCTCCTCTGCTCAGAGCGTCCCCACCCCCCAACCACCACCCAGAGGCGCCCATCTGGCTCAGAATAAAAGACCAAGCTCTCACAATGACCCCCAGAGCCATGAGCTCTGTACCCTCTCTGACCCTTGCTCCCATGGCCCTGCTTCCTAGTTCTCTGCTCAGCCACACTGGCCCCCTCACAGCCCCACAGATGTACCAAGCTCACTCTCGGCCTCCGGGCCCTTTGTGACTGTTGATTCCTCTGCCTAGAACGTTCCCCTCCTTAGTACCCCCGCAATCTGTCGTCTTACTTCCCCCGGGTCTTTGCTCGACCCCCACCCCAACCCCCAGCCCCACCGCATCACGATCTAACATGCCACCTATTTTCCTGACTACTTTGCGTGTCTCCCTTCCACTATAAGATAAGCTCCGTGAGGGTAGGGGATTCTGTTTACCCTCAGGGCCTAGCCTGACGCCCAGCACTCAGTGGACACTCACTGCCTGCATGGTGAGTGACTGGAATAGAAAAGCAGAGAAAGACTGAGAAAAGAGACAGAGAGAGACTCAAGGGGATGGGGAGAGACCCCCAATGGGAGGAGGAGGCCAGAGAGAGGGGGGAGCCAGTGGAAAGAGGAGGAGTACCTAAAAGAGGCAGAGGGCCTACCTGACAATGTAGAATCAGCGGAGATTTGCTGAGAAAGCCAGAAAGGGGAAGAGAGAGAAACAGACACAGGGAGAGAGAGGGGCGAGCAGGGAGGGAGGCAGGAGGGTGGAGGGGAGGGGATGCTGCAGCTCTGTCGGTGTCCCTGGGAGGGTTGGGGAGTCCCTGACTGTGACCCAAGCTGGAAGAAGGTCGGACAGAAGAGAAGGGAAGAAAGGCTGCAGCAGAAACTGATCCAGAGGACGTCAGGGGGTAGGGGCAATGGCCATTGTTGGACAGACAGGAAGGAGATTCCTGAGCTCCCTGCTTCCTCCCCGAAACCCCTGTACATAATCAGTAAGTAGTCCCTGAACCAACTATATGGCTGAGCAGTGAAGAGAGGGAGAAAGGAGGTTAGTTTGAGGATCTCTGCATTACACAATTCCGGATGGGTAACATTCCCATCACCATCCATGGGAATGGTTCCCTGAGTTGTACAGTGCACAGCCTGTGCAATCTTACATGGCGGCCCTGGGTGAGGACGCAGAGAGGCCATCCTGCCACTGTCTGTGGGCTCCCAGACTGGGAAATGCCCTCAGGGGTCTTAAAAGACCTCCTTGGAGGAGGCAGGAAACTAACCGAGCTGGTCCCTGTGTATGGTCAGGTGTAAATACGAGGTGAAGGGCATTCCAGGCAGAGGAACAGCATGTGCAGACAGATGGAGGCAGAGGAGTGGTAGATGTGCCTGGAGAAGAGCAGCTGTGATGGCTACAGTGGACTGAGGGAGACGAGGCAGCAAAAGCCAAGTGTGACAGGCCTCGAGGGCCTCTGTCCAGAGGGCCTGGGCCGCCCCTGCCCTCCTCACTGCCAGAGCCGTCCTGCCGCCTCTGATGCCCTTCCGCCCAGGCATCTGGCGGCATCTCCCTAGCCTCTGGCTGGACCGCAGACCTCTCCCAGGAGGGAATCGACACCCACTTTTGGGAGGAAACTGAGGGCCAGGCCGGGGAGGAGGTGCCCCCGGAACCTTCCCAGGGAGTTGAGAGCCAGCAGTAGGAGCTGAGTCCTTGCCTCCCAGGTTAGTGCTCCTGTCTGCCTGCTCCCCTCCCCTGCAGTGTGGCTCTCACACCCCCTCTTAGTCTCCCCCCTCCTCCCTCCCTTGGCTTCCCTTTCCTCCGGCTTTTATCTGCTCGGAAAGGGCCAACTTTGAAACCAGCTTCTCACCTTCTTTCATCTCTCTTTGCTGGCCCCTTCCCTGGGGCTCCTCAGCGAGGAGCTCGAGACAGGTCCAATTTAACACCACAAACATTTACCCAGCTCCTCCTCATGCCTGCCCGGCCCTGAGCCAGGCCCGGGGAAGCTGACTCAGCCAAGGGCAGAGCTGGGGAGGAGCACCCCCGTCTACAGAGGACAGACATGGAAACAAGAGGCCGGTGAGGTGCCACTGAGAGACAGAAGGGCTCCTCATGGGACCCAGGTACTGCCCAGAGCCCAGCTTGTATCCCAGCTCCTGATCTCTAAGGGTCAGGGACTCAAGTCACCACCTACAAAGGTAAAAAAAACCTCTTCCCCGGACGTGTAGAGTCTGCCTTCTCCCGGGGCGGGGACACAGTCAACAAGTAGTAAAGCATTCGTTGACACAGTCTTGAAATAATTGCAGAGAAGAGCTATGAAGGGAGTAAACGGGGTAATGGGATAAGGAGGGTTGGGGCAGCAGGGGCTACTATGGAATGAGTAGCTGAGGAGTTGACAGATGAGCTGAGATCAGATAAAGAGAGAGGCCGACCTGTGAAGCTGTGAGGAAGAGCGGTCAGGTTCAGGTGGAGGGAACAGCGAGTGCAAAGGTCCTGAGGCAGGGGCGGCTTGGTATGTTCCTAGAGATGAAGACATTAAGTGGTGTCCTGGGAGATTTTGCTTACCACATTAGACACCTGGGGGATGCAGAGGTGCAGATACACAGAGTGATGTCTTTCTGAGTTCTGCACTGGGAAGAGGGGACGGTGCCTCGCATTGTGGCATTTCCCCCTCAGGAGGAATCATACTCGTTTTACAGAGGGAGCTGAAGCACAGAGAGGAGAAGTGACTCTCCCAGTGTCATTCCGCTTGAAAGAGGAAGGAATGGTTTCACCCATTATTGTCAGCTTCTTGAGTCCAGCCTCCGGTTCGTTTCCACCCCGGCTTCTAACTCTCTGTGTGGTTAGGTGTCCTCCCCGGTGCGGAAGACACAGAGGTGAATCAGACACGGGCCGACAGGAGGGCTAGGCCCCCACGTGAAGGCATCTAGTGACAGATCTAAGTCCCGGTGGTCTTGGCCTGAGGCAGGGGCTGGGGGAGTACAGAACTCCACGGAAGGGCAAGTAATCGGTGCGCGCCACGGAGGGGAGTGAGCCCAGGCTTCCCCAGACGGCCCCAGAGCAAGGCTGAAGAGGCGAGGTTAGACCAGGGAGAGGGCGCTCCAGGTTGGGGTGACGGGGAGCGCCGGGCGATAGGAACAGAGCCATGGAGCCAGGAGGTTAAGTCCAGCCGCAGGATGATTAGCTGGACGAGCTCGTGTCAGGGTGTGCGGGCGATGAGGACAGAGGGGCACTTGGGACAGGCTGGGAAGGACCCTGAACGTCAGGCGAAGCAGTGGGACTCTGCTTAGGCGATGGGAAGCCTTGGAAGCTTTGGAGGGAGGAAGGACGGTGCTCGGATGGGCTCCTCTCTGAGGGGCAGAGAGGCCCTTGATCAGCCCAGCATAGCCCTACAGCCCGCCAGGTCTCCCTTGAACACTGAAAACAGCCAAGCCCACACCGGACCAGAGGGAGCAAATATCTCATTTCCTCCCAGCTCTCCACAGTGGGGTGCGGCAGAAAGTACGTAGGCTCTGGAATCAAAGAGGGCCTGGCTCGGAATCCCAGCTCAGTTATAGAACCGTGGGAAAATCATGGACCCACAGCGAACCCCAGTTTTCCCATCTCTAAAATGGGCATCACGATAGTACCTGCCTCATGCTTTTACTCAAAAAAAAAAAAAAAAAAAAATAGGTATTAAATGTCTCCTGTGTCCTACTAGGTTCTGTGCTTGGCACTCCCAGGGTTGGAGGGAGGCTTGTTTGGCACATAGTAGGCCCTCAGGAAATGGACATTACTATTTTTCTTCGTGGCCTGGCCACCCGTTTCTACCCTTCATTCCGCAGCCAGTAGTAACCACATTCGAATTCCCAGGCATCATGTTTGGGCTTTAAGTGGGTGTCTTAAGCCGGGGCTGGGGGTGGCGGGGTGTGGGCGGGTAGGAGAGAAAGAGTCACAGACAGGGTGGAGGGGGCAGAGGGGACTCCCTGCTGGCGGGTGGGGGAGCCCCTTTTTGCATCTGAAGAGATTCTCCCTCCAGTAGCCTCCTACCGAGCCCACAGGGGAGCGCTGGGCAGGCCATACACGCGGGAGCCTCAGCCTGTTTATCGTGCCTGTGTGCGCTGTCTATGCAGACAGTTACGTGGAGAAAAGCCACACGCACACCCGGGGCCAGGAAGCAGTACCCTCCCCACTCCTCCCACCCTTAACCTTGACGACAGTGGCATTTGGGGCTGTTAGAGTGTGTGGGAGTGCCCGCAGGTGTACCCGGCTGGCCCTGAGGGGCGTGTTCTTAAGACCTGAGGCCCTGGACCCGTGTGGGCTGGGAACCTGGCTCTGCCACTAAGCAGCCCTTTCGACCCCAGGGTAAGGCATCCGGCTTCTGAGAGCCCAGTTTCCTCATCTGCGACATGGGGGTGATAAGAGTACCCGGGAAGATCTGAGGAGCTCACGCGTGTAAAGCCCGCCCGCAGGCCTGGCAAAAAGCATCAGAGCTGACCCACCGGGCACGCGGCAGGTGCCCAGTGCTCTCACGAGTGTTGCGCCGCTAGTCGCTTGTCTAATCCTCGCCGCCACCGCGGGGTCAGCAGTAAGGCAGGTATTGACAGTATCTCCATTCTTAAGAGGAGGAAACTGAAGAACAGAGAGATTAAGTGATTTACCCAAGGCCACACAGCTAGATTTCAAACGTAGGCCGCTGGGCTCCAGATCGGCACTCCAGACCTCCATCCCGGAGCCTCCCCTGCACGCGTGCACAAGCATGCACACGCACGCACACACACACTAGCTGACACCTACCCACACTCTCGCTGCACTTCTCCACCCACACCTGTGCTGCTTCCCCTTCCTGCCCTCCAGGCCCTGGCGGACTGAACCAGGAGCAGGACCTTCCAGACTCACAGCTGCCTCCTGCCCTTCTCAGCCCGCTGGCAATACTCTGGGCCGTCCATACAGGGTGCCTCCCACAACCCCCCCCCCCCCCCACAACCCAGAGCACACGGACCACATTCTGGGTGGGAGGGGCTCCTGCGTACCCCTTACCAGACGGTTCTGAATAATAATTAGAATAACAATAGTTCCCTCTCACCGAGTAATTTTCCTAGAGCTCAGCTAGGCACCTTATCCCCCAGCTAGGCATTTAATCCTCCCAGCAACTCGCAAGGTAGGATTATCATTTCCATTTTGCTCAAAATTAAGGTTCAAAGATGGAAGTGACTTGTCAGGGGCATCGTAGAGTTGGACCCACACCCAGGGCTAAGCGGCTGCCTCTCTCGAGCGTTTCCTTTTCCAACAGCACAGCAGTATCTCTCTATCTCTCTCTCTCTCTCTCTCTCTCTCTCTCACACACACACACACACACACACGGTTTCCACCCACAACACAGACCAGCCGCACAACTCATGCACCTACACGTGAGGTCCACAAGCCTCCCCTCTCCCGCCCCCCCCCCCCCATGTTTGCCAGGTCGTGCTCCCTGCCTCCTGCCGCGCCCCTCCACCCCTCCCTCCCACTCACTGGCTGGCTTCTTGAGCTGGAACAAAACCACCTGGGCTCAGCCAGCCACGCTGACCTGCAGACCCAAGTCTTTTGCTGGTTAATGGCAGGTCCCTGCGGCCCGCCCCACGGCCTTGGGAACAGCTGCCTCCACTTAGATTCCAGCCGCCCCCTTCCCCTCCAGGAGGGAACAAAAGAGAGAAGCTGGAGGAGAGAGAACAGGAGGGAGGTCTGAGCAGGAAGGGGAGAAGCAAGAAGGTGGTAGGCATCCTTCCACAAGCTCTCACACCCGGCTCCCCCCCAGTGATCAGGAGCCCCAGGCTGTGCAGGCCTTGGCCTTCTCCTGGACTCTGTTCTCCCACCGGTAAAACCAAGAGGAGGTTCCTTCCAGCCGAGCTGACACTCAGAGGTTGGTTCTTCCTCCTCTGGACCCCAACATCTGTCAGGGCCAGGCTGGGGGCAGAGGGGATCTGAGGCACCGTGCTTTGTAGTTTCGGGTGGTTCAACGAGCTAAAAAGAACTCTGGGTATAGAGTCCCCAGTTTGGGTACAAATTCCAATTCTGTGACAGTCCCTGTGCAATTTTAGGCAGGGTCATCACTAGCCCACATGGCATCTTTGCATAAATAAGGAAAAAAATCCCTCTCCGAGAAGATACTCCCTCAGCTAGGACACGTGGCTTGGCAAGCTGAACACTGACTGGTTAGACTTTCACTCCGCTTCACCCCTTCAGCCTGGTACCTTTGTGCAGGACACAGCCTGCACAACCGTACGTGGCAGTCCTAAGCTTGGCAAGTTTCCTCTCTGAGCCCCAGTGTCTTCCTCTGTAAGACGGGGGAGATCCCAGCAGCATCACAGGATGCTAGGTGGTCACCTCATCTATCTCGTTTTGCCCTTTTATCCCCGGGACGTAGCACAGAGGAGGCACTCAATGTCTGGGCGTAAAGGAACGCACAGAGAGCTGGCTGCAGGAAAAGCAGGCTACAAACTATTAAGTGCTGTCTAGTGGAAGGAAGTGTCATCTTAGGTCACTTTCACCTGGGTCAGGAGGGCCCAGGTTGGTCAGGGGCAAGGAGGATGTGGGTTTAGCAGCTGAGGGACAGGAGAGTTAGTGGGGGCTGGGGAGCCTGGCTGTAGTGCCCACTATCCCCACAGGCATAGCCTTTTATACTTGGTCACACAGTTTGCCTTCGCTGCCTTTGCCCCCATCCTAGTAACTATGCAAAGAATAAGGGCTGTCACCTATGCCCAGTCCCATGAATTAGCTCCTCTAACCCACACCGGTGTGAGGTGAGTATAAATCACCCGCTTTTCCAGATAAACAGAGGCCAAGGAGGTCAGTGGCTTGTCCAAGGTCACACCGGTAGAGGAAGTAGGCCAGGATTCAAACCCAGCTCTGTCTCAGACCCGTCAGTTCCACTGGGTGTCATCATTCCCATTTAACAGATGCAGAAACGGAGGCCCCCGAAAGTGTGGTAATGCAGCTAAGCCCCACTGAAGGCTCACCTCGGGACTTTGTGCCTCCAGCAGGGGGCGTTTCTCGTGTCCTCACCTTCCTGGGCCTCAGTTTCCCTTCTGGGAGACGGGGAAAGGGCCCCTCTCCGCCCTGTGGGAGGGGCCTGGCGGCTCAGGCTGAGCCCCGCCCTGCTGAGCTTCTTTGTCCTCGTCGCACAATGCGCCCTTGCTTGGCATTCGAGGCCTTTGTGGGCCGCACGGCCCTGCGGCGCCCCCCGCCCGCGTTATCAGCGCCGGGAAGCGGCGGCCGGAGCTGGCGGGGCCTCTCTGGGCCGCCGCCCGAGACATGTGTTGGACACGGGCCTTTCAGGCCTGGAGCCGCCGCACAAAGGCCCGGGAAGAAGGCGGAACAAAGGGCTTTTTCACGCGGCAACTGAAAAGCCGCAGATTAGCTCGCGCGTGCTGCGCAGGCGGGGAGGGGCCACCCCACCCCCACCCCCACCCCCACCCTCACCGCCGCCCAGACCCCTCGCCACCGCACTCGCTCAGCCCGGGTCCCTGGGCTGGGGCCTCCACGCCGACCCCCTCTTTCCAGCTCCGAATTCCCCTCCCCCCCGGGACACGTCCAAGCCCTGAATTCTGCGCCCGGGGTGGGGGGGGGCCGGGGCCACGCTCTGCCTGCTTCCCCGTTCTGCGCGTTTGGCACCGTTTGCCACTCTCTGAACAATCCCTGCCCGCCATTCTCGGAAGGATTCTTTGCACCTCTGTTCCCTCCCCGCCCGGACTGCCTGCCCCGCCCCCGCGCAGCGGGTGCTATAGCGCTGTGCCAGGGGCTTTGCCCGCTTCCAGCCCTCACAGCTGTGGGGTGCAAATTATTAGCCCCATTACCCAGCTGAGGAAACTGAGGCTCAGAAAGGTTGAGGGTGCCCGCGGTCACACAGCAGGTACCGGTGCAGCAGAGATCCAAACCCAGATCCCTTTCCACCGCTCCTCTGTTGGAAAGAGTGTCTCTGCTCCCGGGGTCTCCCTGGCAGGTGGTCCCTCTTTTAGGGTGGGTTGGAGGGGACATGGGCATGGGCTCCACCTGATGCCAGGACACCTCCAATCAGCCCCTCCCTGCCTCCCTCAGGTACGCCATTGACCGTGACTCGGATTTGGATCAGATCTTTGATATCGATGCGGACACGGGCGCCATCGTGACGGGCAAGGGGCTGGACCGCGAGACCGCGGGCTGGCACAACATCACGGTGCTGGCCATGGAGGCTGGTGAGCCGGGAGGGGCGGGGCGGATATGGGGTGGGGGAGGGACGAGGGCAGAGTGAGGGGCGGGGCTGAGGCGGGGCAAAGAGAAAGAAACCCAGCGCTGATGGCTGAGTTGCAGGAGGCAAAAGCTGATGGGCAGGAGCAAAGACCTGGGAAGGATCCCAAGCTGAAAGGCGAAGAGCCGGTCTTGAAGCTGGCTTCCTTCTTTGAGCATTTATTGAGCACCCATTACATACGAAGTCCTGTTTTAGAGGCTGGGGATACAGCCCTGAACAAGACAGAAAAGCTCCTGTCTTTGTGGGGGAGCGCTAGACTGTCAGCAAACTGATGGGAAGGGTGTGCATATGTCAGATGTGTGAAGGGCTAGTAAGAAACCGGGAAGGAAGGCCAGGGAAAGGGACTGGGAAGAAGAGGGTGTTGGTGCTCTTAGAAGAAGGCCTCTCTGAGAAGGAGACATCTCAACAGAGACCTCACTGAAGTGAAGGAGTCAGTCCCATGTCTAAGGGAAGAGTGTTCTAAGGACAGAGAACAGCCAGTGCAAAGGCCCTGAGGTAGTAGTTGGCCCAGCACGTTGGAGGAACAGCAAGGAAACCAGCATGGTTGGTGAGGGGCAGAGTGATCAGCCATTGTAAGGTCTTTGGACTCGACTCTAAATGAGGTGGGAATCACGGGATGGTGTCGCCATTTGAGCCAAGGAGGGGTCATTGCCTGACGGGATACCTCTGGTGGCTGCTCGAGAATAGACTGAGGGCTGAGGGGGAAAGCAGGGGCTCAACTGGAAGTTAAATGTGATAGTGGCCTGGGCCAGGGCGATCAGCCACGGAGGGTGCGAGCTGTGATCAGCTTTGGGAGACAGGCTGAAAATGGCACCACAGAATGACCGACGTGGAGGTAAGAGATGGAGAGGGGTCCAGGACTACTCTGAGGTGCTTGGCCTGGGTTTCTGGAAGAGGGCGTGTGTGCGTGGGCAACCGGGGAGGAGTGTGGGCTGGGAGGGAAAAGGGGGGGTGTCTGTGCATGGGGTCCAGATAAGTAAGGCCATGGAAGTGAGGAGCTAAGAGCGCAGGGGTTGACAGAGCCCCAGGAGAGGGGAGAGTGCCGGGCCCTGGTCCCCAAGCCCCAAGCCTCCCCCCTCCCCGCCCCCCATCAGCTCTCAGGCTACAGGAGCCAGCAGAGCTGTCTGTCAGCAGCCCTGACACAGCAGAGAGACTCTGAGCCTCTGAGCCTCGGGTGGGTGGGCGACATTCAGGCTTGCCTCTGCACACTTCGGCCCCAAGCCCCTCCGGGCCGTGTGAGCCCCCCTGCCAGCCTTCCTCCTCCTCCGCCTGCTGGCCCCCTCCCACTTTGCGGGCCCCACTGGCCCGTGGGCCAAGGAAGTCCCTCGGCTGAAGTTCCCTTGGTCTCTTTCAACTTCAGTTTAAAAGAAAATACAAAGCTGGCTCAAACCTCCGTGCCTGCTGCTCCGGAGCCTTTGAATCCACTCCTCCGCCGCATGAAAGGGAGATAAGAAAGGTGGCTGGAGAGGAAGTGGCGGCTGGACTAGGGGGGAGGAGAGCTCCCCCCCCTTACCTCCCTGAACCTGCTCCCTGGGCGGCTGGGGGGACTGGCCTGGCTGCTGGGCCGAGATGCCTCCTCTCCCTGCCCACAAACACGTGTCCCCCGCTAGCCTGTCACACTGCCTGATACCCCACTCTTGGGTGAAGCCAGTGGGTCTCTTTTCAGAAAGCAGCTAGAGTGGCACACAAAGTCGGTAACGCTGCCATCGCACAGGAGAGTGTGGAGGGGCCCCTCCCACAAACATTTTACAACGTTAACCTAATACACGTTCTGGGCTAGATGCTTTCTAGGGGGGACTTTTATTGAATCAGGATCCGTAACCTATCAGCACCCATTTTACCGACGGGAAGATGGAGGCCCAGAGAGGAAACTGGCCCAAGGAAGGGCAGCAAGCCTGCCTGGTTCCCTCTACGCCATTGCCACGTGGGCTCCCTTTTCCTGGTACTCTCTGCAGCCAGCCCCACCCCTCTCCCCCACCCACCCGTCCCTAGCAGCTGAGCATGGGGTAGATGAGGCTCGGAAGGGAGAAGACTGATTACTGGGCTAGACATCCTCCCCCTCTGAGCTGCAATCAACAACCCCTGCCCAACCTTCACCAGGTATTAATCAATGGGAAAATGAATGGCTCCCACTTCACAGAGCTGGGGGGAAGATTCGGTAGGATCACGCATGGAAAGAACTTAGCCTAGTACTTAATAAGTGCTCGATTAGTGGTATGTATTGATCCTGACTCTGTGCACTTGACTTAAGCACCAACCCGGCGCAAGGCATTTTACAGTGTTGCCTTCGCTGAATGTTCCCACCTGAGAGGTGTCGGCTCTGCCCTTATCCCCAACGTGTGGATGGGAGGTGAGGTCGTTCGTCCACATTCCCAGCCCCAGCCTGTCTGACCCCAAAGCCCGGCTCGCCCCCAGATGCCCCTCGAGTCGCGTTTCTTTGGTGCCAGGCACACATCCGAGAGTGTCACAAATAACCCACCCACTCCAGCTTCTCACCATGGGTGTGAGACAAGGGCAAAATGATTATCCCCACTTTACAGATGAGGAAATAAAGGCTCAGGGAGGAACAGCGATGGCACCATGGTCACAGAGCAAATCCGTGCGGCGCCAGGGCTCCACCCCAGCCCTCCTGCCTCCCAGCAGCCAGCCAAGTGCAATGCCAGTGGGTCTGCCCGCCCATGCCCCCCTGCGGAAGCATCCATTCGACTTGCTCAGAAACCGAGGATGCTGGCAGGGTCACAGTGGCCCCACTTGCTCGGGCGTGACAAACACGAGGCGACAAGAATCGGAGGGGAAATATTTATACACAGTGGCGGAGCTTGGTGAGCCCCCTTGGAGAACGTTGCACTCGGTCAGGAGCCACTGCCACTGTCATACTGGATTACCTCAAAGACTCCCAAGCCACTTAGTATGCCGGCTCCCCTCTCCCCGAACTTCTGAGTCATCCATTCTGCCCATGCAGACGCTGCTTCCACTGACATTATCTTTAACGTTTTGTAATCATGAAATATTAATGACCAATATTGAATTTAAAGTACAATTTGTGTCTGAATCCTTCGGTGGAAAGGGCAGTTGTAAAGGGACAGTCTTCAAAGAGACGGGGGTGTGGACTTGGAAAGCCAGTGCCAGGGATGGGGGTGCCAGGGGCTGCATCCGGCCCCCTCCCCCAGCATCGTCTGGCCCTACGCTGGTCTGGAGGGGGTGGTCACTAGCTGCCAGGAACAGCAAAGAGTTAACCAGATTAGCAAGAAGCTTCCCCATCTGGGTCACCCCAGGCCGAGTACGTCTTACAGCACCCTGGTTTTTCCGTCACACCACGGAGCTCGCGTTATGATTTACATCTGCATTTACGTGTGCAGCTAATCTCTTTTCCCCAGGAAGCGGTACCCTCCATGAGGGCAGGGTCTCATCTGCATCTGCCCCGTTCATGCAGGGCTGGCACTTAGTAGGCGTGTGTAAATATTTACCAAATGGACGGATGAATGGGCTGACCCGCCCAGTTAGGAAAGCAGGGGGCGTGGCAGGCAAGAACTCTGTGCCAGTTGCTGGGTGAGTTTGGACAGGTCAGTCCCCCCCGCTCATTGCCTTAGTTTTCTCATCTGTAAAGTGGCACTGTTGTTAGATGGCTGCAAACATAACTTTACGATGGCTTTACGATAATAGCCGCTTCCACTTATTTGACGCTTAACGGTATGCCAGACATCATGTCGAACATGTCGTGTACATTTTAATCTGTGCATGCAAAGTGCCTAGCATGGTTCCCAACGCACAGTACGTGCTATTTGTAGCCAGAGAAAGAATCGGAGGGCAGAAGGAATGTCAGAGATGATGGACTGCAGTCGCCACCCGCCCCCGCTTCATAGCTGGGGAGACTGAACCCAAGGAAGGGAAGCAACTTATTCAAGTCCACCAGTAAGGCCTTATGACTCCCAGTCCAGTGCTCCTTAGGAGGACAACAGAAGGGGGATCTGAGGAGGCTGGAGGAAGGAGCAGGGATGGGGGTGAGGGCTTGCAGAGGAGTGAGACGGTGCCACAAGGACACGCCCCTCCCCCACGTCTACCCTGGGCCAGTGTTTTCTGAGGGCCTCTGGCCACCACCCATCCTGGGCTGGGTGCTGGGACCTGGTGGTAAACAAGGCTTGGCCACTGCCTTCCGAGCTCACGGAGGGGGGGTGGGGCAGGGGCTAGACATGCCAACAGTCAGCTAGAACACAAAGTGGAAGTAAGGGGACAGTGGACACTCAGGAGGAACATGAAGGGACTTGCCCACCCGGAGGGGAAGAAGGCAAAAAGCCTTTCCTAGAAGAGGGCACATGTGAGTTGGGTCTAAAGGGCTGAGGAAAGAGGGTTTGGAGGCTCCAGGCAGAAAGACCTAGAAGCTGGGCAGTCCACTGGCCATTCTGAGAACAGGGAGACGGAGCGTGGCCAGGGGCCGGGGCTGGGGGCCGGCTGCAGCAGGCCGATGAGGCGAGCATGCAGAAACTCACTGGTCCTCTACAGGAAGGGCCTTGGATGTCCTGTGCGGAGCCAGACATCTCCTGGAGACAATGGGGAACCAATGCAGGTCTTTGAGCAGAAGACTGATATGGTCAGATGAGCGGTCCCAACGTTCGCTTGGGCTCATGGCTGAACAGGAGGGGGCTGGCCTGGAGCAGGAAAACAGAGGGGAGGCCGTTGTGAAGACTCAGGCTTAGACACGAACCGGGGGTGTGAGGGCAGGGCTAGGACGGTCAGGAAGAGGCGCCAGGGGAGCAGAGTCTGGGCGAGAGGCTTGGCACAACCCTGCATGGAAGGGGCTGCTTTGAAAGGCACTGAACTCCCCGTCACCAGAGGTATGTAAACCAGGCCTGGGTTCCTCGCGCCATGGGTGCCTCCCAGAATCCTGTGCCATCTGAGTACCTAACAGATGACGCCTGGAATAAAGGGTTCGTGATGTCCGTGGAGTCTCCAGGACCCGTTCAGCCCTAGGAAGGAAAACTCTCTCCCACCCAGCCCATTCCAGGGTTCCTGTTTCACCCCGAAGTCCCCCCTCACCCTTTGAAGGACTACACATCCCTCCCCCCAACAAAGTCAAAGCCTCCAGAGGAGGAAGCCAAAGAGATCTCAAAGTCCCGAGAGAGACGAGAGAGACGGGGAAGGGTGCCTAAACCTGGTGGTCCCACTACAGGGGAGTTGGGACAGGGCAGGGGTGTAAGGACTCCGCTTTCGACAGCCCTGACTCCCCTCCCCTGGAGCGCCCCCACTTGCTCACCCAGCCCCCTCACCGGTCTGCACGCTTGTCTTGGCCAGCGGGTAATTGGGATGATAAATCTTCCTGCCCAGCTGGCCAGCTCTAATCAGAGCCTGGTGTTTGGATGCAATTTAATTCTCTCGGGAGAGGGAGGGGCTGGGGGGGGGACTGGAGAAAAGGGTCCGGCTCTGCTGCCCACCCCCCACCGCAAGTGAGTGGGAAGGAGGTGCCTTTGAGCTGCCCCCCAACGTCTCTCCCTCCCCTCCCCCGCCCCTCCCCCCACCCTCTCCCCGCCAGTCCCTCCCTCCTCGCCCTGACTTCTCACTCTCTCTGTGGCAGCCAAGAACTTCAGAGTGCAGCTCCTATTTGTTTTACTGATGAGAAAACCTTAGTCCAAAGAGAGAGGCAGGAACAGGGTCACACGGGCTGACTGGTTCCCAGACGGAGAGACCTTGGAGGGGGTGCAGCCCCCACAGGGTCAGTCCATCCGAAGAGGGCTTGGTCTCTCCCTGTGGCCTCCCCAGCATCCCAGCATAGTCAGGGATGCCATAGACAGTGAAATCCATTCCTTCGACAATCTTTACTAAGCACCTACTATGTGCCATGCACATCACGGTAAACAAAACAGAAATTCTGCTTACTTTCCGGTGCGGGAGATCGGTGATGAGCAAGTTCGAGTAAGGCAAAACAGAGGGGGTGTTGGGTAAGCGTTATGGAGAGAAAGCAGGGAAGGGAGTGTCTGGTGGGGTGGCAAGGGGCGTATTTAAATACGGTCATCGGGAGAGGTCTCTCTGAAAAGGCATCTGGGCAAAGAACTGAGGGATCGAAGTTGGGGCAGAGCCAAAGAGGGGTGGGTGAGGGACAAAGCCAGGGAGATGATGGCGGCAAGATTGCGTGCGGCCTGCGAGCATGTAGGACTTGGGTGTATATTCTGATGGCCCAGGACTGAGGCAGTCAGGGAGAGCTTCCAGGAGGAGGCAGAGACATTCGTTCAGGACTTTGAGGCGAGTAGGACTCTGACAGCTAAAGATGGCAAGAAAGGCAGTACCGCCTGGTGACTGGAGGCTCCCCCTTTGGAGCCAGACCCAGGTTCGATCCCAGATTGATCGGTTTTTCCCTAGGAGACCTCTCTGAATGGGTTCCTCATCAGTAAAACGCCAATAATGCTAGTCTCTACCTCCCACAACGGTTGACAGGATGAAATGGGGCAGCACAGACCCTGGCCCACAGCGCATGCTCCGTAGGTGTTTGCTGATGTCTTTCCGGGCAAGCTCACGTTCCTAGGGGTGCCCCTAACAGTTACCAGGCCAGCTCCCAGCTCCTCTTCCCTTCCCAGTGGCCCCCAGCCCTCCAAGCCCAGTTTGGTTCAGATACCAGGTAAGTACCTGCCAGGGGCTGGGGTCTTCCTTGGAGGGGATCCAGGACCTCGTTATCTGCAGCCCGCCCTTCCCCTCGGGGAGATGCCGTTCCCTTTCCCTCCCATCCCCCTCACCTGATTACTTCCTCGCTGGATCTCAGCCCAAAGGTCACTTACTTCAGGGAAAACGTCCCTGCACCCACCCCGCTCCCGAACCTTTCTCTCTTAGCTCTTATCGGAGTCTGGAGTGATGTCTATCCCCGCCACCAGACTGACAGACCGTGTTGGTCTCGTTCACCGTTAAGTCCTTGGCGCAAAGGAGGCACTCAATTCATAATTGTCAGCAAAACCCAGAAGTCTCAGCTCCAAACCGCTCAGTCCAATCCCCTGTCCATTATACGTCAGGGGCTCTGAGGCCCAGAGAAGGAAGGAGACCTGCCCACGTGGTACAGCAGTTCTCCTGCCCCGAGTCCAGTCTCTTCCTGAGGCACCCACTGAACTGTCCAGCCTCCTCGGCCGCGCAGGCCCCCAGGGCTTCACCTGCCACCTTCTCGGATTCTTAGTGAGCTAGCTCGGAGAGGAAGCACCAGGCCGAAGCACGTTTAATTTTCATTTAGGAATCTGTTAAGGCTGCAGGCCTGCTCAGCTCCGGGCTGTCAATCAGCCTTCCTCAAGGCTGCATCAATTAGTTTAAAAATATTGAATGCAATTTTGCCTGACACAACATATTGCAGCTACTGCAAAATATAATTTATTTTAGAAGAAGAAATAATTAAACTAATTTGCATGTCAGTCAGCTGAACATAGATGCCAAGAGGGGGGTTGAGGCCCATGGGGCACCCAGGGCACCTGCTGCTGGGTGTTGGGGAAGGTCGGCTTGGGCCTGGGTCCGAGCAGTAGCTGTCGCCGGAGGGCCACACATCCAGGCTGCAGGAGAGTCTGCCGGCCTTGTGTCTAGACCAAGCACTGGCCTGAGAGGCAGGAGACCCAGGTCCCAACCCAGCTCTGCACGGACTCGCCTGGGGCTCTGGGCAAAGTCCTGGCCCTCAGTTTTCTCCTCTACAAAATGGGTTTAGCCAGACCTCTTTTACAGGTTGTTTTGAGGTCAAATGAGGTCACAGATACGAAAGTTTGTTATAAACTGGAACGTCCCGCACAGCGGTGAAGGTCCATTAACTGATGGAGTCTTTGTTTTTTTCCCAGAAACATTTACATGGGTAACATTACGAATTCATTATTAGCAATTATCACAAACGATGTTGATCAGGAGGGGTTTGGAGGAAGCCCACCAGAAGTAAGACGTCAGGTGGGACTCCCCCCACCCGCCAGTCACCCGGGGCCGTGGCTGGCAACCCTTGGCACACATTAGACTCCTGGAGCTGTTAAAAAACCTTAAGCCTTGGGCATAAGTGCTTTCTCAAGGCTTTCCCAGGCGATTCTAAATGTGCAGCCAGGCTGGAGGCCGCCGTGATGTCATGGGCACCGGAGACCGACGGAGGGCTGGCCCACAAGCTCTGGGGGTGCCAGGCCAGCCCCAAACTCAGGGGGCCCCGGGATAAGCTCTGCAGGTGGCAAATTTGGCAACCTAGAGGCACCCCCTTCCCCGCTCACTCAGCTGCCCCGCCTCTGAGATCCCGGACCCTCAGCTATGCCAAAGGGTTCAGGCCTTCCCCAAGTGGTGACCTGTGACATTTTAAGGTAGGACAACAACAAAAAGGTAATTATGTGAGGTGAGGGATGGGTTAACTAACCTGGTTATGGGACACGTTTCACGAGATACACGTGTCTCAAATCGTCACATCTTAAACTTACACAAGGCCATATGTCAATTCTGTCTCAATAAAGCTAGAGATGGGGGAAAAAAAGGGGGGGGGAGAGCCAGAAGAGGCCCAGCAGATCCCAAAGGAATGGTGCAACAATGCGGGTCTCGCCAGCAGTGGACCCAGCCCCCCCCACCCCACCCCCACACTCCACAGCGGGTCTGCCGCGGAGAAGCTCGCCCCGCTCTGGGGTCCCCCTTCTGCATGGCGCATAGGCTCCATCACCCCTTCCCTCTGCCTCAGCGGGGAGAGAGGTGCCTGGTCCTGGCAGCGGGCCTCACCCTCCCCACCTCCTCTCCTCCCAAATGCACCCACCTTCTGTCTGTTTAAGTTCTCCGGCAGCACGCTCTTAAAAATAACGGCTTGCCGGGCATTCCCAGTCACGACTCCAATCTCCCGCCCCCAGAAAAGCCCCCTCTAATCACTGAAGCAGCAGGTCTGGGTGAGCTGAGAAGATAAGGTGCCCCTGGCTACGGGGAGCTCCAGAGAGGGGTCGGGGTCTGAGTTAATTAAGGCCTCGCCCCCCTCCTTTCCCTGACCCCCGGGAGATGGCTGCAACTGCCTCCCAATCCCATTTCTCTTTGTGTGCGGTGGCCCCTGAGTTCAGTGAAAAGAGGCAGCTGATCAGCCTCACTCCCCGCCAGAACTCATGGGGTTCCTGGCTGCCTGGCAGCTTCCAGGCTCCCCCCCAAAATAGCTCCCGGCCAGAGACCCAGCCATCAGGTCACTGCTTGAAAGGGGTGGCTTCCTCTCCTAGTCCTCGAGGTCGCTGGCTGGTAAAGCTTGTCAGTAACGAACTCATGACTAAGAGAGCTGAGAGCAGGGCTCCAACGAGCACCCAAGAGGTTTGAGGGGCAAGGGGCAGAAAAAGCCAACACGCAGGGTGCTGCTCAGAGAGGACAGGCTGGGACGAGGTATCCTTGAATCACTTGATGTCGTTGCTGAAAGGACCCTTGAAGGATGTCTGTTTATTTAACAAACCCTCATATAGCACTTGCTATGTGTTACATACGCACTTTTAAGTGCTTTGCAGATACTAACTCAATCTGTCCTCTTAACCAACCCATTACTAGGAGCCCCTTTTTGCTGGTGAGAAAGTGGAGGCACAGAGAGGTCGAGCGACCTGCCACAAATCACACAGCTACTAAGTGGCAGAGTTGAGATCGGAACACCTTGTCTCGGAGACCTTGCTCTGAATCACTATGCTCTCCGTTCATTGTCCACGTGTGGAAAGTGATGTCGGGGAGGGAAAGGTCTTACCCAAGATCAGACACTGGGTCAAAGACAGAGCCACGCCAGGAATTCAAGCCTCTTTCCGTGAAAGTCCTCCCAGACTTCATTCATTCGTCCAACAGATATATTGGAACCTACTCCGGGCCGTATCCCACAATGCCGGGGGCCCAGGGATTAATACAACAGGGACCTTGACCTCAAAGACATCACAGGTAGAAGCGTGGGGAGGTCATGGTTTTGCTGAGGGCCCCGGCCAAGACTCACACCCAGTGGCCTTGTCTTGCCCTTTCAGGATCAGCTCTCGAAAGGGCAGAGGTTTGGGAGTCCAGGTGCCAGAGGCCCATTTCTTTCATGTTTCTCGTGCTTTAGTTTCTCTTCTGCCAAGCGGGGATCGACATTGAACCAAAGCCCAGGATTTCCGCCAGGGTACCTGAAATAATGGATGTGGATACTCCAGGCGCATTCTGTGCGCTCGATGGTGATGGGATGTTGAACGTAGGATGTTGGCTGATGGCAACGGCGGTGACAGTTTTGCCGGGGGTGGGAGTAGGGGTGGTGATATGACGGTGATATGGGTCTTTACGGTGGGAGTAATGGCAGTAACAATGGCGCTGGTAATGGGTGACAGCGATGGTGTTGACGACGGTGATGGGGCGGCACTGGGGGTTATGGTGGCGGAGGTTGCCATGATACATGATATGATACCAGGGGTGCCAATGCCAAAGGCAATGGTGGTGACGGTGACAGTGACAGTGACTGTGACAGTGATGATTACACCGATGACCTAGTGGGTGGTGATGGATGGTGACGGCAACAGTGCTGGTGACACACTCATGCCAGACGTCCTCAGTCCTGATCCTCCTGCCTGCTTGATCAACCCACAGATCTCTCAGCATGACCCCACTGCCTAGTCTGGTCCTAGCAGCAGATGGGGGCTTGTCTAGATCTCGCACTGGATGCCTCTCACCCTGCTCCTGTGATCTCGCTGCAGACAATCATGCCCAGCTCTCCCGGGCATCCCTAAGGATCCGAATCCTGGATGTGAACGACAATCCCCCGGAGCTGGCCACCCCCTACGAGGCAGCGGTGTGCGAGGATGCCAAGCCAGGACAGGTACACTGAGGGGCTGGGGCCGGGGGCCTGTTGCCAGGACTGGCCGGGACACCCTCTATCCAGGTCCAGAGTGGGCTCAGCCTCGCCTCAGCTCCCTGCCCTGTCCTCACCCTTCAGCTTATCCAGACCATCAGCGTGGTGGACAGAGACGAGCCTCAGGGCGGGCATCGCTTCTATTTCCGCCTGGTGCCTGAAGCACCCAGCAACCCTCACTTCTCCCTGCTTGACATCCAAGGTGAGTCACCTCTGAACCACCAAATCCTAGGAGGCGTGGAGGGAGGGGCCTAGCCTCCCCTTCCCATATTACAGGGGGAGAGGCTGGGGCACGCACAGGACCAGCGTCGGGTCCAACATCACCCAGAAAATCTGGGCCAGGCCGGAGCTGTTAGCCAACCCACTGGCCAAACCCTGGAGCACAAGCTGGGGGTGAGTTGGCAGAGTGGAGAGGGGGCACCCCAAGAGAAGAGAATGGAAAGATACAGAAAAGGAACAGATGAGGAGTGGGTTGGCCAGAGTCCTGGATGGAAAGAGCCCCGGGTCTGAGTGAGGATTGAAATAGCCCACGTGCACACACTCCCACCCTTCAGTTTAAAAAGCTCTGTGTCCCACTCATGTTTCTCTTTGCCTCCTCACGGCCGTCCTGGGAAGTGGGAGGTGGTTTTCTTACCCCTCCTCCTATTTTGCCCCCTGTGATAAAACGGAGACTCCAAGAGGAAAGGGGCCGGGGTGGCTCAGTCGGTTAAGCATCCGGCTTGGGCTCCGGTCGTGACCTAGTCGTTCGTGAGTTCTAGCCCCACGATGGGCTCTGCTGTCACCATGGAGCCCGCTTCAGATCTGCTCCCTCTCTCTCGGCCCTTCCCCCGCTTACGCATCCGTCCGTGCTCTCTCTCTCTCTGTCTCTAATAAACATTTAACAGAAGGGGACCCACCCAAGGCCATGCAGGGAGTCAGTCAGTGGTGGGCTGGGATTCCAAGCCACCCCTGTCTCAGTTCCAACGCGCTTCCTGCTTTAGCTCACTCACCACCTTGCAAGTGATGGCCCAGCCTGAGCTGATCGCGCTGTGAGACATCCCTCAAGAAGCCTCAGTCTGAAACTTTGGGGAATGAGCTACGGGAGGGGGACTGTCAGTGCGCTGGGAGTGAGGTCCCTGGCCCAGGCTCAGCCAGGGGCTCTCGGTGCAACCCCAGCAAGGTCTGCACCTCCCTAAGTCTCTGTTGTGTCATCTGCAAAATGGGGCTGAAAATGCCTGTCCTCGCCCTTTAGCTCGGCTGAAGGTGGCTAGGTGGTCCCAACGAGATGAGGGCTACCAAGGTATATTGTCAGTACCCAGAACGTGTCATTTCCTGCTTTCAGCAATTATTTACTGAGTGCTTATTGAAACACGGTGCCTATATATCAGGCACTATTCTAGGGCCTGAGAATACAGTGGCAAACAAGACGAAACCCCTGCCCTCATGGAGTTGACCTTCTGGTGAGGGGAGGTAGAAAGTAAACAAATAAATAATATGTCGGGCATGCTAAGTGGCTGGAACGTGGATCATGCAATCTCCCCAAGAGTCTGGACCTTGTTTTGTTCAGTGCTGGGCCCCGAGTGCCTAGAGCAGTGCCTGGCACATAGTGGGTGTTCACTCAAACGTATTAAACAAAACGGGGGAAAGTAAAGCCTAGTAAGAGTAGCAGATATCTTACTTTTTTCTTTTTT